>NC_141198.1:6658073-6915573 GCF_054491065.1 Syngnathus leptorhynchus | reverse complement strand
AACGCTTATTCCAAGAGAACACAAAAGCAAGCACGTTTTCCTCACCATATAATGTTTTTTCATTGAGGGCTGCAGAGGGGGTTTTAATAGGTTTAGGCACATGTAAGCCAGTACCATTGTGGGAGTCTTTAACCCCTACCCCACTCATTTGCAACTGTTCGTACACATCGGGATTTTTTCAAGGTCGCAAATGTTTGCTAACAGTTTAAGTGTTTTTTTTTTTTCTTTTTGCTAGGACGTTTTGATCATGGAAAGTGGCGAACGACCTTGAACGAATCCTGACAAAGGCAACATTTGCTACCTTCGCACTCGCAAATGTTTGCTGCTCAGTGGGATGGGGGCCTAAATATAAGCGCTGGGTCAATACAGAGCCACAAACATGAATATGCCTTTTGAGTAGAATGTTTGTGATGACATTTTGCTTGCACCTCTGCTCAAGAGATTGTGGTAGGTTTATGGCGTGTGGTCTTTCTGTGGCACCCTAGTCCTTCAAACTTAGGTTGTTGCATTTATTAGTGAACCACTAGATGGCACAAAGTTCTACAAACTGTCCCTTTATTCCACAGAGCCAGGCCGAGAATCAGATTGCAAAGTAAACTGGCATAGGTGCCAGTTCACCCAAGACTCTAAACCAGGAATGTCAAACTCTGGCCTGCGGGCCAAATTTGGCCCATAGTGCAGTTATATTTGGCCCGCCAAGACAAATTCTGCATTGACTATGTGTCAACACTAAAATTACAAATTGTCTTCACTAATAAAGATGTTGCAAGTAAGTTTTATTACCATTTATCTTTTTTTTAAAATTTAACCTTTTACTAGTCTCTGATTTCAAAACTAGTTAATCATCAGTTTATTGCGTAGACTATACTGTATATGAGGGGTGCTCAGGCCCGGTCCTCAAGATCTCCTATCCAGCTTGTTTTACATGCATCCCGACTGCAACAGACCTGATTTGAATCATCAATTGTTATCAGGCTTTTCCAAAGCTTGCTTACGAGCTGATCATGTGCTGTAGTAGGGCTACACCTAAAACAGTCTGGATAGGGGCTGTTGAGGATCTAACTTGAGGACCCCTGCTGTATACAATATTATACATTCATACATCTATTTGGATCGACAGTCACAATGGCCCTCCAAAGGAAACTATGACTATCATGCAGCCCGTGACAAAAAAAAAGAGTTTGACATCCATGCATGGATACTCATTTCATCCAAATCTGAAATATGTCATTGAAGGTTAAGGCTGCAAATAACCAATCAAAATTCAGATCATGTGTCAGTGTTTTTCACGCTATGTCTAAAAGCCATTATGCCATGAAAGCAGGTCTTACTGTATGTGGGGAGAAGGATGGACTATTTGGGCTCGGTGCTGATGATATGATGAACACCTCATCTGGACCAATATCAAGCTCGGCCAAACCATTGGAGGAAATGTCCAATTCTCTATTCTGGGAAGTGTCACCACCAACACTCACTGAGGAAAGCGTTAAATACTTATCATGCAGAAATACAATATAATACAGCATGTACAAAGAAGCATTTTTTTTTCCATCCCTTTCAAATCCTTTTCAACCTGTATTCAATTGAATAAACCACAAAGAGGCTACTGTATTGAATGGTCAAGCCAATAAACTTTTTTTGTTTATAAATATTCTCTGATTTTGAATTCTATTGAGCTAATGTACAGAAGTGTATCTTCATAAAGTTTAATTTTCAAATGTACTATATATAAAAGATACACTGCTCAACAACAAAATATAAGCCCCCCCCACCCTTCGAGCAAAGGGCTCTTGTATAAAATTTCCATTCAAAGATGGCACAAAACAGCCTAAAAAAAAACGACACTAAGTGCAAGAACTAATATTGCGCATATTTTCATAAATGTTAATTCTGTCCACGTCCATCATACCTGTTTATCTCCATGCAGCTCTCCGCTCCACATTCTCCTTTTCAAATATGTGATTTCACTATATAGGCCTTAGAAGCCAGTGTTGCCCCCTATGTGTGTAATGCAAGACTGACTGCCAATCTTTTATCGCTGTTGTTCTGCGCACCAAAACTGGAACTTAAATCTTTACAGACGGCAGTGATAAATTAATTGTACTCATCAATCACTACTATTTATCCTGCTCATGTAAAAACAGACTTACAAATATTGCATTGTAAGTATTTTCATCATATTTCATTTTCATTCGTTATTTTTTGCCTTTTCCTGTGGAAGTGTAACATCTATGGTACAGTTTACCGTGTCACAGAAAACAGAAGATTTCAAACTTGAAAGTTTGTTCACTTTCCTGTTTCATCTATTCAGTCATTCTCTATAGCGCTCATCCTCGAGGGTCGTTGTTGTGCCCCCTCAACTGATCATTAGCAAATTGCAGAACTCATGTCGCCATTCGGTCACACTTAAGGACAATTTGGTGGTCACTTGGTTGTTCTCACCTGTGTGCGGTGGGCTGTACTTGTTTGCCTGATCCCTGATCAACTCCTGGTTGGGCTGACTCTCAGCCATGGGTTGCAGCTCACTTACCTCCACCCTAATGTTCTGAATTGCCTCTGGCACCTACAACACAACAGGTCAAGCTGAAACGGCAAAACTGGCAACAACAGTGCTTTAGGCTTTCTCTATGGTGAGTAACCCTTTTTTGGTTTGGAATATTCAATGGATGTTTGTGCAAGTGAGAGCATTAAAAAAATGTGGCACGACCACTCAGTTTATTCTCTGTTAGACAACTACGGTAGTGTTTTGGCTGAATCCAATTGACCTTAGTAAAGCGAGGAAACAATAGAAAAAAAAAAGGGTCGAGTTGCGTATGTACCTCAGTGCTGGTGGATGTGCAGGAGCTCTCTCTTTTCAGACACAGTTTGGGCCTGTAAATAAAAAAAAATTCATTTTTTTTTTTTTTTCAAACGTTTCAAGGGTCTTTGTTGTGTTGTGTATATCATGGGATTCACGACGGTTTCATTGAAGCAATTGCTAAAATGAGATTCCTACATCATTTTCGCGATTAACAGTAGATACAGTACACGTCTAATTTAATTACACTTAGACTAGGTGACATCTATGGCGACTACTAAGTAATGGGGTATTTTCGATAACATTGTCAAAATAACTGCCCATCTATTCACCCATTTTCAATTGCGTTTTCATCCCTTTCTTAACCCTCAAATGAGCCAATGAAGCATGCTGAAATATTTGAACAAGTACCCTCTTATTAAAAATTGCTCTTACAGCTGAATGAGTCCATTACCAAACACCGGTCAACTGAGGGGAACGCCTGCTGCGACTCTTTCCCACCTTTGGCTGTTTTCTTACCAGAGGGGGCCCTTGGGCGTTAATCTCAGCACCACTTTGCAACAGTCAAGACCTTGCCGCTCTCATCATCTTCTACTGATTTGTGGGAAGTCGTTTAAAATAATAAGAAACACTTCAAGAGGAAAAGGTTTCCACGGAGGCTGCTCGTGTGCTTACGCTTTCATGATCACGCATTTCCTGTCTTTCAAATAACTTGGCTTGTTACTGTTGATTGTGGTTTCATTTTATTGAACATGTGCTTTGAATTTCCTCATGATAAATAGTTTGAACCTGAGCAGTTACCTGGTAGATTAAACACCCGGCCCTGATTTACTGAAATGCTCAAAAGAGGATGCAAACTTGTCTCTGCACACAAACTGATGCATTTTGCGTGTTGTGGAAGGAGTATAATTGCTTGATTTAGCAAACAGAATGTAATTGATCAAATTTGACACAAATTGCCGTGGCTGATAGCACATCTGTGATTGGCTGTCGGCCAGTTCAGCGTGTACCCCTGCCACTTGCCAAAAATCAGCTGAGATAAGCTGAACTGAGGAAATGCCATCCAGAAGATGGATGGATGGAGCCATAAAAAGAACATGTGAAACGTAGGTGTAACACAACCACCAGATTAGTGCGGGGGAAATGAGAGACGATGGGAAAACGTTTTCATCTGTGGAACCAATTTTGAAATGCCACCGAAAACGATTGACACATACCACCTTCTCTTTAGGGAAGGCGTTCTGAAGCTTCTGAATGATCCAAGTCTGGTGATCATGAGATTCAGCAGTCCTGAGAGCTGACTCATGCATATTGATTATTCCAAAGGGCTGCCAGTTTAATATTTACTTCAGATATAACACATTTGCTCACATTACCTATAACTATCGTTGTTGAAAAATCAATGAGATGTGATAAGACTCTCATTATGTTAATCATTTCGCTTAATAGTTTAAGGATGAATTAAGTAGAAAACGGATATCACAATACAACCTTTTTACAAATATAAACCTCTGCAAATATTAAAATTTGACCTTCACAACACCAAGAATATCACAATGTTCTATTCCTGGCGAGCTATTTTTAGAAAAGGTCCGAGGGATACCGTGGTCCTTTGGAGCTGAACTGTGCCCATGTTGGTGATCCCTGATCTAAGGGCTGCAGTCACAAGAAGGTCATGCCATATCTCCATACATCTAATTGCCAGGCACTACGGACGAGTTAAATCAAACAAAGCATGGCTTTTAAAAGCCTTTGCTCTTTTTTCTAAAACGATCACAATTAATTTATCTAAAATCCAAGTTGATTTTTGCTACTTCCAATTCAATCACTTTAAACTTCACTTGCACCATCAGAACTGCCTATAGTGCAAAACGCTGTTTTAAATACTGAGCTGCTCGCCACTTTTTATACCAACAACCTACGTAACCCGTCATTAGAGTAAAAGTACACGCAATTTGGAATCTTATTAAATAAGGCCCTAAGGTACACAGACGCATTATAAATTCTTTTCAAGATGCTGACCTAACCCTACACTTTCCTCAGGAGGGCAAAACAGCCATCTTCTTCAAACTAATAGTATTACAAACCATCTCTTTTTAAATGAGCGTAGGTCTTCATAATTTCTTTCGCTTTCTGTAATGCTTTAAATGTTTTATGCAAGTCACTTTGTCTTCTACGTGTATGTGCTCTACAAATAAACTTGCCTTGCCTATTGTGTAGCGAGTAAATTATACCCCTTGACTATATGACAATGCTACTGGCACCAAAGCCAACACACACCGAATTTTCTTTCTCCTTGTTGTGCATTTTTCACCTCAGTTCCCCGCCGATTCAGTTTCAGGCGGCCTGTTTTGAGCGCAGGAATTGAGGCCAGGTGCTGTACCTTGAATGCCCCACTGATTATGGTGAGAAAGCTTCACATCAAGGGAGCCGCGCAGTTCCTGCCAAACCGAACTAATCACCACATCACGAACTGGGACTTCCAGCTGAGTCAACATAACACATTTGTGTATGTGCTAGGCTGAGGGTTTACTATAAAACCAGCAGACTTTCAACCGTGGAAGAAAAAGGTATGTAGGACTTGTTAAAAAAAAATAATACTAAAGGGGCATTTCACTTGTAGTATGTACGTGTTTTCTAAGTTAACAGATATTACCTGAATATGCCGCAGAGAACACTGGTAAGTATCAAAGTGAAGAAGGCAGCTCCACTCACAGCAGCCAGTAGAAAGTCTACCTTGGCAGATGTGGAAACAAAGCTTGCCCGTTCCCCACCTGGCTTGGTCAAATTCTTGTAGTGGAAGAGAAGGGCAAAGCCCCGACCCCAGTGAGTGGTGGTGATGAGCTCCATGATTACCTCCACCATCTCCTGATTAGAGCCAAACACCAACTGGCTGCTAGGAGGTCGGTTTGACCCACAGAACCTTGAGGAAAAGGTGATGAGATCGGAGATATAAAGGACATCGTGGGGACAGGCGTCAAGCCCTGACTGTTGCGTCTCAGGGCTCACAGGTGCAGTGTCACTGGATTGTGGCAAAGTAACTGCGGTCAGTGTAGTCGTGCTTGGCATGGAACCAGGGTTGAGGTTCATGCCAAGGCGAGAAGAGGAGGCCGTGTTGATGGCCTTATCTGTATTTGACACGGCTCCGGGATGGAGAAGAGAAGCCGTAGGAGGAAACGTAAGGCTATAGGAACCATCTATAGATCTTTTGGCTGAGTTGAACACTTTGGTTGACTCTTTGTGGACCACCACCGGCTCCGTCTCACTGTCTCGAGAGGACTGCTGAATCTCTGGGGCATCCCTCTGATCGATCTGATCGCTATTTTCTGATAAAGGCTCATCCAATGCCAAACTGTTCGGGGCATAATTCAACTCATCTCCATCATCCTCCTCATAACTAGAAATGACTGAGTACTGTGGGGAGGGCTCGTGGCTTTCAAAAACGTCAAAGTCAAATATTTCAAGGATAAGCTGATAATCCACGGGTACAAAAAACTGCCAAACGCAGTGGGTCCCAGAAGAGTAGTTGTAAGGGAAGCCAGGGGAGAGTATCAGTCCTTGTGCATCCACCACATCCACCTTGGCTCCACAGTCAAAGTACACCTGCAAAACAGATTATTAAAGTCAAACCCCTTCCCTAATGTTGGCTAGTTCTGAGGTGCATAAAGGCACGTATGTTCAACAACTTGGAAATAAATTTGAAGCAATGTGGATAATTTTGCACAAACTAAAATCAAACTGTTACATAAAAACATGCCAACACTTTTGACGGTAGCACTTTAAAAATCACAGCATCACATTTATGTACAATTTTGTATTCAAGGAAAGCATTCTGGATTTGCTTTAGCTATTTTTTTTTCCTGCAGATCTTTGAATGAGGAAGTGTCTGCTTTCCCGTAAGAGGAAAAATGCTTCCTTTACATTTAAGTGGTAGGACATGTTCTTATATACAACAGTTTTAACTAAATGCACAGTAAACTTTAAACTGTTTACCATAAAAACTAAATCTAGTCATTTTCTCTCACACATATACAACAATCAACAAGGGTAAAGTGAAAAGTTTGGATACCACAAATCATTTCTTTTGGACTTAAATATTTGACTGTTAATCTACACAAAGAGACGTTGTTAATGTAACTTCACCAACCTCAGTTTGTATTTACAATTTTCTTAAGCATGTTGACTATATTACCTTCCTAAAGGTGATTCATATTTTTTCAATATTGGTCACAGTGTTATTAAGTTCTCAATGGCGACGGTACAAACAACCAGGTTATATCATCAAATAATATCTTTGATTGAAGTCTAATAGTTTCTTAATATAAAGCAGCTTGGAACTGAACTATTCAACTCTGCCTTTATATTAAGGCTCATGGCGGGTTGCTTGGGTGACCTGAGGGAGTTTTTTTTTTTTTGAACACGCTTGCAGTAATTCTTCACAGGTGGTTGGGGAAGGAGGGAGACCTGGGCTCTAAGCAAAGGCAGATGTGTGGCTGGGCCAGGGAACAAAACATCAGCCCTTTGTAGGAGACTTTGTGTTTATGAGTTTTCAGTTAGTCTCACTTTTGGTCCGTGGGAATGACCCAGATCGACAAACCCAGAGACCAGACAGGTAACAAACAATGTGTAATTTAGACTGGACGATAGACGGATGGATGGATGGATGGATGGATGGATGGATGGATGGATGGATGGATGGATGGATGGATGGATGGATAAAGGCATACTGTATCAGACCGATCTGACAAAATAATTTGTGTCGGGGAGTGGGAGAGGGCAAAGGGAAAACATGAGTCTCGAGTTATGAATCTAGATGGATAAATGAACAATCTGTCAGTAGATACAATCTAACAGAATGGTGAAACACTTTACCTGCACTTCCACCTGGGTTAGCTCCTGTACATTGTTCACCCCAGTGAACGAGAGGAGAGCCTCCTTATGTTTACAAGTGGGGGACTGTGGCATGTGTTTATGCACAAGGGCTGCATGATATTTTTCTGCCAAAATTAACATTACCGTTTTCACACTTGTCACTGTCCAGTTGATGGTGAGATAGTTTTGTGGCTTCATGTGTAGTATCCTAAGTGGATGACTGTTCACCTAACAGCCTTTATGGGGTCAACTCAGTCTCAGTTACTCAGTTACCCGGCTACACGCCTGGAGTACTACTGAGTGGGCAGTGCAAGTGCAGCATGTCATGCTCTAATGCAATTGCCTCCAAATGTCAATTACTAAAGTTATTGACTGAGAAAAACATCAATTATGGGAGGAAGCTGATATAATTGATACATTTTGGTTACTCTCTGCAAATATATAGTTTGTACTTGTAGTCAACAGGTTTTTCTTTTTAATTTGTTTGGATACACCACCTCAATAAATTTGATTGAACAATCACGGTGAATGACATTTTCAGATTATCACATTAATATCTCATTTACTATTTGGGAATTATGTTAATTTTTGTAGAGTACCTCCATTGTATGGGGGGGGGTAAGCATTTGGACATATAATCATTTACACACTGTGTTTAGAGTCATTAACAATTATCATTGTGAAGTGCGGTATCATTTAAAGCATTTGTCTGAATATGAGAAGAGAGTATAAACCCAAGACTTCACAATTTATCATTTTTTTTGTCATCTTCACTGCCTCAGTTATGTTGCTGCCTCCCTGGACGAGGAAGTCCCCAGGGGTAGCGCTCTCCAGCACACCCTCCAAAAACTCCAAAAAGGGTGGAGTGGAGATGATATACAAAAAAAACGTATCTAGTTTAATTGCAATTCATGAGCTAAGAATACATTGAGATTGCTTATTGTGCAGCAGGAAAATTGTAATTATTTCATTGTCATAAAAATGTAATTTCTTCAGGTACACGTTAAATGCCGCAGTAAGATAGACATTGCTTCAACCAACATCTATATTGCACATTGCACATTTTTCCAAATATCGTGCAGCCCTAGTGCATAGGCACATACAACAGTCAGGTGCTGGTAGTGTGGGATCAAGCTATTTCCCTCCAATGTTACACCATTTGTGAAATTCATACTCTGGGCAACAATTTAACTAGACTTTGATTCAGAATTTCCATTATTGCATCGGTAACAATCTACGTAGTCATGCCAAAAAAGCCAGTTGCATTGAACTATAAGCCGATTTGGGGCTCGGAGTCTTTGGAGCAAGGTTGCGCAATAGGGTGAACCTATTCACAATGTAGAAGAAGAGGAGTATAGTGGTTCCATTCTAAAGCTGAACTATACAACCTCTAGTAAGTTATTCAATTGAATGATCTGTTAGTTTTCATTTTTACTAAATATAGCTTTTAAAGAGGCTAAAAATGCAAAGAAATGTTTAAATGAAGAGAATGTATTGTCTCTCCCACTGTGATAGGGGAGCTGGGAGGTCCCCTGCACTGGGATGTGCATGGTAGACTACACATGAAGGGGCCCCAGAGTGCAACAGTGTCCAATGGAAATGGGACATTCTTATAATGCCAAACATCTTAGTTCTGTTACATCACAGGCCTCTCTACTGGCGGGCCGCTAATTATTCAAAGATGCCTTTTCTCATGGCACAACAATGGGCTGCAGTGCCGTTTTGGTGAGCGATAATATTTTAATGAAGTGATGCTAATCAGTTGAAGGCAAGCTGAAAGTTTACATAAGAACTGACAGGTCATTGCGACCCAGTTGTGAGATTGATGGGCTGGCTCCTCTGGATGGATGGATGGATGGATGGATGGATGGATGGATGGATGGATGGATGGATGGATGGATGGATGGATGGAGATCAACTGAAAACAATTATGTAAAAAGGCTTGACTTGTTAAGTGAAACCTAGGACGAGCTTGCCGTTGGCGGGCTTGACAAGGGGCAATGTGTTTAAATCTTTATTTTAGATCATTACGTATTCAAATCAGGAGAAATACATGTAGTCAGTAATGAGGCTCATAAAAGGATATACCTATTGGTAAAAATGAAAACAATAAAAATAAAATGTGTGTTGAATGTAAAGCTGGTATTAGAAAAGTGTTGGTATAATTCTAAAGACAAAGAAAACTATGGCTATACGGTATTGGACCTCTGACTTAATAGGATTAAGCCACACGTCGGCAATCTGACAGTCTAAATGTTTGGCTGCAAAAGGGATTTTTTTTTTTTTTCTTTCACCACCCAAGCTGACGACACCACTGTGAAAACTTTGCAACATGAGCTGGCTTCTGCTGAACCACACACACTCATCTGGCTCATAAACAGGCTGGCGGGCCTCTCAAAAGGGGGCAGGAATCCTCACCAGGCCTGTTTACTGGAGGAGAAAAGTGGCACTGCTTCACAGGCTAGCGCTTCAGCAGCAGCAGTCCGTTCAGAACATCAATCACGTTGTTTTTTCTTCAGTGATTGCTCAGGACTGCATAGCACCCAACTAACGGCAAATTTTGTTAACCTCTTTTCTTTCACTTTTAACCCCAAAATACGTTTGCATTTTGACAGTAAAACTCACAAGAAATAAATCAGAATAAATCTCAGCACAAACAAATGCAACATTTGTACGGTTTCTACACATTGAAAATGTATACATTGAGTGGATTTGTGACTAATAAGCTAAAACTACTCAAAAGCTGTTTTAACTGTGCTCTAGTGTCAATTTCTAACAAAACCTTTTCTGTAATAAATACTTCCAAGATAAATTGTGTCATTATATATTGAACTGATTACATGATCCTATATCAGAAATTCGGACGTATCAGATGATTCCAGAAATTTGAAGATATTTGGCATATTTGCCAATATCAGAGATGGCAGAAAAGATATCAAGTTTTACAGCTGTGGTAAGCACAAAAACACCTTTTTAACACACACACCTCGCCTGTGATGTCAATGACCCCCGAGGTGGGCATGTCAAGCTCGGAGTATACAAACAACCAAATTAAGCCCTGGCATTTCCAGAGTCACCCTCGGTGTCCACTCAGGAGAGGGAGAGTGCGGGGGAGACAGAGAGACAGAGAAAGAGTGAGTGACTGAGTGAATGGTGAGTGAGTGAGCGAGCGAGTAGATGCAGGTTCTGCCTTTCATGACTGCAGCATAAACCTATTAACATATTTTCTTTAAGAGCTTCTACTGCTGTGGCGCCTATTGAAATGAGCCGGTGAAACCCTGTAGAGAGTAGTTATCATTGACACACATGGTTAAAAGCAATTTTTAGAAATTGCTTCCAGATCTCTGATTATAACCTACTGTATCTACACAACACAAACAACATCTCCACAGAAAATCTCTACGGTGTAGTTCCATACTGTTCTCGTGGACTTAAAGTTTACATCATCATCATACAGATATTTATTCTGTGTCCTCCTGATGAAAGTGTTAAAATAAAGGCAATGGTGCTTTTGTAGTTTACGTCATCCCCACTTTTAACCAAATGATCAAAAAAGAATGGATGGATGGGTGGATGGACGGACGGACGATCCCATCAGTGGAAAGGATGACTCTTGATGGAAGTCCACTAAAGATTTCTGCCAAGGCTTATCCTTTCGATCGAAAAATCAATAAAGGAATTTTGGTGCAGATACACGACATCTATTATAATCAAATTCTTCATTCAATTCTATAAATACAAAATCTATAAAATGTGCATGAGTTTACAAACACTAGCACCATCTACAGGAGGGGAGCCTATGAATTTTTTTTTTTCATTTTTGCAAATTTTCAATGATCTCCCAAGCCTTCCATCTTAGTCTGTTTCTTGCTCTCTCACACACACACTATGTCCAGTATTGCATCAGCCGGTAATTCATGGAGTGACACTGCTAGCACTGCTAATTGTTACATGGTGCTTAAACAATGTCAAATTTTGTGGGTCCATTTCAGTAGTTGATTAAAACATATTTCATGCTCCAGTGACTATTTGCATGCGGGCTTTGGTGAAAGCAATCTCGAGAATGTGTGCTCATGGTAATGAAGCAACATGTCACCCAGTACAACACTTTGGCTCATTGATGTGTCTTTGATAGTTTTTGAACAATGGAGCTCTGTAGCAAAGGGGAATCCATCAGACTCTGGATGCACTTGTTAGTAGCTTCCACTCAAGCTTGGATTTGGCCTCGTCAGTAAATTTGCTGACAATAGAAACACTATATAACGCTGAACTTGTGTTCACAAAACAGATTTATATGATGCACTCACAATGACCCGGATGGGTTTAAAAGAAAAAAAAAAAAAAAGTCTGCCACTAAATTCCAACTATTGTCTTCATGACACAAGCTATCAACTCAGTGTCCTATAGCCTTTCCAGGATCACTTCATCATGCACTAAGAAAGTAATGTTACAAACCTTTCTCTTTTCAAGCGAGATGGTATCTCAGTGGCCTATTCATGTTCAACTGTGAGAGACTGATTTCAGTTCATTCAAGGGATGGAATCATGACAAACAAAGTTCACTCAGTTCAACCGGGGATGAATATCCCCCTCAATTGTAAATCAAGCATTCAGACAACCATTGCAAGGCATCATAACAACATTCACTCTCGGTGCATACCACCGTTTCTTTCTGATGGGGATTGAGTAAATCCGGAGCTTGTTTATGCTGTTCCAAAAATCAACTTAATACAAAAGGGGAGCAGTGGACAAAGGCATCATTTAGCATGCCCCCTCAGGCAGAAAATTGCAAAGATAGTGAGCACCCTATACATACAGGAACTAAAACTGCTGCTGAGCCGCCATTGCCCATCAGCGGAAAGGACGACTCTTGACAGATGGAAACCCTCTAAGGATCTCTGCCAGGGCTTATCCTTTGGTATGTCGACACCAGTAAATATGGAAACATTCAATCTCTAACACATAAAGCAAACTAGTGTAGGAGAAAGGACCTATTTTTGAAGCAAATGCTACTGTACGCCATTAGACAAACACACCTCCATGTTTGTCTCATCATCAAGACCCTCGTACAAGTATTTAGTGACAAATGAAGGGAAATGTTGAAAATGAAATCGAGGGGTATATCAATATATATTTAAAACAGATTTTTTTTATCGATTAATTGAACAATCAGATATAATTTTAGTCATATTCAAGTGTAAAAGCACTTTCCTTGATTTACTGTTCATTAAAAATGTTTTGTTTATTAGGTATTATTTATAAATTAAAAACAACATCTAAACTCAGAGTCAAGTAATATCACACAAGAAAGAGTTGTTGTTTCCCAAAGTGAAATCAGAAGATTTGGGCAATATTTTGTTGAAAATGTCTCCTAAGATTACTCAATTACTAAAATATGAGGAGATTTGACAATTGATTTGTTGTTGATTCATTGTTTCATTTTGACACCTCTAATGTGATCTCGCAATGTAAACAAGTATTATTACAATTCCAGAGTGAGCACTTTGAGCCAGATCCCCATCAAAATATATTTCGTTCTTTGTCTAAAAACAACATCATGTAGTTTTAAATCTGAGTAGTTTCTAAGAACACAAGAATATTCTTTGAAATGACAATTCAAGTGACTTTTTTCATAAAGCGAAAAATTTGTATTGTGACATTTCACCCCCCCCCCAAAAAAAAGGATATTGACTATATAAAACTTAGTCTGGCATCATAGCTGTAAGCACACTTGACCCAATTGCTTAAATGACTCAATTAAGGAGTGAGATTAATATAATATGCAACAAAGTGGGAGAAACCTATATTTAAGCCTCAAGCAATGTAATTTCTACTTTCTTGTTTTAACCTAATAGAATGTTTGAGAGATTCCAAGTCAACACAAGTTACAAACACTTCCAACTTAAGTGGCAACTGGCTCGGTGACAAATAAATGTGACTCAGAGATGACCCCTTACTGTTCACACCACAGATGTCAAACTCAAGGCCCGGGGGCCATAGACGGCCTGTCACATCATTCTATGTGGCCCGTGAAGACAAATTGTGCATCAAATTTGTGTGTCATGACTAGAATTGCAAATTGTCTTCACTTTTAATATCTTTTTTTTAATATATTTGAACAGTTTTTACTCATCTGATTTGAAAACGAGTTATTTGTCAGTTTGTTTTGTAGCTTTAACTGTATATAATATGAGGTGCTCATACATTTATTTGGGTTGACAGTCATAATGGCCCCGAAAGAAGCTATGAGTACAATGCGGCCCGCGAAAACTACAGTCTTCATTTCATTCAACAAATAAAACTTTGGATTCTCCTGCTCAAATATGGAGTAGGGAAATAAAATAATAATCATAATCAAATTCATAAAAGCTTTAACAATTTGGAATTCAATTCGATTGGAATTAAAATTATGCTGGCACTGACACTGATTTGAAAAAAAAAATACAAGACCATTCATAAAATGATGCAATATCACATTTTGAAGACTAAATTAAATTGAAATTGATTTAAATGCGCCACTTAAGCAAAACTCACGAAAAAAGCGATTTCTTATGTAGTTTCTCAATTCAGCGTGAACTTCATGACAGCCTGGCACACTAACCCTCAAACTACAGTGTATAAAAAAAAAAAAAAATAATAATAAAAAAGCACAGAATACAAGAATATTATCTTTTGAATGAGTGTCTTGCTATTAAGATAGCGGTTGTAATTTTGGGATTTACAATGTTATGAAAGAACAGTCAAGCACTGAAAATGAATTGAGACAAGTGCTCTGATTCGTGTAGTGCATGCCATGCCTGCTTGTAATGTGCTCGCTGCAGCTTCCTTAAACGCTTATTTTTCTTGGCTGGATAGTGGCTATAGTTATTTTTTCAAGGCGCAAACCAATGTTCAATATACATATTTACCTCACTTAGTTAATGCCTTCTCGGTGCTATAGATTCTTAAGTAGCGCGAAAAGATCAAACAATACGTTTTACACTGTAAATTTTACAGTGACCATACTTACTTTCTGGGCAACGCATCCCATCAGGAAAAGAAGATAAGCTGTGATAAAAACATGCGCTCCAAGCGCTCCAATGCTAGTAGTCATTTTTCTCCAATAGTTTTGACTTAATGCGACGCACAAGTGATCCGTCTCCCGTTTCTCTTTCCTCTCGTTCACCTGAAGTATCGGGAGCGCGCTTCCATCGTTCATGACGCCTACACAGGACCCAGACCCCCCGTACCACATCCTTTACAACAATGCAATTTGAAACCCACAAACACGAAGTTTGAATTGCATTGAACGAGTTATGATTTGGAGAGTTCTTGCAATATTCTGCAGGAGATGCATGCATCATGCATGAAAGATTTCAACACCTGTAACTAATTGACTTTTGGGCTCTGCAGTTGTGTGACTTAGTTTCATCTTAAAATGAATATAATGCAGTAGATAAGCGTGGGGAAATGACAATTTGAGCTCTGACAAAAACTGTTTACGTTTTTTTTTTCTTCATTTTGTTTGCCACTATAAGCCTATATAAGGGTCCCTTTGTTTGTTGCATTAAATACGAGCAACATAGAGTTACTCAGATTTACACCGAGGTTTAGTCAGCAAGCAATAAAAATAATACTCTTTTATATGATGTCAAAAGAATTATATATCGTCGACGAAACGATGCGTTTTATTTGAGTACATATTGTGTGTCGTAGGTTGTTTTAAAAAAATACCGCTAGATGGTGCCACCGTACACTTTATAATATTTCTAAATCACTCAAACGTCAGAAATGTACATTATAAATCCATCAACGACCTTGATGGATTGGTTTTTCTATTTTATTTTATTAGGCTTCTATTGTTTTGCGTTTCACCTTTCACCCAGATCCCCGTTTTAATTGCATTCAGTGCAGTGGATTACAGGCCTACTCCCGGTTTATACATCAGGCGTTATATTTAGTGATTTAAAGATCTATAAGCAATATTTTGAAGCCATGAGTTTGCCATGTAGCTGGTATCACATGTATGGATGTTTATTACATTTGAACATGATTTGGGCTTTTGAATAACAGCCTAAACATGCATTTTGTAAAACGCCACGTATAAATATTCATTCATTCATTCATTCATTCATTCATTCATTTATTTATTTATTTATTTATTTATTTATTTATTTATTTATTTATTTACTTACTTACTTACTTATTTTATTTATTTATTTATTTTTAATTCATTTATTTATTTATTCATTTATTTATTCATTCATTCGTTCGTTCGTTGTATTTATTTATGCAAATATGACACTTGTGTTCGCGATATGTGTTTGACGTTACTGTTTCCAGTCGGACATATTAAAAGACGGAACCCAAACAGCCACGTAGTAAAAGGCGAAGCTGGTTTGGTGAGCCTTCATTATGATTTTAATGCATTTATTAAATATGTCATTTTATATCCAGCCCATGGACATTGAAATCACGCTGGGTTAAACACGTTGATTGTAATATTTGTGTGATGATTTAAAAATCTAATCCACACACGAGCTCTTACGATCGAGTTAGCAACTTTGATGTTAGCTTGACAGGTCCCCCGCCGCAAACATATTGCTAACTTTTGCGAGCACAACAGGCTAAAATGTAGTGCATGTAATGTTATTTATGGCTGCCAATTATGTCTTTGCTAATTGCATATACTACCGAACACATGCAGTTCGCTGACCTGTGAGATTGTAGCTGTTGTTTGTTGATATCCATTTTTACTGCGTGTTTGTCGAATAGTGTAGTTCGGAAAGGTTCGATAGGACGAAAACTGACCATTTGCAACGTCTTCAAAAGATATTGCTTGTTTAACAGATCATTGCTGCCACTCTTAAAGAGGCATTGCTCGAGCTGTAATATGGGACGTTCTTCTAATAGTTTTATTTGCTAATCTCAATGTGATTTTTCTTTTCAGTGCTGTAGTACTTCCTGGATCTTGAAAGGCACCTGGTTTTGGTTGTTTTGGTGCTTTTCCAATGAGGACCCAGAAATCTCATCTAAAAGCAATGGACATTACAATCTAATACACTGTTCAAATGGAGATGAATACCGAGCAATCTCACAGCACTTTGAAATCCCAAAGGACTGAAAGTGAGCAACATTTGAAGCAACAAGGGCTTGATGGGAATTCAAGCATAACCAAAGGGATACACAACGGTGCGTGCTGATGCTGGTGGAATATGATAACAAAATGTCTGCCATTGTTTGAGCTCAGTGCTCGGGGTGGGAGGGAGGCGAGGCATGCATACCTTGTGTACACAGCCATTTATTTCCAACTGTCTTGGCTTACCATGACCGGTCATAAAATTTAAAAATGTATCCAATTACACATGGTGTTTTAGTAGCATGGGGGAGCGAGATGTGAATAAAATTACTTGACCAGCAGCGCCCTTAAGACCAGGTTCTGCTGCTGAGTGTTGTCATAGTTGCTCAGCCAGTTTGCCAAGACAATCACATTCACTATGCATTCAGGCTCACAATACAGCCTATGACTCACTGTCACATTCCTTGGGACTCGTTCATTTCAGGTCCCATCAGCTCGGATCTGATGCCAAATGGAGACGAAAATTCAGAGGGCATTGCTGCTGCTAATGGGTCCCTGTCTCCTAACGCCCTTCCGCTTAGCACCAGCCACCCGGTCAACTCCCAAAGTCAAGAGGGTTCTCCAGGTGTGACTGCTTATCCACCCATGATGCTTGAACCTGAGCAGGCTGTTGCTGAGGTCACGGGTCACACGGGTGATGCATTGCAGTCACTCAAACTCAGTATGCCTATGCAGGAGACGGATTTGTGTAAGCATAAATTTGTTGCGTGAATGCCCCCTCTGTGCCCAGCCTGTTTGTAACCCTTTCACCAAACTCCTATTCTTTTACTGGTCTGTTGTCTTTGTTCTCTGGGTAGATGGAGTCAAGCACATGACTTTTGCTCAACTTGCATAGAGTTAATTAAAAGGTGTTATGCATATTTTTCCAGTTTTCTTCCTTTTGCTTTAAGGGATTCACAGTTCGCCTCTTTTCACAATGGTCACGTGATTTGTGAGTATATCATTTCATTAATGTTTCCTTTTGAATGAATACTCTTGCTCTGTAGCCAACCAGAAGCCTTCATTGGAGCTGGAAAATGAGGAGAAGATTCGTTTGGAAGCCCGTAGGCGCCTGGAAGAGCAGCTGAAACAGTACAGAGTGCAAAGACATAAGGAGAGGGTGAGTGAAAATTCACTGTCACAATCAGCTTCGTTAAATATTGTTTGTAGTTGACCTTTTAGACAGCATTGTGACAACCATCATCATTTTTTTTTTTTTTTAAGACAACACTGTTAATGTATTGCCACCCACCTAAAATAACGGTCTAAGTCATTTTATTCCGTTTTTTTCATAAACTACAAAAAAACAAATCAAATCCTGATGATATTTATTGATCATATTTATTTCGAGGGTAGACTTGAATGAACTGCTTGACTAAGAATGAAGTCGATTTTAGAAGAGGTAGCCAGAATTCCTAGAAAATGTTTCAGAAAAAAAATAAGAACACTTTAGTTTAAAGAGGGTGGTAAGGTGTGATACCTAGTACCTATGGTTTTTTAATTTGACTGAAGCATTTTCTGAGATAACACTCTTCATTGATAGTGTACAGCAGGCTTAGCAACTTGAAAGTGGCCATATTGCTTGTATAACCCCCCCAATTTTATTTCAGTCCCACCGCAGCACACCAAAAAACAGACCGTTCAGCACCCTGGATCCAGAGTTAATGCTGCATCCTGAGGCTCTTCCCCGGGCCAATACACTTGCAATGACCAAGGAGTATTCTTTCCTGAGGACCAGTGTCCCCCGTGGTCCTAAACTTGGGAGCTTAGGAATTCCCCCCACCAAGGAGAAGAAATCCAGATCGTCCCGCACGAGCAAGATTCACTCCTTGGCTGACTATAAATCTCCAGAGGACAATGGTGGAGGAGAAGGAGGTGGAATTAAGACTGCAGACAACACCATGGGCTCTGTCCAGTCCACTATCAGTGCAGTATCTACTCTTTCTGAGGTCAGCGTGATGTCACAGTCAGGCACGTGCGAGGGAGAAAGGCGGTCTGGTGTTTTGCTGCAGGTGGGGGAAAGCGTCTCTGAGGTTGATGGTGGTGACTCGGAAGCAAGGCCTGGAAATGATGGCAATGATAGTGACAGCTCATCCTACAGCAGTGCCTCTACCAGGGGAACCTATACCATGTTTTCTGCTGCCATGGACAGGCAGCAGGGGACCTACACGGTTGAGGGGCGGGAGATTGCGCCGGAGGCCATGGGTCAGTTTCCCTCTCTGCATGAAGTCTTGCAAGCAGCCAGTGATGAGCAGCATCTTCAGGAGTTGGAGCAAGAAGGCGCCGTAGAACCACGCAGCCGCAGAGACAGCTTCTCCAGCAGGTATTTCTGATGACATGCAGTGATATTTTTTTTTCTACATATCAATGAAAACAATTAAAGTATCTTTTTTTTTTTAATACTCTTTATTATAGACAGCTAAAAATAATTAAAGCAGCTTTTTGATTATTCTTTTGGCTTGTCAAATAACTGATGTTGTTTACATTGTTTAGTGTCTCTTTGGAGAGTTCTGTAATGGGCCACGATGAAATGCTGCAGGTGTTGAAAGAAAAAATGAGACTAGAAGGCCAACTGGAATCTTTATCATCTGAGGCCAACCAGGTTAGTGTGAAGTACTTACAAACACACTGACCAGCCACAACATTTTGGCAAAATACAATATTAAAGCATAGTTTTGAGTGAAACTGTCAGAGGTGAACTAATTATTAACAGTGTTTATTATTATTGCTATATTTTCGGCTGGGCTGCAAATGCACTGCATCATAATGAGTGGTTTGTTTTACTTCCTGTGAGTGTACACTTTACTAAAACGTGATCGCCAAAGGTTCTCAATGTTTCCGACTTGTTACTGCTGTTTGCTACAGACAGACATATTAATTGGCAAATGCTGTATCTATCATTCAGTAAAAAAAAATGTATAATCCTGTCCTGCCCACCAGGCTCTAAAAGAGAAGACTGAGCTCCAGGCCCAGCTTGCCACCGTGAATGCTCAGATGCAAGCTCAAAAGGCAGAGGTTCATTTTAGCCAGGAAAAGCAGAATGTCCTCACAACAGAAGTCAGTACTTTGCGGCAAAGTTGTAGCCAACTAGAAAAGGCAATGGTGGAGCTCCAAGGCGATTTGGAGAGCAAAAATGCCAATCTGGCATCATTATGCAATGACCTGAATGTGGCTGAAGACCAATACAACAGACTAATGGGGAAGGTGGATGAAATGCAAACGAGTCTCGCATCAAGGGACAACACAGGTAAGCCTTCAGTCAGCCAAAAATCCAACCTGACTGTTTTTATTCATATCAATATATCATGCAGTTCAGGAAATGCGACTGCAACTGGGTGGTCTTCAGAACCAACTACAACAGGTCCAGCTGGAGCGTAGCACTCTCCAGAGTCGACTGAAAACCTCCCAGGCAGAGATTGACTCACTCAAGCAGGTCAGGCAGTGGTACCAGCAACAACTTGGCCTGGCTCAGGAGGCCCGAGTGAGACTGCAAAGTGAAATGGCTAACATGCAGGTATTATTTATTTATTTATTTATTTATTTATTTATTTAAAGTTTAAAATGTATGTCAAACAAAAAGTCTGACCTTCTTTCCTAGGCTGGCAAAATGACCCAAACTGGTGTTCTGGAACATCTGAAGCTAGAGAATGTGACCCTGTCCCACCAACTGACAGAGACTCAACACCGCTCTATCAAAGAAAAAGAGCGTATAGCTGTTCAACTGCAGAGCATTGAGGTACAGTTAACTTTTTTTTTTTTTTTTTCATTTTTGAACGTATGTCTGTTGAAACAGACCACCATATTTGGACAAATCTAGACTGTGGATGTGAAGTCTACACCCACTGTTCAAATGCAAGGTTTTTGTGACGTGAAAATAAATAGTTAAAAAAAATAAATTATAATTTCAAAATGTTTTCCACTATGTGCAACTCAAGTTGCAAGGGTGTTTAGAATGCAGTTGCTTAAAGTGTGCACGCTCTCTTATAACTGGGAATATGGTGTCCAGAATTGACAAATTTCATTCATACTTATGTTCAATGGGAGTCAGCACACAACTGGCACTATATATATGACATTCTGTTTCTTTTTATCGATTGTTTCAAAGCAGAAACTCCATTTTGTGCAGTATCAAGCGTTAAGAAATTTGCTTAAATATACAAAAAACAACATGGGATAAAAAAAGCTTTTCCTTCTGAACTCTGTTAAAAAAAAAAATCCCTGCAGTTTTTACGCAAATACTTGCACTGGTTTATTTATACCAATCAGTTTTCCCTCCAAACTCTGTCTCCATTTTAATGCTGCTTATTTCATTAATTAGTGGTGTTGATGACCATTTGAACAGGGGTTTCTTCCTAGACTATAGCCACTGTAAATTTATGACAAAAAGATGTCCTGTTGAGTATGAATTAACATAATTGTCACAGTCAGGTAGAGACACCTCTGTCCAAATTAAGTAATTTTGTATTTTTTCCACATATCTATATTCTGTCTGGTGTTTTTACAAAATATTGGCGGATCTAAAGTGGCGAAAATGGCATACTCTTTGACGAAGCAGGTCAATGTGTGTTTTCAGATCTTGTTTGATTATTTACATGATTGTGATAGGGACCTTCTGCTCTTTGTGTTGTAGGCTGACATGATGACTCAAGAAGCTGCTTACAAGCAGATCCAGGATGCCAAGACTATGGTGGAGGGTGACCTGCAACACAAACTAGAAGAGTTTGAGGAAGAACGGGACCGTTTAGTAAAATTGGCCAACACAGCCAGTAACTTGGAAATGGAACTAGAACAGGTAGTGATCTGCTTTCTTGGATCAATCCTTCATGTCTGTCTTTCAAGAGCATGTTGGTATTTTTTTGTTAGTAGCTAAATTGTAAATGATTTGCTTTTCCGGGCCCGTTCCACCAAACCGCTAGCTGCTATGCAACAGTTCCGACCATTTTGCCTCTGTGTTGCTCTGATCTGTGGTTCTTTTTTTTTTTTTTTTTTTGTGTTCATTAGATGAAGTTGAACCTTTCTCAGAAGGACATGCAGCTGCAAGCTCTCCAGAAAGAACATCTGGAGCTTATGCGCCAGCTTACCACCACTCAGGAGAACCTTCATACCAAAGAGCAGTCAATCAACCAGTTGGAGGCTCGATACCTAGAGCTGGAAGCCCAGCTAAGTGATTTGCAGGCAGAGAGCAATAGCAAAGATGACAACATCCAGTACCTCCAGAATGAGAAGATTGTTCTGGAGGTAGCATTGCAGACGGCCCGAGCCGACAAGAACCAACTTGATGAAAATGCTGAACGGCTTGGAGAGGACGTTTTGGTGGCCTCAGATGTGTTGGATCATCTCAAACAGGAAGTGCAGGTCAAAACCAGTCAGGTACGAAACTAATGAGTTGGTTGTGCTTTTGAGTATGATATAAGATGTAGACTGAACTGAATTCAGTAGATATACGATTACTGTCACAAAACAAAAAGTTTTTGGTTTGTTTTATATCTCTGCAATATATTTGAGTGTTATTTATTTTTGTGTTTCAAGCAATCTATTATGATTGGCATTTGCTTTCTTATAGATTGAAAAGCTACAGCAAGAAAATGGTTCCTTGAAAAAACAAGTTCAGAAATTTAAGGAACAATTCCAACAACAAAAGGTAACAATTCTAAATTGTCATAATGAAATTGATATAACTGTCGGAGAAAACTGTTGGTAGAATTTCACGGAAAGGTCTTCACAGCATTTAACATTACAAGCAGAGAAAATAACATTCTCGAGACTTTGTCCGTTATTGCAAGACCCTGCTCTCAAAATTGTAAACAATAGGCCAAATTGAACCAGGCAATTTAATTCCCTCCAACTATGGTGTGTGTCAACAGCCCTACAATTATTTCATACAAAATAATGTGAGAATCTCACCTCTTGCCAATGCTAATGTTTTCATAGGAGGATTTATTGTGCAGCTGGGTGGCTGTCACAGATAGAATGATCAGTGCCTCGCTGAATTGAAAAATGATAGATATTGCTTAGTGCATGACTGCTGAACAATATTACGGTACGTCTTCCTTCACAGGTGATGGTGGAAGCCTATCGTCGGGATGCTAACTCTAAAGACCAGTTGATCAATGAGCTTAAGTCTACGAAAAAGCGTCTTCTAGCAGAGGTGAAGGACCTAAAACAAGAGCTTCTGGATGTACATGGGGAGAAGCAAAAAGGTGATTTGGAGCAGGCCCGGTTGCAGAAAGAAGTACTCAGAGTCCAAGAACAGATTAATAACATGGAAAGTCATCTGCAAGATATTCAGAGAGAACGCGACCACCTCGAAACACAGATCCAGGTAATTGTGAATTGCTGAGATTTTTTCCTATGCTAAATTTAGTGAAGGTCAGTGATGTTTTGTTTTTTTTAAGTCTTTCTATTTCCCTTCACAGTCCTTGCAGTTTGATCAGAGTCAGCTTGTAGCTGTGACGCAAGAGAATGAAAGTCTCAGGAAAAGAGTGGAGAAAATGGAAACAGAAGCCAAAAAGTGAGTGATGCTTTTAATCAAGCAAAGTAACAAGTAATTAAGTCTGGCCTAATTTGTTTGGGCAATGATAAGTATCTCTTCAGATTTATTTCTAAAAGTAAAATTTCTTGATCAGAGGGTCTATTATCCTGATTAGCGACATCACAAAGATTATTACGTTTCCACACTTTAGCATGTAAAGTTGAATACTTTCAGTTAGGGTCATTTCAACTTTCCCCTTGACTTAGTTTTCTTATATTCCTGAAACAGAGCAATCTCGGAGCAAAAAGTGCGTATGAAGCGGCTGGGGACAGATTTGACCAGTGCTCAGAAGGAGATGAAGGCCAAGCACAAGGCATACGAGAATGCTGTGAGCATCCTGAGTCGGAGGCTGCAAGAAGCCCTAACTGACAAGGAGACGACTGAGGCCGAGCTGGTCAAGCTCAAAGCTCAGGTTTCAGATGGAGGAAACAACCACATCTTGCAGGTATAAACCTACCCCATCTGAATACTAAGTGAAGTACATAGCATACGTCAGTACTCTAGTTCAAGATGTGCATGCTGACTTAAAAATCCTTATTGGCCTCTGTGAAAATTCTTAATTTACTAAGTGATGCTGCAAATATTGTCTTTAATTAGTTTGATAACTTAATTATTTTTCATGTACCGTATTTTTCGGACTAAAGGTCGCTCCGAATATACGTCGCATTAGCCATAAAATGCACAATAAAGTGGAAAAAAAAAAACATAAGTCGCTCCGGAGTACAAGTCGCATTTTGGGGGAAATTTATTCGACAAAATCCAACACCAAGAACAGACATGAACGAGCAACAACAGGCTAACGTTAACGTTTGACATAAACACAAACGAAGAGCTGAGAACGGGCCTGACGTAACATTGACAGATCCAAATAACTATAACATAAACAACACCTTTATCAATATTTGTACACTACGTTTTGTGAATTAAAGTAGTGCACATGCATGCATGCAGTGTGTTAGGCATCACCAATATAAAAAAGTGACTAAAGCTCCTTGGCATTGAAATGACAGCGCAAAAAAATACTGTTCTAATGACATTGTTCTTTGGGGAAAAAAAAAATCATATTTTAATTGCCATTGTTAAATACAAGCATTCTAAATGCCACAATAACCGCTGTTTCTTTGTTTACCCAGGAGAAGATTGAATCTCTTCAGACTGCACTGCAGGTTGTGACTAAAAGCAAGGCAATATTAGAGAAGGAGCTTGAGGAAGTCATATCCCTCACTTCCACGGAGTTAGAGGAGTACCAGGAGAAGGTCATGGAGTTAGAAGATGAGGTGGGCCATCAAATATGGGGACCTGTGTTAAAAGTTCTAAATATAGCACTTAATACTTTCCTGGCCTATTCTGTCTTTGGCCTCCTTAATGGCTTAGTGGATTGTTTTTTCTTTTCCAAAAGCTTCAAGAGTCTCGATGCTTCAAGAAGAGGATCCGAAAACTAGAAGATGCTAACAAGAAGCTCGCACTTGAGCTGGAACATGAAAAAGGAAAACTGGTTGGACTGACACAGTCCCACAGTGCTCTGCGCGAACATGCCAATATCTTGGAATCTGCTTTAGCAAAGCGAGAGGCGGATCTTGTCCAGCTCAACTTGCAGGTGAAGCACTGATTGCAACCAGTGTTGTTTGGTTGGAGTATTTAATGTGCAGTGTAAAAGATTATCTTCCTAATAGTGAAATAAATTGTTCTTTCATGCATCCACTTATTCAGGTTCAAGCTGTTCTGAAACGCAAAGAAGAGGAGGACCAACAAATGAAGCAGGTGGTGCAAACTCTGCAGCTTGCCTTGGAAAAAGAGAAAACCAAAGTCAAAGATCTTAAGGAACAGGTACAAGTTCTCCTGTACTCAGTGGGTGCTGGTTTTCTTTTAACAAGAGTATCTTGAGAGTCCTTTGGAGTTACTGCATTAGCAGTTCTCTATGCACTTTGTTGACTTTTTAGTCATTATTGAATTTGTATGTCTAGGTGGCAACAGCAAAGGCTGAAGCAGCACACAATAGGAGACACTACAGGGCTGCCATGTTGGAACTGTCAGAGATCAAGAAAGACCTTCAGGCCAAAGAAGACTTGGTCAAAGCTCTGCAACATGAAGCCCACAAGCTACAGTATGCACAATAATTTGTTACAGAATACATATTTCGATGGAAAGGAATTACATGCAGTAAATAGTGACTCTGTTGGAAATAACAGCTATGTAGAGTGGACCCTCGCTATTTGCATCCCACCAGCTGAAAAAAGAAAGAAAATCCTCAAATAAGTGACATTTATCATATAGTGTTGAAAATTTCCATTTATGAACTTTGCATGCAAATAAATGCCAAACGGGGTACACAGTGCTCAACAAAAATAACAGGGTACAACACGAGCAATTAGAAAGCCTTGACTTTCCTTTCAGAATTTTGTTTTTGATGGCATATTGTACGACAACTATTTCCATTGATCACTACTGAAATCTGTCGATCTGGGCACATAATATTTTCTAAAAATGTAATGTTTCAAAAATGAGAACATTTTCTAAAAATGTAATGTTTCAAAAATGAGTAAACACTGTTTAGGCTAAGTTTTAGATTTTAGAAAATCTAATTTACAAAATGATAGTATAATTCATCAAAGCTCAAAATTGGTTCTATTCAATGCAACATGTACATAAAGCTTATGGCTCAAATGGGATGTGCGGATTTATGGAGAGCACTGCATGTGGGTATTAATGGTAAACAAAAATGATTTGCGTAATTTCAGATTTGTCTAAAAGAGACTTAAATGTTACCATTAACAACATAATGTTTTAAATAAGTCACCATTGCCAGTATTAACATTATTTTCTGTAGAAGTGTCATACCGCCTCAAATAAAAAGTCAAAAGGACAGAGCCCTTTGAGACTGCTTGTGATTTAGGGCTATATAAACTTGACTTGATTGATTGATTGATTGAAAAGTTACTTTGCTAATTTTCCAAAAGGGATGGATATATTTGCAATGAAAAGTTTTTCGAAACCTCTGACACTATTGATCATCGACTCTATCCACAGATCTCAGGATGAGAAGCATGCTCAGGAGATCTCCAGTTTCCAAGAGGAGCTGGCTGAAGCCCATTCTCGCCTCCAAATCCTCCAGAAACAACTAGATGAAGAGCTGTCAAACAAGCCCCTCACTAACCAAGAGGTAAGGAAACAATTTCATTGTTTGAATTATTTTAATATTATTGGGAGACTATTTTTTTATTATCTGAAAGAAAAACAAAGTTTTGCAGTCTATGTTTATTACGGTTACAAATACCTAAAGTTGACTCTTGATGGAAATGTGTTCCGACTAACACATTGTCTCGGCCAACTTCCCTACAACTCACAGGTTGAGGACCTGAAGTGGGAGGTGGAACAAAGGCAGAGGGAGATTGAGGCTCAAAAGCAGCAATTGGAGATGATGGAGGAGTGTCAGCATAGGGAGCTGGAGAACCTGCAGACAGCTTTGCAGGCAAGTATTCATTTAAATGAGAAATGTCAATTAAGTAACACGATAAAACAATGGCAGGGAAAAGAGTTTGCAAAGTAGTAATTAATATCATGATCGGCACCTATTCTTTTTCAAGCGATTGGATTTATTTTAAGTCTGTCTGTCACAGAACATAAAGATCGAGTTGGAGACCGTCCAGGAGGAGCTGAATGGTACAAGGAAGGACAAGTTTATGCTACAAGCTAAAGTGGGTGAGCTGAAGAACAGCATGAAGACCATTTTTCTACAAAACCAGCAGCTCAAACAGGACCTCAAACAGATCCGTCTAAGAAAGGTGATGCAGCCTTTTGCTCGACTTGGTTTCAATGGGTTCATTTTGGGCAGTGTCGTGACTGGAATGAAGGATTCACTCGATGAAAGCATTTTAAGCATATAGTATTTAGCAGATTAGCTTCATACTGTTTTGAGTTATTGGTTCTCTGCTGATGCAAATAATAATAATGACTAATATTCATTCATATCAGAATACTGGACTATCCATAGAACAATAATGAACAATTGGAAAAAATTGGATTTTTGTTAGCTTTTCAAATTTTCAGCAGTGTGCACAATTTAATCTCTTTGAAGATGAATAGCCATTAAATTATGACATTGTCGGAACAGCAACGGATGGAGCTGAAGAGTGAAGGGACCCCATCCAACCCAGTGACGCCGGTAAAGATCCCTGACTGCCCAGTGCCTGCCTCACTTCTTGATGAGTTACTGAAACCTTCAACTTCGGTCAACAAAGAGCCGCTCAACAACTTGCACAACTGTTTGCGGCAGCTCAAGTAAGATGCTCTGTTGTACACTCGTATTGGGTTTCCCCAATATCTTTTGGGTCCATGGACCCCTTACAGCAGAGTAATTTTTCCAAGGACCCCATATCCTAATGTCATAATTTAAACCAAACAACCATGATTGTGCACCTCTAAATGCCATACCTGTAGATCTTTGGTCTGCACATAGCATAACTTAATAGCCCCCCCCAGTTTGAAAACCACATGTCCAATTTATTGCAATATATTTTGCTCTAGTACACTTTTTTAAAATCTCCATTTGAGGTGTGAAATACTGTTTCCAATGCTAGTCTGAATATGCTGTGATGTTTTTCAAAAAATCTTTGTCAGGGAGGAGATGGACAGCCTCCAAAAACAGATGGAGGAGCACACAGTAACAGTGCATGAGTCAATGAGCTCATTGCCAAACACAGAGGAAGGACTGGCTCAACTGGGACTTGAAAACAACATATCTAATGCATGGAACCCGCTGAGCAATACAGTGGTGGAAAATAACAACGAAGCGGAACAGCAGCAGTCCTAAAAGCAACTTTTTTCAGACCATGGTGACAGTGGAGTTTTATCCACAAAGGTGTTGTTTAGTCAATTATTCCATTTTTCTTTTAAACAACGGCTGTCCACATTTGGCATTTTTCTCCTATAGTCACAGGTGTGCTTTTGCAGAGTAACAACGTAAATCAGAGCTTTTTTCATTTCGCTCTTTTATTATTTGACCTTTTGTTTATACTGTTATGCCCTTGTGATATTTATTGAGCGTTATAGAATTAGAGATGAACCACACCATTACAAATCCTAACTTTATCATTTGTTGAATCGGATGGAGCATTTATCCAGGCACGTTCATCATCATCATCATAGCTTGTCACTCCAAACAGCCAACCATTCTAGGATGTTCTGCACGCTCGGAGGATATGCTCAATGCTCTGGGCGCCCTCTCCACACTCACACGACTGATCCGTATATTCACGTTTAATATAATAATATAAGCTGTTCAGGTTTTCGGTATGCTTCAAATTTGTAATTAGTAGCTTTGATGATTGATTGACCATACTTAAAAAGATGTAAGCCACACTGGCTAAGACATGTTCTTCCATATCTTTGTGCCTGTACTCGGCTGATGTCATTCATTCAGGATTTAATTAACATAGTTACGCTAGTCCTTGACAGGTAAGCGTCTTGTCATGAGGTCATGCACACTCAACTTTTTTATTGCCTTTGTTAAAATGCAGTAGGTCTTCATTTTTATTGTAACCATTTGACCGCAGGTTCTTGGAGTCTCGGTTATGTATGACGGTGTCTTGTCGAGCATGGACTGTCATAATTTGTGTGTGTGTGTGTGTGTGTGTGTGTGTGTGGTTATGCTTACATAATCTTACTATACTGTCATGGAATCTGGTTAAATTAGTATGTTATTTTGCTGAGGGTATGTGCAAGATGTAATATATTTTCAGTGTAAATCTGAAAGTATGCCCATTGATAAAAATGGAACTGAAAGAAAGCAAGTAATGTTGCAACTTGGTTAGCACTGAAGGCAGGTGTCTCCATGTTCTTTTATTTGTATACTGTACATGTTGAAGGAAGGTGACTACAGTATCGCATACTAATCTTGTATGAATACTGGGTTAATTGTTTCCAGACGTTAATATATTTTTTTCTTTTTGTATGATTGTAAATTGATCATAAATGTTCAATATTGTAAAGGAAATACAAGTTACGGGAAACGATGTTTCCTGGCATTTTATCCTATTTCTAATACTAACCGTGTTAGATTTCTGCAGTAGATTATGCTGTCACACAATGGAGGAGGGTTATGTTCCTGTAGTTGGTGGGTAAGTACTTTAAAATGTTCTTTCTGTACGCTTGTTTAATTGAAAGGGAATGGCTTAAAATTCATCACAACTACTGTGTTCTGAATCTTTCAAACTTACTCATTTTTCTATAAAAAATTACTGAAACTGTCTGTTGGAATGTTGTTATAATAAGACAATTACCTTGCCGCAACGTTTTATATTCGGAATTTTGAATGAATGTCCCATGTATGTCATTATTTTTGTTCAGGCACCATGTTGGGCGACAGTGGGTCCTTGGTGTCTGAGTTATGAATGTTAGGGATTATTTTTGTTCAGGCACCATGTTTGGCTACGGTGGGTCCTAAGTGTCTGTATTTTGAAACCATCTGGTCGCGGAGAGGAGGAGGAAAAGGAGGAGGAGGTGGGGGTGCGCATGGTTATTTTTTTAATTTTTTGGGGGGCGGCCACTTTCAGATTACCTTTCAATGTATTTTTTTTTTTTCGTAGAACAAAAACTGCACTAGAAAATAACTACGGTAGAACGCGGACATCAAGGAGAATTTTATGTCGCATTGAGGCTAACGTTAGCAGAAAGGCACGCCTTAGAAAGCACGCGTAACTTTAATCGTTTTAAGTCTTATTCTGGCAGTCAACTTCAAGGGCAAACTATTTACATACTGTCTTTTGGAATGTTCTGAGAAAGGTCAGGTAGGTACCTGTCTTGCGTTTCAGCTCATGAATGTTTACTTGTGTACTGCTTTGTAAATGCTGTACACTCTGAAAGTTGGGAGATAGATTGATTTTGACGTATTGAACGATAAACACATGACACAAAAGTTTACATTTTTGAGAGGAGGAAAATAAAAGCTATCATAAGTCAAAGCTGTTTAGACGTTCAAATGGAGTGGGGGGGAAAGTACAATTAACTTATCTAGCACCATCCCCGATATTTACTGTACAATTGTTTACTGTTTTTGATACGTGCTCTACATAGGAGCGTTTCATCGTGTTTCAATTTTGTATGAGGACGAAAATATCACCGAAAGAAATAGAAATTAAATGCCAATATATTCGCTAGTATGGACTCTAAATACCATACATAATTACGCTAACATAGTTTAAATTACCTCTTGTTAATGTAAATAGAGTATATACATTTTCAAAATCCAAACGATAGGCAACGTAACATTAGCGCTGTTGAAACTGAGCATGCGCAAAGTACGTTGTAAACAATGAGACGAGACTATCAGACCGTCCTCAAGCTTTGTGTCTGTCCACCACTTTATGTATAAAACTAACGAGGACTTCCTAAAGCTCATCGTAAAATGCAAAACACCTTGCTCTGTGAGTATGAGTACTCGTTTGTTAAACGATGTCAACAGATGCACTTTCGGTTTTATCGCCATCATCACTCCGAAGACGTATCAAATTTGGACGTTGCAGCCTGAGAAGCCTCATATGACAGTTGGGTGTGACAGCATGCGACGAATAGACTAATCCATCCGTTTATTGCAACAAATATGTGTTTGTGTATAAAATTATGTAATGCACATATTGGTGGTCTCCCCAGATTGGTAACGTTTTTGCTTTTTTTTGGGCCAAAATTTCATCACAGCCGATTCTACTGTGCTAGCCAAGCTCACTACCCGGCTGCAAACTTGCTAGCGCAGGCTAGCTAAACGTGGTGCTTATTTCTTTGATCGATATTATGTTGAATATATCAGAAGGTTGAAAGCGTCTTAACGCCTCTATTAGGGAGTGATCGTAATGACAGAAAAGCAGAGAAGCACTTTGCCAAGAGTCTGATCGATTTGTAAGTGCACAGTTAGGTGGCAAACCTGAACTAGTATATGGCTGTCGAAAATTGATAGCAATTGTTATGCAAACTTCCAGTTTTATGCTGTATTCAACTCATATTCAAACTTCCAGTTTATTTGTTAATGCTGTATTCCAATCATTGCTGTATTCAAATCATATTCAAACTTCCAGTTTATTTGTTATTGCTGTATTCAAATCATATGTTATCCTGGTCGAATTTGAGTTCTCTTTTGATTCTCTCTTTTTTTTATTATGGTAGTATTATAAGTCGTAATCTAGATTGTGTGTCTGGCAGTGAAACCTTGGTTGTAATCGAGACGGGACTAGTTAAGCAGGATTGCTTAAACCCACTTCCCTTTTGGACAAGTCATGTAAAACAAAATGTGAAATGAAGTTGTAATAAGTGTGTTGTACTCCCTGAAACAAAGAAAATCAAATCAAAAAAATATAATATGCTTATGTTTATAAAATTCTCTATTTGCTGTTAATTGCTGCGGGACTAACTGATAGGTTTGGAGCCTGACTAACTCTCACCAAAATTCATAGATGCTGTGGAAAAAGTTATCAAAATGCTTTTTTTCATAGCTTCTGTGGAATCGGTGTCAATAATCATTTAAACTTGCTCGTATGAAACCTCGTGTGTTGCTAAAGTAAAAAGTCCGTTCGGAAGGTGCATACTCATTGCATGTGTGCTGCTCGAGACAGATGGAATTGAATTATCAAGCCTTTAGGAACTATTTCTTATGTCTTAGCCCTGCATGTGTTTGCAAGCTAGAATTCCCCTTCATGGCTGAATTTTCTGGCGTGCGATTCAGTGATTATTTTGTGGAAAGTGCACATTGTCATTTGTATTGTTTATAGGTTGGATTTACAAATCAAGATACATTTCTTGCTTTTATTGATTGTTGCTTGGTTGTCTTGTGTTTTCCAGGGGGCTGAAGCATGGAGGCAATTTTAACCAGGCTGAAGGGCCTAACAGCGGATGAACTACGCGAGGAATTTGCCCGGGCAGACCTGACGTGCGTCGCCATCACGGCCTCAACCCGATCTATCCTTGAAAAGATGTTGGCGCGCAAGCTCCTTAAGTCAGCCAGTGATACCACTGAAACGGACAATGGTTCTTCTGCAAGGGATGCAGACGACGTGACTTCAGCAGCTGACCGTGACAAACCTCAACCGTGTGCCAAGACAACTGTTGCAGCAAGCAGCAGCCCAAATGAGGAACTGGACTTTGGTTATGGTGTGGGGCTCAACCCGCCAGAGGAAGAGGAGATCTCTAACTCTCAATCCAAGATGAAAACGCCTTCAAAAGCAGCACAAATATCCCCAACCTATTATTATGTAGGGGACATGTCTCGAAAAGGTAAGAAAGCCTTGTTTTTTTTGGAGACAATTGTGGCTTGTCCCATATTAGTATCCTATTGTTTCACTCTGTCATCTTCGCCATACATTTTCCTCCTGTGTTGTCCAACCTTCCCATTTGGACACTTCCTTGTTGCACAATTACTAAATGTATTTAGTGTTTTGGAAACGCGGCCTTACGACCAGTCCCATTTAAAGCTATTTCACAATGCCTGTTCATGTTACCTCAGTGCAACTCAACACGTTTGTTAGCTACGAGAATGTGCCTTCCAAGCATTGATGTGCTCTCTCTTTGAGCATTAGTATTTGTGCCACTCCCTTAAGATCTCCGTGCCAATGTTTATATTTTTCTAAAACTCTGTTTTGGTTTTGTTTAGTGTAAAGACAACCAGTTCACATTCGAGAACGACTTTACATGTAGCTGAAATACACACGACAATAAACAAGTACTCATACTGATTATTGTTTGCCCATAGAAAGAGGACATGTGTATGCAGATAAGAAAGATGCCTTACAAGCTCTAAAGGCAACAAAGGAATCACGTTGTATACCCTTTTCCAACCGTGAGGATGCTGAGAAGCTTGCCAAGGGAATCTGTGACTATTCCCCCTTTCTCAACAAATCCATGGCATGCGTATCTCTTGTTGAACCAGGCCAAATCATCAGTAAAGGTACAGTCTGTAAATCAGTATTTGGCTGAATGCTTTGTAGAATTGCAAAAGTGTCAAGCAGACGTTTCACTGTCTAGTTTTGCTGAATATTTGGAAATTCCAAATAACCTTTCTATTGCTGCTTTGTTTGGCCCTCTGTTCACATTAGTAAAATAAATGGTTATTTTTTTTAAGGCAATAATTAATCAGTGAAACTGGATTTACTGGTTGTTTAATCTAGCAGCTAAGGAGTGCTGGCCTCTCACTCAGTTGTCTTTCTCCACACACAAGACACGATGGAGGTGGATACCATTAGCAGGGAACGGGCCAACACTTTCAAGTGCCCACGCACCCAGGACCTTACGGCCAAGCTGAGGAAAGCCGTGGAGGAGGGAGATGAGAAGGAGTTTCATGCTATTGTCTGGGACAACCCGCGCTATCTCATTGGCTTAGGGGATAACCCCACTATTGTTCAGGTGAGTTGTACCCATAGGAAACTCTTTATTTTCAACCTAATCTGTTTACCAACACTTTCTAGAATGTCTGTAAATTTTGAGGGTCACTGAAAATGAAGCTCACAGCCATGCTTTTTTGGATCATGTTTTGTGCAACGAGAGCCATTGCCAGACTGTTAGAACATGTTTAGTTGCAATCAAAGTGTCTCGATAACTTGAAAAATTTAAAATTACCTGTAATTTTACCGGTATCCCAAGATTTGTTGTCCTTGTTGCATATCGAGTAGTTAAATTCCAGTTGAATGAGACTAGGTAAATGCTGTTTTAGATGAGGCACGTCATTGTTTAGAAGAGTCAAAATAATCATCTTCAGAGCGTTTGATTGTAATGTGTGCTCAGGAGGGCTGCAGGTACAACGTAATGCATGTGGCGGCCAAGGAGAACCAAGCGGGCATTGCCAAACATCTCCTGGATATTTTAGAGGATCCAGTGTTCATGCGCCGCATGTACCCCGATGACCAAGAAGAGACGCTGCAGAAGCGCATTCGTTACATTGTCGATCTGTACCTCAACACTCCAGATAAGGCGGTATGTTTTTTGTTTTTTTTTCCTCATCCTATCAAAAAAACAAAGAAGATTCAAGAATTTGTTTCTGCCTGTGCTCACACTGTATTGTGGATTTTGCCTATGTCAGGGTTGTGAAACCCCGCTCCACTTTGCCTGCAAGTTTGGATGTCCAGATGTTGTCAACGTGCTGTGCGCGCATCCTGACACAGATAAGAACTGCGAGAACAAACACAAACACAAGCCTCGTGATGTATGTGACGATTCAGAATCATATTCTCTGCTGGTTTTAGTCACAAGCCAACAGAATTGGTAGACATACAAAGTACACGGGATTTCAGCAAATCCTTAAGAACTCTTACAGGGCGCTGAATCCAGGAATTTGAAAAACAAGGTCTTAATTGGCATTTTTCAAATGTCTTCAATGGTAACATGTGAAAAAACACTATACTAACGATATACTGTACGTGTTTTCAACTGAAGCAAAGGGGTGCCATTGTGGAGCACTCTCATGTGTGTGAGTTTGAGAAGTTGGGACCTTAGGGCTAGCTCTCCAAATGTTTCCAATCCCTTCTGCACATTGTTGACTAAATTTAGACAAGCATAAGCACATTCTTTACCCTGCTAAGCCAGCAACCAATGTATTGTAACAGCTGTCTGTCTGTATTATGAATTTTCGTTTCCCCCCCTTTCCATAGATTATTTGTAGCAGAAAGAACACAAGCCAAGAAGTGAGAGAGAAAATAAGGGACTATTTGGAGGGTAAGAGCAAACCCATTTTGAACAGTTTATTTCATAGTTTAATTCGTGTCCATGCTAACATTTTATTATTTATCAGAAGCCTGGCTCAAGACGGGCAATGTATTTAATGTTGTGAAGTCGAAATTGCAGTCTCCAAAGACAAAAAATGGATTGAGGACCAAAACATAGTGTGCCAACTGTCAATACATCACACTGGCCAGAGTAGCAGGATGACATCAGCACATCATGTTGCTGCTATCTTTAAAAGTAGCTGACCTCTAAATACGCTTGCATTTTCTTTTTTGAGTCTTTATCTATTGAACAACGCTGCTGCAATTACGCACAGTTAAAAGAAGGGAAACAATAATAGAGAAATGTAACATTATATTTAAATAGCTAATACTGAGGTGGAAGAGCGAAAGATCACTAGGAGGATTCTTCTGTGTGACGCCATCTTTCTGCTCATTCCACAGACCGCTGCTACATCCCCTTGCTTAGGCCAGCCGATAACACGTCACAGCCCATCATAGGTGCCCCGTGGTCGCCCGAAGCCTCAGAGAGTCTCTCGCTGATCCAACGACATGCAAAAAGCCCGCTGGATCCATTGATGGCTGTCACAGCCTTTGCTGGTCCACTGAGTCCCTCTAAAGTAAGAGTTTCCTTCACTTCTTATTTGCATTCACTTCATTTGTTTCTGAATAAATGGTCAAATGTAGTATCATACCAAAACGACAGTATAATCGTCCACCTTAGGCGAGGGATTTTCGACATTCCTGGAAGACCCCACCTCGGAATCGAGGAGAGCATTTCCACAACATTCTTAAGTCGGATCCTGACCGTGGTGCAGAGCGGGTTGGCAGGTAAGACAACATTAGTAATTGTACAACTGTACACTGTGCGTAATTCTAGTTGTTAAATCATTGCGGTAGTCCTTTCATGCATTCAAGATGGGGCTAATCCACGTGTTGCATGTTTATTGTTCGCTTTACAGTAGAATTCTTAAAATTCCACGGCTCGATATTGATAGCATTCAACTGTTATGGATGAGCTGTCATTTGAATATTGGGTCCGGTAGATTAGGTAGAATGCAATCAGATCAAAATGTGTGCAGTTTTTTTATATTTACTTTTTAGTAACAGTCTCAGTAATTACTATTCACATCCTACAGAGATTTGGCTCACGAGATGGGTCATCCCTGGGCGGAATACTGGGACTTCCTTGGCAGTTTTGAAGATCTGTCATCAACCAAGGGACTTCAAAAGCTGGAAGAGTACCTGCGTAAGAGGGATTCCTTTCCACATACTTGTGAAGAAGGGGAAAATGAGACCAGCAACAGATTTAAAACCCCTTCCCCAGGTACTTTTACATGTTACTGTTAGAGAAAACACATCGGTCTAAAAAAAAAAGGGAAAATACACGATTCACTCAATTAGTCCAACCTAGGATTACATTATGAGTGTGCTCTCATGGAAGCATGAGGGTCTGGGCACTAATGTGGTATTGTGCCTCGCTCATTTGCATATCGCCATTTCAGGACTCAAGTATATTTCTGCCAAAATTAATGGCACTACTTTATGAATTGCTTACATCTGTAGTTCTTTGCAATTGCACAACAAATCGCAGAGAAATGCAAAGTTCTAGATGGCTTTAGAACTTGAATGGAACACAACTCACATTTTGTCATCAGCAACAAGTGAACCTTTGCTTTTTTACCATATTACAATGAAGCTAGCAAGTGCTGGACTTTGGCATGATCTGTCTTTGAATGAACGTCTGTGCTTGCAGGGAAGCCCAAGAAGTTCTGCAACTCGATCTCTGTTGGTGCCTTCTTGGATGAGAGTGAGGACATCAGCCTTGAGGAGATGAAGAATAGGCAGAATGCAGCACTTACTTGCATCACTTCCTCCGCTGCATCCTTGGACAACCTGAAAGGTGCAGTGGGAGGTCACGACTTCCACATCATGCCAATGGGATTGAAGTATCGTGGAGGCGACCTGATCGAGACGGCAGCCGAGCAGGATTTGCTATCACCCGGCGTCTGCATAAATGGGGTGTGCTCCTCCCCAAGAGATGGCATTTCCAACGGAGACACCATATGCCCTCGGAGCTCGCCGTCTGCCTCCAGCTTACTCTCACCCATCTCCAATCTCTCAGTGGAATTTGAGCGCATGTCGCTACAAGAACTGCCGGACAACCCAGACAGATGCAGGGAGCGAAGGAGCAGTGGCGGGAACCGACACCGAGACACCCTTGACTCCTACGGCTCCTCCGTTAGCGTAGACCTGGGCGCTGAGCTGAAGCGGCTGTCCATCGGTCACAGCACCCAAAACAACGAGGCCCTGAAGGAGGCTGACTCAGAGAAACGGTGCGGCGGCAGCAGCAGCTCCGAAGAGTTCTTTGAGGCAGAGGAGGACGGCCTCGAAATGATGAGCAGGACAAGGGGGCTGGCCTCAGGGGTGCGCAACTTGTGTGCGAGGTCTAAATCGTGGGATCATGGCGGGAGAGACCTGAGCAGCTCGGGGTCATCAGGATCCTCCTATAAGTCCTTGGATAATTCTCACGAGTTCCTTCCTCGGACCCCACCTCACAGGAGAAGGGGACTCTTCATTGATGGGTGAGTATCTCTAGTTGGGGTCTTTTCTTTGGAGTTACTCTTTATTTTGTTTTGACTGTTGCTGTTGTTTGAAATCCAGTTTGTTTTAATTAATTTTTACAGCAAATTTGTCAGTTTTTGATTTTCATGGAAAAGCTTGATTTTGGTTTACCTTTAAATAGCTTTAGTGTGTTTTTTTTAATATACAGAATATTTGATGAGTATAATTTAAAAAATAACAAGGTCAGTAAGTAATGATGATGATGATGATAGAACTTTATTCATTCCACAGCGGGGAAATTTATTTGTCACAGCATCAAAGTCAAAAGTCAAAGTCTGCTTTATGGTCAATTTCTTCACATGTTAAGACACACAAAGACACACAGCGCATATGCTTGCTCGATTTCTGTATTTTAACAGCAAGTTAACAATTTTATCAGGTTCGCTGTAGCCATCTAGTGTCATAGTGTCTTAAGCCTACTCGTAAGGCGAATTTTGTCAATTGACACAACAAAAATTGAATGAGAGATTTCCCTGTCCCATGAAGAGTCTTAAATCTAGGTGTTATTTACTGACGCTTGAGGTGTCACAGATAAAAGGTCAGCCATATTGTCTGATGTTTTCGCAGGGATTCGCCTACCAAGTTGGACCGGGATGTGTTGGCAGCAATCGGCGGTGGAGAGGTGGATCTCAAAAAATTTCCCAGTATTCAGAAATGGATGAGCACAATAAGGTCCTACTCTTCCTCAGACATGAACAGGTTTGTATGTGTAGAGGTGTCCACATTAATTGATTAATCCACAACAGACTGATAATCAAATTAATCGCCTTCATTTTAATGATCAAGTAATTGTTTAGAGTATCTATTAACCAAAGATTGTTCAAATCTTTGAATTTCAGGCTCTCAAAAATAATTGTTTTCTCATTTGCCATCATTTCAGCAAATTCAACAAATGTCTATTTGCAGGTCTTTGCAAACTATCCAATTTGTATTGAAACACTGTTGTACAAATCATTTTGAATATTGTCTTAAAAAAGTAAGTTTTCTTGAAAAAAATAGTTCTGGTTGGGAGTGTTTGTCATTCCAATTATTCTCCTATCCAGAGTGACGTTTGCATCGACTATTTATAAAAATAAGAGTAAAAACATCATTTTCTTAATAATTTCGACTGTGGTGTTAGATGGTGTTCCTCAATAAGCCTTTTACTAAAAGGAACAAGAATTCTAAAAATGGAATGTTGACCAATGTGTCCAGTTGGCCCAGCCCTGTGGTGGTAAAACAGCGACTCAGGGTGCAGCATCAGACTCCCGGCTCGCCGTCGGGCATCCTCACGTCCCCCTCGGGTCACTTCAGCCCCGCCCGCCAAGTCGCCTCGCCGGATTTCAGCCCCAGCCGCTACAGCCCCGCCAACATGAGCTACATCCAACGCCTTCGCCTCAAGCGTTTGAACAAGTCGTCCATTTAAAGGGTCTACTCCACCGCCACATCATCGTCAACCTCCCATAACAAGCCGAAATTAAAGAATGGAAGAACCTAGAAGAGTTCTATCATTGAGCTGCAGCACACACAATATTTTAAAAAAATATATTTAAAAACAACAAAAAAAGAAACTTCAGTAATGAGTGTATTTTCTCAGTACAGACCGTGGATGTTTTCTGTGACAAGTGTGGAGCACCTGCCCAAGTCGATGTTTTTGGATATTATGATTACAAGCCACACTCCCCAAAGTCTGTAACAAAAACACATTGAAGTGTGGGGGGGTTGTCAGTACTAAAAATGTTCTTAAATAGAAGAAAAAAAAAAAAAATTGTGTATGTTGGTCAGTAGCACAAAAAAAGTTTTGTTTTTTGATGTTAAACCGACTGCCATTTCCTGCATTTTCCTCAGTTCAGTACTTGCCTTAATGTTCAAAAGTAATGGACTCCTTCTGTCTGTCCTTTTGGATACATAATCTAGCTCACATCTGGACATTACTGGCTGTAGCAACACAGCAAACCCAGGAATACTGAATGAATCTTCCATGCTTTTATTTGTTCAATAAATGGAGTTGTTTTTATCTTTACTCAGTGGATTCAGGACATCTTGACTTTTCCTTTTCCAAACATGTTCTCATGGTCAAGTTTTAAGCTGCTTCCTATGGGCGGCTAACGCACGGACACACGAGTCAAGTGTTTTATTGCAATAAGAGATCAGAAGAAAACTTTTAGGACTGGCAAGTTGAACGCTGATAACTGTCAACCATTTTATTCGTTCGTTTTGAGAAGTAATCTGTTGCTGACACAAGTGTGACATTTTTTCACTTCTAATATATGCTCGTTTTGGAGGAAAGTAAAAAAAAAACAGACAAAAAGATACCTGCCGTAAGACAGAAAAAGCATTTTGATTTAAAAAAAAAAACAATTTCCACTTCGACTTGATTTGTTCTGAATGTAAATTTTGGTGAACTCAACCTTTCTCAGAGAGCACAAACAACTTTGCTGAGGAGATTGTCATCACGCTTGTGCTCTCAGGTTAGAAGAGGAAATATTTTTCTCTGAATGTGTTGGAGCGTTTCAAATGTGCCCCTAAAAACTTCAACCATGCTTCTTGTGCTTTTTTGCATTATCTCTCTTTCTATATGTCAAGGACGTGTTTGCTTTCAAGTAGTCAATAAAACATCACTCCTACTTCTATGATTTTTTTTCCATGTGACAAATTGGTCAGTGACAAATGTTTGTCATTGTTTTACTCATCCTGACAGACGGTCCAGTGAATATTGTTTCAACCGTTTTGAAAAGAGATGATCCCTAATTATTCTTGATCAATGTGCAAGTTTGATCTGCCGCTACAGGAAACATTTGATTCAAGTTGTTGCTGCAAAATGAGGATGACCCACTTATTTGAGAAAATGTCAAATTTCACAACATAACGATTTCACCTTACACTGTGATGTTTACATGTGTGAGGTTACAACAGAGAAAAAACAGATGAAAATTTGGCTAATTCTGGTGCATTTGCAGAAATGTTCATTGATGTACACTGTCCCTGTCAAATAAAAAAAAATGAAATAAAAGCACAAGCTATTCTATAATACTGGTCAAACATAATTGGCCAACTTTCGCTTTCATTTCCAAGTGACAAGATTATAGCAGCTAACAGTCAAATATTTAATTATGCTTATGTATTACCAAAAAAATATGTACAATTGTGAAAATAAATAGTATTGTATAAAATATGATTATATCAAATGCTTACTTTCCAATTGTTTTTATTTTACTCAATAAGGAACTATTTACTATTTACACTAAATAAAATTTTAGAGAAGTTAAAAAAACAACTATCTGCCTCAATCATACACAAATATTCAATTGCTGAGGGTCCTAGTCATGATTTTTTTAACTAGAGAATCAAGGTAGCAGGTTGAATTTTTTTCCAACTGTGCTGATGAATGTTTGTACAGGTTCAGTTGCAATGTTATATGTTGAGCTTGATCTACTGAAATAATTTGGAATCTTGTGCACTCACTTGGGCCAGAACAAGTATGTCCAAACCCTGCCCTGCATCTTTTAGATGTCTCCCGCCCCTAACACATCTGATTCAATTGATCAGGATAGTTATCAGCCTTCAGAGTTTTCTGATGAGCTGATCATTTGTAGTTCAGAGTATGTTACTTCTCAGTAACTTTCACTAAATATACTGTCTTCCCTTTTCTGTTATCTTAAAAAGAATGTCAAAAAAAAAAATGCAAGAGGGTAAAATGTAAGTAGTGTTTGTTTCTGGTACGGTATGTGCAAAATGTGACCTGAAATGGTTTTCTATTGAAATCACAACATGATGTTTGGATGGGAAATTTGCATCGTCTTCTGAGGGCTGGACCAGGAATGGAAACAGGTTCTACATAAGTGGTTTATTTTTTGTCATTATTTATTGAAGAAAAAAGGTGCAGCAACGCACACGCTTGCAACAGTACAATTAAGTGGACAACATGTCAGTCTGGTCTACTGAAGTGAACTTAGGTGGCTTCGCATGATATGCTGAAACCACAACTGAAGACAGCTCCAACTTTGGTGAACAACCTCTGGGCTTGTTTGAGCTTCAATGTATCACCACATTTAAATGTAATATTTATTGATTGATTGATTGATTGAACTCCTTATGTTTTAACACCAAGAAAGTTGCTAACTATTGTTTGCTCTGCTAACAGCGACAATCAAACTACCCAATTTAATTCCAATGCTTACAGCTACACAACTTTTTGGTTTGGAATTGCTCTCGTATAAAAACCATAAATTACATTCTGTTGGCGTTACTAACGGTGCCTCAATCACATATGGCGGCAGTTTAACAACAAACACTTGAACGTCAGAAGAAAGACACTTAAGGAGAAAACTGAGCGTCAACCCTGTGACCAGCCCGTCATCCTGACTGCGGTCCCGGAAGTGCGCCGCATTGGCCAATCAGGTTCGTGTTAGTTTGTCCGGGGGCATGAATCCCGCATCTCCCAGAGTTCGGAGGGCCACCCGGCCACTGGGGCGAATGGTAAGCCACGTGATGCTGCCGTTGTTCAATCCCATGCGTAACCAGCCCTCAGGTGGAAACTGCAGGGCCCTGAGAACAGAGGATGACACCTTTACTAACAAACATGTTACATATTTATGAAATATACACCGCTCGCTAAAGTTAGGGATACTTAACCTTTGGGTGAGATTTCAGGATGAACCTGTAAATGCACTATTATCTTTACGGTGAACTTAATGTGACCCTCTCTGAACTTTTTATTGAAATATTTTTAAAGAATTTTTGAACTTGCCATAGCTTCCAAGGTTGAGGAACACTTACTCCTTTACTATTATTTGTTTTGTATGTAAAATATCTTTGAGAGTTTTTAAAAAGTTACAGTATATAAATGTGAATAAACCTAATTAGACAAGATTCTTAATGTAATACTTGCACCATCTAAGCTGGCTGCACAACCACACTGGACAAGCTCAGCAAATGACACAAACCTGCAGACAAAATAGCGTATGACGTTGGCATGACACACTATGATCTCGTAGCTGTCCTCCTTCTGCTTCGGTTCTGCTCTGTGGATGTAGCGGCGGAAGGCTGCCTCGATACGTGCGCCATCTTCGTGGTACTGCTAGAGGATGGCAGAGAGGTTGAAAGTCACTGTGACGTCAGGATGGCAAGAGTGTTCTTGATTCAAGCCTCTTGGTTGCAAGTATTTGAGCTGATGTGCACTGAAAGCAAACAAAGACCAAGGAAAGGGGGCTTCTCTCACCACAGCATCAGGCTTCCAATGAGTGACAGGTGGAACTGGCTCGATGGGTGCGCCCTCTCGGAGCAAGTCGCAACTCAGCAGCTCCACACCTAAAACACAGGAAATGTCGGGCGGATTTGGGGAAAACACAACCAGTTTGCCAAATGAGCATGAGCAGAAAACCTCATGACGCGTCTCCACTACCTGGAAGGTGTTTGCTGATGATGTGCGCCGTTTCTGTGGCTCGAGTCATGCTGGAGTGGATCAGAACATCGTATTTCAATCCCAACGCTGACAGACGTTGACCTGTCAACTCTGCCTGCTCTCGACCTGAGGAGCAGCAAAGATCACATCAGCTGACTTGAGGTATAAAACAAGGAAGAACCATTTGTTAACCACGTCAATGTCTCAAAACATCAGATAAAGGAGTCAGGAGGACTCAGATACAACAATCTAATAAAATGCTCACTTGAGAGCAGGGGTGTCCAAAAACCGTCCTCTAGAACCACCATCTTGCCAATTGTACACATGTGCCTGTTTCAGAAGTATTCATTTTCTAAATAATAACACTATTGATTTAATTAGGAAATGTTAGTGTCTGCAAGTGATTGCAATTACGTCTCCATTTTTTCTACAACTCAATCATGGGCCGTAGAATCATCACGTTTTGCCCCCTGGCAGGTTCCCTGGCTCGTGATATTAATGGAATGTGTTTTGATCCAAATAACAAACATGAAGCAGACCCAAAGGAGTGAGGAATCGCTCTTTGTCGCTGCTCCCGCTTAGGTTGTACTGGGAATGCCTAATGAGGAGGATGTTGCGTGTGGCTTTTGGTTTGCCGTTGTCCTGCTCTGAGCTGGGATCTTCGGTTGCACTCTCCTTCTTCTTGCCATTGGACAGCGTAGAAGGTTCTCTCCTGAAAAATAGTGGTGAGCTTGGATCAGGGGCTTTGTCTCGTATGTTTATTTCAATCAGTGACTTAAATTGTCACACTGACACCTACTTTTTCCCTATTGTTAAGCCGCGACCCGATTGGATTGATATGGTGTTAAAAATACCCTTCAAAACAAAATGTAAATACATGCTTCAGAGCACACCTACGAAACAGGATGACAACTGGATCAACAATAAAAGGAATGAAATATTACACCATAACTCATGAATTAGTTTGGGCATGACATTTAAACAATCTAACAATAATATTTCTGTATCAGTGCAATGCATTGTTAGAATAGGCCTCTTTGTGATTGCTAGCTTGAGCTATGCCGTTATCTTGCTGTGACCATTCCCTTCTCTATGACACTGCACATTCGTAGGAGTTGATCTCAGTTAAGACTGCAAGGAGGGCGGCCAAGAGTAGTATAAGAGTAGAGATCTTAAAGGTGGGGGTCAGACCTTCCGTGATCTCACTGAGAAGGCTCCTCAACAGTGTCTCGATCTTTCTGTCATATATTAATCGTTAAACTGAAAAGGCAGCCTCCTGGTATTAGCAAATCAAGCATTAAAGATAAAGAACTGGGCCAAAGTCGAACAGCATCATGGGATGTATTTGAGTTTTCCTGTGACATTATTTTTCACTACTTTTTAACGTATATTAAGTGCACACTATCTATATAGCGATCAAGTACGAAGAGTGTCAGAAAGATTTCAGGTCTTTTGTCAGGAATGAAAATTTCAATTACAAACTCTAAACAAAACAGATTTTCCGGAGTCTAACACAATTTGGACAACGCTACCTGCCTTACGGACTACTGGAATCATTTCTCCACAGCTCACTATAAATTCAAGACCACTTACAAAATGGCTAAGCCCCAGTAATAAACAATACGACACGATCTTACTTGTCCCAGTTGACGTCCCACGCGTGTCCGGTCGGGACTGGCGTGATGTTCGCGACAGTCCACGCCGGTTGCGCGGCTTGAAGCACGGACAGTTTTGACCAGCGACCTTCTGCCTCGGTTCTTCTCTCTCCGAAATAGCCACGAGAGTCGGCAACGGCAGCCGCCAGTACCAGAGCAGCAGAACCTCCGGCGAAACCACAAATCAGTTTGAGAGTTTTCCTGTAAGACATCCTGTCACTAGTTACCCAAGATGCTATCAATTGCTAGCAAATTAGCTCAACTGAATTTGTGTCTCGTCAACAACGTTTCCTTACGACTAAACGAAGATTTTATAAGTAAAATAGAAAATATTAGTTAGCCGGTGACACCCGACACGTCAATATCACTCGGGCGACAGCCGTGCTACAGAAACTAAAAATACGGCAGCCGGTAAAAAGCTAAGCTTTAGCAGGTTGGTTTTACGTTGTACGGCAGCCGATTTAGGTCAAATCAATTTCGCTTGAACGACCGAAGTTGATTGACTTCTTACTACAGAAATTGCACTGCGAAATAAAACAAAAGAAAAGTAAACTGCCCTATTTCTCGCCAATGCAAAACACTGACTTCAATATTTACCTTTCTATTGCATTGTAAACTCGATTAAATTTATTGAATGGGTTGTGAAATGTGGAAGGATGAGATACATTTGGAAATGTTATCTAAATGTGTATTACTGTCATCCAAAATGTGTTTGCAATTTTGGTGGACAAATAACTGCGCTCACTGTCACACAATTTACCAGTAGTATTTTAAACGGTCACTTGATGGCGGTCTTACCCATACCACTAACAGGATGACAGCATAGCTCTGATTGCTCGGCTTTCTGGTGGAAACAGCAGCGAGTGTATATGAGAATAATTTAGATTAAGGAATACTAGTGACCAGCATTTCCTCTCAAATCAAAGGAAAAACGCACGATCAAGGAAAACAAGGGGGTAAAACAAACGTCGTTGTTTTCCCGCTATTTCTCAAGACGTCCTGTTTCACTGAATGAGTAAATAATGAACTCATCTGTTTGTTGCAAAAGGACATTGGCGAATGAATTGAGTTTGGTTTATCTGCATCAAACTAATATGTTTTCTCCGTTTCTCTCTTGGAATGCAGGCTACAGCGTCTGCCGTCTGGTTCACGAGGACACTTGCGTGTAGGCTCCACCTTTTCTAGCGGTCCAGTGACCTCACCAGTGGGTTGGATTGGAAGGGTGGGATTTCCAGGTTTTCAGTCACGGATCTGTTCCTGACTGCAAGGGTCTATGCAGCTTCAGCGTTAGCAAGGACCGGACTGCCTCGTACCTATGATCCCACCCAAAAGGCGACCCTGGATCATTTTTTCTCCACATGCTATTGCACCCGGGATAAACAATTAAGGAATGTGGACATTACAGAATGCCCACCAGCGCTGCAAAGAGATTTAAACCCACCAAATACATCCCGGTGTCCACAGCTGCCACTCTCCTTGTGGGATCGACTACTTTATTTTTCGTTTTCACGTAAGTTACACGTCGCTTTTCGTGGATGTATATTTGTTGAGGTTTGCACGCGTGGATCGCAATCACCAGGGCGGAAAGCATTCACTGGAGTGTATCTGTCACTGTAGGAAATAGCATTGCGCTTTTGAGGTTGGCTTGCAAAAAGCCTCCAGTCAGCCTTCGTATTGGATGTGGAAGACAAACTTGCTATCAATGAAACCTTTGCAAGTTGAAGAGTGCAGCCATCAAACCTGTGTTCCTCCCATATGCTCTCGTTAGACGTCACCAACTCATTTCCATTTAAAAAAAGGTTTTCTTTTTTTTCTTGAGTTGAAATGCTTGGGTTGGTTCACCACGTTAAATCCACGTATTTAGAATGGTTACCATAGTCACTGACGCTCTTTGAATCCTCCTCACATCGCCAATCAATGTTAGATATAATAAATGGGTTCCGTTTGGAATGAGGTTTTAGTGATTTAGGCTTCAGTTTTTTAGTCAGTATAGATCAAGGATGGAAAAGTCTGTTGAAATATGTAACCTCTCTGCCTCACTATCATATTTGAGACACCCCCCCCCCCCCCCCCACACACACACACACACACCATCTGCACACTTCTTTTGCTATATTGCATACAAAAAAAAATTAAATTAGGATCGGCATTGTCAGTGTTTATTGAGCACTGCAGTGTGTTTCTAATATCTCAACCCACTCTAGCTAAGTGGTTCAGAAACTCGATGGATGGATGTTAGATCTATCTCGGCTGTGGCGTGTTTTTTCAACTAGTAAACCCACTGAAGGCATGCAAACTTGAACTTTGAGAAGATGTTATCCAGCCTTCCCCATTATATATATATGATCACAAATTAAATGGCTTATTGGGATTTCTCCCCATCCAGTGCATGCATTGGGAGATGATTTGCTACCCTACTGGATTTTTCACACATAGAAGTTCACAAATCTCTAGTGGCATGCTATGAGTCATTGTTTGTGTGCTTGAAAATTTCAACTGTTACCTGTTGTTTGTTGGATGCAGGAAAAACTGAACACACTCCTGTTTTGGCAGTCGTCAGTGTTTAAGACCGAGGCAAACATATGGTGTTTGTGACTTATGCAGGTAGCTTTGGACTGCAGCTTTAAAAGTCTAAGTGGTTTGCTGCTTTTGCATAGACAAATGGCCTCATTTGCAAGCTCATTTGAGTTACGTTTATTTTGATAGAAAATCATTTGGGGAAAAAAGGAAACACTTGTTATTAGTCATTTTAAATCTGTATCAGAATTTTGCAGGTCACTTAGTGTCCATAAAGGTTCATCCCACAGCAGATGGTTCAAGGTTGAGGATTAAGACTTTACTCGGTTGCTCCTTCATTTTGTAGTTAAAGGCCTAGAGGATTGATTTGAGCAGAATGGAACACCCTGGGGAGCAGGACACATCCAAACTAGGCCATGTCCATGAATTGTCAAACACGTACCTTGGTCCCAGACATACATTTACAATACAATCAATGGTTCTTTTGTTAATTAAATTAAATAATGAGTAAATAAAGTAAAAGCCATTATGCTTGTGGAAAACCAAATATATATATATATATATATATATTACTTATTGCTACACTTGGTGATTGCAACTAGTGAATAACCAACTAGAAAAAGAAATGTCATTCTCATTTGTTTGCAAGTCTAATAGGCCACATTTAAGGGCACACAAGGTTAGACGAATGAGAGCTATAAATTCGTCATTTAGAAATAACCTTTGTTCAGCACTTCTTGCACTCTGTTTGTGAATTATGAGAGCAGTAATGAGTGTTGGCATGCGGTACCAGTCAATCCTCCACCCTGAGAGCAGAGCTTTGTATGAGCAGGCCTGACAGGAATCTAATCTTCAGCTTCCACATCTGTTTCCTCCTTTTCATAGTACATCCATTCAGTCACACTTCATTCAGATCCTACAGAATGCATTGTTTGCCACTGAAACTCTTGTAAAGTTGTAATCTTTAGGAATGTCTGGCATGGTAGTTGATCGACTGCAGAGTGGCAGAAATAGATGGGATCAATATTGTTGCCATTTAAAAGTGATTATGTTCATATTAATCTTTTCCTGGGTTCTGATCTGCTTCTTAGCATTGTACCGCTTTTTTATTTGTGAATTTAAATATGAATGGAATTTCCGTAGTTTAAACCGCTGTTTACAACATAAGATTTCACAAACACTTATTTGGATATCTGCTGTTTGTTCCTTTAAGACAGAGTCAAGCTCCTTTTAATGATCATCAGCAGTAAAAAAAAAAAAAGAAAGAAAACACACACGTTACTGCTCATTGTAGAGCAGGGATGAGCATCTGGCAGCTTTCACTATGAGTGTCCTATCAATTAATAATAGACCATTATATGTATGTCTCCACTTCTACAGTGGACCAACGCATTCTCACGTTTCAACACTAATGGATTGATCTATTCCCCCCCCCAATATATTTTTCTATTGAAAACTTATCTTTAAAAATTATATTCAAAAAAGTCAGTTGCTGTATGAAGATCAACCCACATATTAACTGTTTCTGGGTATAATGACTAATTCATTGTAAATAATCCAACACCTAAAACATAGTTTTGAAATAAAAATTAAAGGGACGGTGTGTAGAATGTTTTGAATTTTCCATGTTCATTCATTTTAAGAATCCACTATGTGTATGTGTAACAAATACACTTAGTCACTTGAGGGAATACTAGACATCTTTTGTGATGACATTTTGCTTGCGCATTTGCTGAAGAAATCTGTGACACGCTTGCTAAGTGTGGTTTCTCGGAGGCACCGTAGTGCCCATGCTTAAAAATGTGCGCGTGTCGAACTTAAGTCGTTGCATTTTATTTTTTTCCTCTAATACAATTTATGTACCATATCTCTTACTCATAAAGTCTTTGAGGCTTCAAAGCCTTTGCAGTAATATTAATTGAAAGTAGTCAGGACATTGATTCTAATCTGTATCCTGTTTGTGCTTATATACAGTACTTGCTGACTTGCTGTCATCTTTACGTCGAGAGATTGGGTAAAGAAGCTTGTGATTAAAAAGGGCTTGACTTTGAAGTATTAATGTCCATTAAAGCGGTTCACATCCTCCCGTGTGACATTGTTGACTGTAGAGTCCTCTGTATTTGGTTGGAAGTAAAACTATGTTTAGTTGAGCATTGAGTTTCTCTCAGTCACATTTAATTGTCCATTTTGAAGTGTTGCTCATATAACATGGCAGTTGTGACATGTGATGAAGGTATGCTGTCAATTTACAACGGAGGAAGAGTTGAGCGATTTAATCAAGTTTTACTGTTAAGCTCGTGAACACACATTGAGTGCTTTTATATAAGACTTGCATAAAGTTGGAAAACCAGAGGGACTTGTTGCTTTTGCAGTCCATACCCACCATTTTGCAAAAATATAAATAAATATGACGGGAAATATTCATGCATGTAGGCACTGGTGCACACACTCACGCACGCAATGCACACACACACACACACACACACACACACACACACACACACACACACACACACACACACACACACACACACACATAATATCAAATGAATTTCCATTTCATTAAAGAGGCAGCATGTGAATTTGACATTGATGAATTTGTGCTGATTTCTGAATAAGCTGTAGTGACATCATCCAACAACCCAAAGACAAGGTATGTCCATATCGCGTCTTGAGGATCTGTGTGTGTGTATGAAGCACTTTCTATCAATGAGTCATAATTCCAACAAAGGTCACAGAATTGTCTACGGAAAAAGCGTTAATGGCGTAGTCTTAACGTTATTGTTGCCTTAGTCATGTTTATTTCTCAGGCCTTTATACTAGATGATGTCACACACATAAGGGACTAGTTATCTCTCATGCAAAGGCAAAGTTAGACTGCAGAAAGTCATCCTGAGGCTGGGCTCAACTGCGAGTAAAGCTGTGGTGCAATCACAGCAGAATAACAATATTAGTGCACTTGAGTGCAAGAATCTCAGAGAATTAAAAGTTCTGATAAGGATCTATTACCAGCAGCTGAATTCTTGATCATTGTCCCAACCAAAATGAAAAGTTTATTAGAGTAAATTGTCTTGGAGGAAATTATAATCCGTTTGTGAACTTTTAAGTTCGACCAGTCAGAAACATGAATGGAACATGCTATGTTTTTGGGGTGACTTTCTGCTTGTCCTGTCTTGGGTTGCCACAGCAACAACACTTGCATCCTATTTTTGGGGCACTGGGTGATTTTCCTGATTTTCTTGGTTTTTACATTAACGTGACTGATAATGTATTGAATTGTTGCTCTCACCAGCGAGGTACTTTCCGCCCCAGAAAGTTCATAGACTGGGGCCACCTGGAAAGCGTCTTCTTGGTCAGCATGTGGGAATCATTTAGTCTTCCACCCTCTCCCTCTACGGTCTCTCCACCCTGCTTCCCCTCACACAATTTTTCACCAAGAGTGAGGCCGTAGGTGTAGAGCAAGAAGAAATTCTCTCAGAGAGAAAATAGGTAGATATGGACAGTGGTCAAAAGTGCAGGTCGGCTTGGTCTTTGATACTTTTTGATGTGGATTATTTTAAATGGAAATGAGTAGGCATTGCTGACCAAACCTCCTTTTATTTTTGTGATGAAGTTGCAGACTAATCTTGCCATTTATAAATACCAATAATTAAAGCCTTGTTAAATATGTTTTATATACATATAAAGTGGAGCCTCGGTTTTCGACCACAATCCGTTTCAGAAGGCTGTTCGAGAAGTGAATCATTCGAATTCCGAATCATGTTTTCCCATTACAAATAATGGAAAGAAAAAAAATTAATCCGTTCCAAGCATAAAAAAAAAAAAAAAAAACACGTCATTTTTTCATTTGCGCATTTATGTCCGATCGCGCAACTGCAGCTCACCGCGGAACGCGCAACCGTAGCGCGTCGCCGACCACGCAACTGCACCGCGCTGGTCGCATTATTGTGACAGAGCGGCCGCTGAAATTTAGAAAATATTTTTAAAGTCAGGATGTACTTTCCAAAATTTAAGTGGACCTCAGTGCGCAGAAAGTTTAATTTTGTCCGATCGCGCAACCTCAGCGCCCCGCCGAACGCGCAACTGTAGCGCGCCGCAGACCGCGCAACTGCACCGCGCTGGTCGCATTATTGTGACAGAGCGGTCGCTAAAATTTAGAAAATATTTTTAAAGTTCTGATGTACTTTCCAAAATTTAAGTGGACCTCAGTGTGCAGGAAGCTTAATTTGGTCCGATCGCGCAACTGCAGCGCCCCGCCGAACGCGCGCGCCGCCGACCGCGCAACTGCACCGCGCTGGTCGCATTATTGTGACAGAGCGGCCGCTAAAATTTAGAACATATTTTTAAAGTTCTGATGTACTTTCCAAAATTTAAGTGGACCTCAGTGCGCAGGAAGCTTAATTTGGTCCGATTGCGCAACTGCAGCGCCCCGCCGAACGCGCGCGCCGCCGACCGCGCAACTGCACCGCGCTGGTCGCATTATTGTGACAGAGCGGTCGCTAAAATTTTTAAAATATTTGTAAAGTTCTCATGTACTTTCCAAAATTTAAGTGGACCTCAGTGCGCAGGAAGCTTAATTTAGTCCGATCGCGCAACTGCAGCGTGCCGGCCAGGCGCTCACTGTCGCATTGCTTTAGAGGACATCCGAAGCAAAAAAATCTCGAATTTTTTGTTCGAATACCGATTTGTGCAAGAACCGGAACGTTCGAAAACTGAGGCTCCACTGTATACATATTGCTACACAGCCAGAAATTCAATTGTACTGTAAAACGTTGCACACTAAAACCTAGCATATTATAGTCATGAATTTATCTGGCCAAAACTGCTTCTGACAGGGCTCCTGCAACTTGGCTCATCTTTTTTACATTAATAATGCAGGAGACATGATTGACATTTTCACATTACGCCATCAGCAGGATAGTAAGTCATGGGAAAACCTGTCATGCTGGGAATGGTGAATATCCAACAACCTGATTTATTGATCTTTATTACACAGCTCTGCACTAATTTTCCACTCTGCCCCTTCTGTTCCTCTGATTTGTGTCTGCCAACATCCCTTCATGTTCTTCCATAGAGTTGACTTAAACGTTTAAGCACGCAAGAATAATTTTCACGTCATGTTTTTTTTCTGGGGCATAAGATTTTGGTTGTGCTTTAATTTAAGCATGTGGCATGCACTTTGTTGTCTCTCAGAAAATTTTAAACTCCTCTCATGCATGCCTGTGGGTTTAGTGTGCCTTGCATGATTTTAGTCCACTTTGTGATAAGATTCAGGGTGCTTATCTGACAATGCTTCTGAGTAAATCCTATCTCGCACTAATGTGATGCATGTCGGGAATCGAGATGCTCAACCGAAGAATGTGTGCGGGATGATATTAGTGCTGCTATGCATTCACAGACCTCAGTTGGTTCTGCATGGTAGAGACTGAAGTGTTTGTGGCTTTTCTAAGATGTATGAGTTATATAAATCACAAGACAGTCATTGTCGATGATGGAAACTTCAGTGTGATTTTCCAGGGTTCCCATGGATAAGTCCTAAAAGGCAGTAAACCAGAAATCTAAAAACAAGGCTTAAATAAAATGTCTTGAACCAGTCAATCAAGAGTCACACATAATAAGTAAGATTTTATGATTGTAAATATGAGGGCTTAAAGCCTTATGATAATGGCCATCACATATGTCCATGATGGGAATTGTTCAATTTAATATTTGAGCTGACTTGACAAATTGCTGATGGTCAAGAAATGTCACCTGTCTCTGTAAATCTCAACCAAAACAATTGCTGAGGGTGGTGTTGGCTGTAGGGCACCACAACTGTCTCGAAGTTAAGTCGAGACCCAAAGGGGTGCCAACTGAATTGCTCAAATATCACATTTTCGTTCGCACGAAAAAGTGCCAACTCACCACAGGCAGTGATGGAGGATGGCTTGTTGTTGTTGTTGTGTCTATGGAAGGCAGGAAAAAAAAAAAACAACCTCAGATGGATGGGGTGGTGGGAATGTGACAGCAGCTGCATACACTTCCAAGTGTCATGGTATGCGGTTGAGGTGTGGTGACAGCTGGAAGGTGGTTCTTGTCTATTCAGCACCTTCTCTGCCTTTTTAAATCTGATATTTTTACATACATTTTCACGATACACAGATTGCACTTCTGGTCGTTGGAAACTTTTTGTTTGATTTTTGCCTGTTTGCCGAGTTTTTATTTTGCATATTGATGCTGATCGTCTCCTGTTGAAGAAGTCACAATGTGTGATGATCAGTCCTTTCTTGATATGATTGTATGCCTTCATCGTTTTGTTTACTTTTTATTAAAGGGTAATAAGCAGGCATAACTGCGCTTCATATTCGATGCACTTTCTTCAATCTACCCCGATGGCTTGATTCAGGCCAAGGTGGGTCAACGGACCACGTTTTTGCATTGGAACGCATTGCTTCTCATTTGGGCAGAGCTCGTGCAATTGTTGAAATGACCTGGTAATTGCAATTTCATATAAGAAAAAACATGTTTGTACATTCCCATGCTGCTTCCACCTACCCATCCCAGATATAAATCGAAGCATCTGCCTGTTGTCGTGTTTTATCATGTCGACCTTAGCAAATGTGTCTGTCACAGCAGTCTGAGGTGTGTACATTCTTTATGATGCATAATTTATCATGGTTACAGAAAAGAGGAGATTCACGCATGGAACATGTTAGCCCTACTGCGCTTATTCAAGCAGAAAGGAGAAACAAAACATTGAAGAAACAAATAGAACTTGTCTGAATTATTCAAATTTAATTTTGTTTGAATAAATACAAACATTGTTTACACAGTCATAATTTCCGGCATTCACACGGCTTCTTGCATAATTAAATACTTTACTGAAAAGAAACCAAATTGACATTTCTCACCAACACCCGTTTGTTTCTGTTTGACATTAGAATACAACCAAGCGAGACTGCAACTGAGTAAACTTCACTTTAAAATAATACAAAGTGATGAGACAATTAGCTATCATGTGACTTTGACAGAGAAATGTTATGGTTGACTTGTCAGAATTTAGTGAGTAAAGGTCATTGCAGCAAAAACAAAACATTTTGTTGACCGTGTATTCGTAAAACCGATTGGATAGAGTAATGTAAGAATCGTGTGTGTCTCAAAGCCTGACAGTCAACTCAACTGTAACACTGCAGCCCACAGTTGCTATTTAAGGATTTAACTTCCATTTGCACCATGTGGCAGTTTAACACGTGTGACTCAATTGTTTTAGTGGTACAATTCATAATCTTAAAGCTGCGGTTCATTTTCTGTGGCATCAACAGCAGCTGACAGATGTTTCTTCTCTGAACATTAGCTTGAGTGTCTCTGAAATGAGCCACATTTTCTTCAAGATGGGTTCCTATACAATGTTGATGATATGATATAGCGTGTTGAACTGCTGCAAGAGAATTGCTATGTGTTGCAGAGAAAATTCAAGCTGCCCTTTTAATCTTTAAAATTAAAAAGAGCGGCGTGAAAATCTTCCTTCCGTCGTCCCTTTAGCTCGTGTCATCTGTCAAACATCATTACAGCTCTTCAACTTCAGCCCAGCAAAGAGCAAAAGTCTCTAAATTGTCTTGTGTTTTCTTCATGGATTTGACCGTAAGAACCTTGAGGTGTTTACTAAAGCAGAACATATTCAACCGCTGTCCTTATCTGCACTGCATGCAGGTGCTTTGCATGATGTTAGGAGTCTTACTGCTTTACATTCACCGCGTGTGAGCCGGCGACAAGGGCCACTATTCAAGTACTTCAGTGTGTTCATTTACAATCTGCTCTCCACATTGCCTGACTAAGTGGTGACTGATAATCACTGAGGCCTATTTTTAACTCCCCACCACTCCCTCCACTGTAACTGGAGCGCAGCGTTGAGGTCTCTTTGAAAGGAGTTGCAAAGCTTCACATAGTTATAGTCAATCCTTCCCTCTGAGTTTCTAAAACAATTTCTCATTTATACTTTGGATGATTTGGCCAGAAACATTTAGAAGTTGGCAGTAAAATTTTGGACTCGCCATCTGTCACTCTGCATGTTCACTAGCTTTCCTCAATGGTGCGTGCACCTGCGCAATCTAATATTAGTGCAAAACACAATTCCAATGAAGTTGGGATGTTGTGTTGAATAAAATAAATATATAACACACAATATAACTATTTGTGAATCGTATTTAATCTATATTTAATTGAATACACAGCAAAGACAAGAAATGTCATCTTTAAATCATGAAACTTTTTTTAAGCAAATAATCATTAACTTAGAATTGTATGGCTGCAACACATTCCAAAAAAAGGCAAAAAAGACAAAACATTGAGGAATGCTCATTCAACATCTGTTTGGAACATCCCATGCGTGAACAAGTTAATTGGGAAAATATGGAATTAAAATCGAATAAATCCTTTGATCAACATTTATTACTTAACATCACCCAGCAGATGTTGATCCAGTTTGTTGTAATTATTTGACAGCAATGATGTCATGAATGGCACTCACAAGTGCCGTACAAAAACAATTTTTCATTTCACTCATGACTAAACTCCTGTATATATGTAGTTCATTACTAAATATAAAAATCATAATGTAGTTCTAGGGCAGGGGTGTCAAACAAATTTTTGTCGTTTTGTCATAGTTATAGTTTTGCTTGGAGGGCCATTATGACTGTATAGGCTACATAACAAACTGATGAACAACTAATTTTGAAATCAGAGACAAATAAACTTTTTTTCAAAGATTTTAAAAAGGCGACTGGTGCTAAAAATTGCTAGCAATGTCTCTATTATTTACAAGTGAAGACAATTTGTAATTATAGTGCTGACTGGCTGTATCTGGCCCCTGGCCTTGAGTTTGACACCTATGGACTAGGGAATGAATAAATGATCCCAATCACTGCCTGTATGTATATTGACACAACTTCGAGACCTCCCACAAACAAATCATTACACGACGTCAGTGCCAGCTTCTGGTGTGATGTACACAATTTGTACAGGGCTGTGACAGTTGCCTTCAACGCAACAAAGCTAGAATTGTGAGTCTTTGGTGTTAAACTTCACACATGCCTGTAAAAAAAAAAAAAAAATGTAGTAGGCTTTTGGAGGCCAATGCAAAAGGGGCTGAGATGTTAGCTTGTCATGTTAAAACAACGTCAGAAGAACACCGTTTGAATCCAGTTTGAATACGGCTGACTTTTTAGTAGGATGAGGGAGCGTGTTCTCTCCCCTCTTACTGCATTTGGAGCATTTGGCAAATGGAGCACACGTGGGTAGTTGCTGCCAAGGCTCGATCGCGATACAGTAGATTGACTGAGATAATCAGGATCCAAGTTGCTCAGCATGCATGCACGTGGCGTAACATGCATCTATACATTTGTCGAGTTGTAGCAGCTTCATATCACGTCAAAGCCAGAGGAAAAACTCTGCAGATTGGAACATTTTCTGCATTGTCATTCTATTGTCCTAGCCAAAAAGAAATTCATTTGTTAATAGCACATTAAAAAGCTACAGTGAACCACCTTGATGCCAATGGAGTCTGTCAATTGGAACTGTTTGTCATTTTGTTAGTGAGACCATATAGGGCAGAGGTGAGCCTTGGGCCTAAAACAGAAGTTGTTGAGAGAAAATAGGAACTGTCATTTTCCTTTTGTCTTTGCTTCGCATTTGTAGTCATTTAGACCCAAAATTGTTGGCAAGCATGTGTGAAACCGCCGGGTCATCAAAAGTCAACAGTCGAGTCACAATGCAGGTCAACCTGAGGGATCTGTGCTGAACCAGCTTGAGCTGGCCTCATTTGTGACGGTTTATGCAAGTGTGCGTTTGTGCGTGACCTGTGACGGCTCGATGTTAAAACGTAGCAAGGCAACACTGAGGGTATTGTTTTCCCTGACTAATACCCATGCACAGCGTAACTATCTTAAAACCGAAGTCAACTTCCAAATTTTCTTTTAAGTATTACGTTGTATGTGCCCCCACTAGTTTAAACATGGCATTCTGATGATAATTCCATCTGTGCAACAAGTTGCAGAAAACTGGTCAGCCTGCTTTTCAAAATAGGACTTCTTTCAGACTCGGACAAAATGGCTGGTGCCCACCGTCGGAAGGCCCAGTCTGACCTCTTGAGCATTTGAAGGAAGCTCCTCCTTGGCCTGCATTCTCTGAGGTGATGAAGACGGCTCATACAGCAATAACAAAGTTAAAAAAAAAAAAAACTTGAATGATAGAAGATAAAAAAAATCTGTCTCTTTGAAACGCTGTTATAACGGACTTTAGTCCAAATTGCTTCCATTAAAGGGTAGATGTATTTTTTTAGTGTCGACAGTTTCTAGGTCCAGCATCAACATCTTGCACAAAATCAACCACTACGACTTCAACCACATCTCATAGCCAGTCAAATGTCATTTTGCAATGAATATTTTTCAACAATCCTTTTTGTCGTGAATAAGCTGTGTGACTATTACTACTAAGAGTTGATTTAATCTTTTAAAACGTAAATACTGGTGGACAATCCAAGGTGTGACACCCTTGTGGCTCCAGCTCAACAACAACCACAAACAGAATAAGAAATAGAAAATGTGTACGTGGGTGCCTGAATGTTGATGAGCAACTGATTTACAAAACCTGGAATTCCCATGATTGCTGGATCTGATCTTCCGTGTGTTTTCGTGTTCCGTACCACCGATAACTCCCGAAGCACTACAACCCTTGATTGCTCACCGGTGGGCAGAGCATTTTGCGTCATCTGCATGTAATTATATGAGAATTATTGAACTCTTCCATGATGTCACTGGGCCGGCATAAATCAATGTGTTCACTGCAACTGCTGTTGAAGTCGGAATGCTTCACGAACAGGTCTGCTTCCTCATCTGGGGTTCGGATTGAAAGGGTCTTAAACAAGCTCAGCAACACCTCTTGTGATGTGTTCTAAAAGTGCTTCGTTGCATGCAAGTGCCTGAATGTGTGTCAAGTTAAATATTGCCGAATGACAGACAGTTCAGCCGGCCGACTGAAATAGAACAAGGTCCTCTTACATTTAGCAGATATAAATATTTCACCGTCTTCAGTGGAAACTTTGTCTTTGTTCTTTGTAGCTGCAACAAGATAGAGTTGTAATGAAGTCAAGTGCTGATAATTCTGTTTTAATTCATTTTGTTTCAATATTATTTATTTGACTTTAGGCTCTGGCTCAGACTGCAACAAAACCATACGATATTGTCAGGAGACATGTCATTGTCTCGGCATGTCATTTTAATTCCGAAGGCGTGACTTGATAACTGATCCTGTGATTTACAACAGGCTCATATCCAATCCCTGAAAATACAAAACTGTCAGTTCACAATTTACATGAAGTCATAAAGAATGCAGGCAATGCTTGTACAAACACTAGAATGACCAGAAAATGCTAGTTTCACTTTTGCATGATGTCATAACCAGGGATGATATTAATAAACGGTGTCATAAAAGTTCTCTTATCCTGTCTGCACCGATAACACATCACCAGCCTGACACTGTATATGTAACTTACTGGGAGGAATCATATAAGCCATGTGAAGTGTGGACTTTGAAGAGCAAGAAGCATTATGGCTGCTGCCACTGCTCCCCTCTGAGGCTAGGAAGTGATCAGACAGAAGAGAGGAGAGAGGCTGAAAAATCTAAATTAAGTTGTGATGCTGGCTGGTAGAAGTGAAGTTACCTCATTACTTTGAGGTAACTGTAAATTTAGTTCCGCAAAATGAATAATGACCTTGCAGTCCGCCCTGTGAGTTGCGGTGATGACCGCCAAGCTTAAAGTTTTGCGAGGCCTGTCAACCAAGCCACTCCGTGGGCGCACTGTGGTGAGTTGAGTTCCGTCTATGGTCCAGAATAGTTATTAGATGATCATATTCTTTACACTTTTTCACTTTACCATGCAATGTGCTCAAAATAACTTTCAATAAGAGTTTAACTTTTTGAAACTGAGTCAGTTACTCGTGCGGTTATTATTTTCCATGGTAAAAGCCGATGTTTGTTTTGATGAAACACAAAAGATAATTTCTTTCTTTTCATGAAATAATACAAATAACGAATAATTGCTGTTGAGAAGCTGACATGAAAGGATTTGGAAGATTCTGAAGTCAAAAATGGCTCTAAACAATCACTTGATTATTAAAGCGGTTGTCGGTTACTTTGATAACTGATGATTTGCCGATTAATTGATTCGATTTTGACAATTAAAGTATCATTGTATTTTGTTCATTGCTACACAATTTATAATCTACATATAATAAATGCTGGCTTGTGGTATACTGAAGTCGCCATTATGTTTACACAAGCAGTCCCGTAAACAGTTCATTGACCTACAATCAGATGGACTTTGTTAAAAAAAAGAAAAAAAAAAAAGAATGTTTTATTTTTTCCTATACAATCTCGTACAACAAATTAAAACGGGAATAAACGTGTATTGGAATGCTTTATTTAGCAAGTTATACATTCTTGTAGTTTTAATTTTCATTTTTCTATTTATGTTGTCCATTTCTAATGACAAGTTGGCCCTCAAAAATGTGGAATATTTAAGTAAAATACATGCCAAGTTCAAGAAATGTTGTGTTTTTGAGTTACATTTGATTTGATTGAAATAAAACACATTTTTATCCCGTCTGCAAGACATAATGGCATTTTCAAGTATCAGTACTCGTTATTGCCGAACGGTCAAATTTTAGGATTTAACAAAAGCTCTCAAATGTTCGAGCTTGACGAAAACTTGACTGACAAAAGCGGTATCGATGCATCCCGAGCTAAGCTCTTCTTTATGTAAAACACATTTTGACATGTTATAATACTTGTTAATAGCGCAGCGACCTGGTGACACGTATACAAGACCTGCTTGTGTGAATTACCATTAAAGGCACTTGAGTGGGCACTCTAGAGGAAGTGGAACTGAAAAGAACGCGACTAGAAGGCTTGGTGTGTTACAGTAGAAACTCACAGGGTGTTACATTTATCATTTTTATTTAATGAGTGAGTTCTCCCGCATGACTGTCTGGCATTTTCCTTCAGTTCTGACAAAAAGTCAAGCTTTTAGTAGTGACCTTCACACTTTCAACATGGCATTTATCTTTCATCGAGGGGACTTCCACTTTGTGGTCCTTTCCCCATATTTGAATGAGGAGGAAAGAGCTCCTCGAACCAGCTCTGCTGGCATTTGTGCTTCCCCGCTGAAGCTTCAGTTGAGATGAAAAAAGGTTTTGATGTTGTTAATCTACATGGACACATTGAGTAGTTGCATATACGTATTTACTGATTACCACTGATATGTATTGCTGCTGGATTACTCTATTGCCTGCATTGAAATAATATGGACCTGTTGTCATTTTCACAGCTAAGGAGCACTTAATGGTGCACACACTAGCACTGCACTGATTGAATTAATATATTGAGTTTTTTTTTATTTTATTTTTGTATAAATGACTGTGTATGAATCGACAACTACATTGTGAAGTTGTAGGATTTTTTTTTTCTAAATGAGAATACCTCCGGCCAATTAAATACAAAGAAGTGAGTAAAACAACTTCCCTTAGGGGCTCATGAATTCTTAAATAGTCACCCAAAAAAATATAGTCGAGCAATAGTCACTTCCAGCGAAACTTTCGGCTGAATTGATTTCTTCTCGCCTCACCTGTTGTGATAGTGCACTTTGTCCGTTTTAAGAGCAGCTATAACCTTTGGAACGTGAAAATACTGTCATACAGTCATTTAACATTTACGAGGACACCAAATTTGTTTGAGCTTCACATCCCTCTCATAAAGCCTTGTCTTCTGTAGAAGCCTCTTTCTCTTACCTGCTGCTGGCTCGTCATATTTTCCACTGTGGGCTGACCATCCGGCCTCAATAGTACCTCCATTCATTCATTTCAGTGAAGGAGGGGCGAGGCGGCTGCGTCCTGACGTCTGCTTTTCTCCTCTGCCGGCAAATAAGTGTGCACTTAAAACGTTCAGACTCATGAAGCGTTCACTTTCAAAAGCAACTGGGCTAAGGGGATAATCCAGACCCCCGGAAGGTTATGCGGAATGAAAAAGAGACTTGTTGCCTCGTGAAAGACAGACTGTGTCTACGGTCCTCTTTAGTCAGAGCCATCATTCACAAAGATGTTGACAGTAAAAGCTTTCATGCTTGTTAGTGTGAAGTGAGAAAGGTGCCACATTGAAGAGCATACTATGCCAGTCTAACGTGCATATCCACAGATAAATAAAAAAAAGCTCTTGTCTGATGAAATTAATTGAGCCACAAATCAGTCATGTGTAGGTGATTTTAGACCTATGCACAGCTCTCTCATTATGATTTATGGCTCAGAGATGAAACAAGCGCCAGAGGCTGAAAGAGGAACAATTAGCAGCGCAGACAGAATGAGACTCTCGCCCCCATCGCCAGCCAGCAACTGTCAAAAAAAAGTGCTGAGCATTGGCAGTCACTAAGATAAATTTCGCTCCAATTAGGTCTTTTTTTGGGCTGGAGATTGTGCTATTTATAGCCCAGCAAGGTGGATGCAAACTGATCAAGATTCAAAGGCATGTGACATTTTCTCTCCTGAACACAGAAATGCTTATGAAGCCCCTCACATCGCACACATGCACGCACTCAGACACGCATGAACACGCACACAGTATTTTGGAATGGATTTTTTTTTTATTATTAATTGATTTCATATATATTTTTCTACATTGGGTTGTGAAAATGGTGAGAGTATCTTTTTGAATAATTTTAACGTTTCTGTCACATTCTACTTAAATTCAACTCTCTAATTTATACTCTCATTTATTTATTTATTTATTTATTTATTTATACTCCTATTCTCTTGACCCAACTTGTCATTCTTACAGCATTGTACCTTTTGTTCAAAGGGAGTAATTTAATCCTCGTAAGCTTGACTTAGATGACATTTTAAGAAGCGTGAATGGCTCTTGTCAGTATGTGTCTTGCTATTGGCTGGCATCCAGTTCAGGACCACTACCGATATTGGGTACATATAAAAAAAATATGATGAATGGAAAAATGTGCAAACTTTAGATTTGCAGAGATAGGTATTCTACAGTTAGCGCAGAGCAGCATCAATGCCTGAAACTGTTAAATCCAGGTCTTGACCTCTTCTCTTCATGGTGAAATCATCAAGTTAGGCCACGGAAAGCTAACAGGGCTTTTTAGTCGGCTTGGAACAGCATCCCATACACTCTGTCCTTTTTATCCTTTGTGAATGTTTCTGGGTTGTTGCATTGCAATGCATTTTGAGTACACAAAAAGCCACAGCACAAAATTCATATCCAGAAAGGTTGCGATTGTGCTTGTGTGAATAGCTCCGTTCTCAAGCGGGCCCCAGGGCTCTGTCAACCGTATTCCCACTTAACATTTGTACCGCTACAATAGAAATTACAGTATGTCTTCTTCTTCCTTGACACATCCACATATTTTTAACATGGTAGGAGTAGTGTGGTTATCTTTTCTACATTCAAAGCTACATCCAGACCCAACTGGTTCTTGGGAGAGCTTTCAAACCATGCCTTGGGCCGTTCTGTCAGGGTCAGTGGAGAAGCTAGGAGATACTGAAAATGAGACAAATTGCTTTCTGGATCGGGAGGGGGAGTATTATATTGAGCAAAGTTCTAACTAGGCTGCTTCTATAAAGAAAACTGTGTTTCTTCGCTGTAAGCAAGACATATGCATGTTTTTTTCTGAATGCACAGGTCAGCAAGCATTATCATTAGATACATCAAGGCTATGTAAACAGCTACTATGCGATTAATACTGCGGAATTACAAGGGCATGTATTTGTCATGTCTGTTTAGCTCTCTTTACACAGCGGTGGAGCTTTTGAAACAACCTTGTATTTGTACCTCCACTTTAGTAGGTGTGATTATGCATCATTTTCATTTATGAATATGTGTAGAGGAAGCTAATGTGCACTTCACAATCTGTGTTTGGGATTGAGTTATAATGCAAAATATGTTTCTTTTTAATTGAGAATCAAGTCTCAAGTATGACGCCTCAGCTTCCCAAGGACAAGCTGGGCTTTTTGTTTCTGTGATGTTGATAGAGATGATAAAATAGTGCTGTTTCAATACTCTGACCAGATCATTGCTGTCGTTAATTGGCTCCCTGGTTACACCAAAAACCTCCATCGCACACATCTTTTGAAAACAAGTGTATCCTACTTCAGGTTGTACATAACTAATGAGTTTGTCACTGCTGTTCATTCGATTTTTGAAGACCTTCATGTGGTACCTGTCTTTTAATGTGTCGCTAGGTCATTTTCATGTATTTCATTGTATTTATTTTGTTACATTGCATGTATTACTACTGCCTGGGGTGGCTTGTAGTCTTTTGCAGTAGACTACTGCTCGATTCACAACACTTTGAGCTAAAATTAGATAGGCGATTAAAAAGGGTCTTTATTCTTACTTTCTTGTTTATGTCTTCTTGAATAATATTTTGTCCTAGTATAACTTTAATTTCCCACCCCACCCCTACTTTTGTGGTGTTTGGTTCTGGTTAATTGGTAGAACTAAAACATGGTTAGAATCAAATGAATCAAAAATGAATCTCTATAGTATGAACAATATGTGTTCTGTGACTGACCAGTCCAGTGGTTCGTTCACCTTTCAGCTGAGGTCAGAAGGGTTTAGGCTCCCGCTCAACGCTTAACAGGATACATGGTAAAAAAAAAAAATAAAAAAAATGAATGAATATTCCATACAGCAGGTGTCACCAACCTTTTGCAAGGGGCTACTGGTGAAATAACAAATGTGTTCACATTATCTTTAATTCTATATATTGTCATTGATGTTTTTTTTCACAGTAATTTAGGATTTGCTTGAAACAGTTGGGAAAATGTTAAGACTTAAGACTTGTGACTTACACATAGTATATGCCTTACCCCCATTCCTTGGTCCAAAGTTTTTGGGCCATTATCTAATATTCATACAACACGTTGTTTTTCCTGATAGTTTGTCAACTGTATGTGAATGTTACTGTCCTTACATGACCACATGCATCATAATTCTTATGAGGATGCATAACTATGGCATCCTCCTAAAAGTACTTTGGGTAACATGAAAATAGAAATGTGTTGCGTAAACATTGAACCATTGTTTTTTCCCCAGCATTGTGAGACTGAGACTGATTTGTTCCTCAGTTGACTTTCCTCACTGATTTTGCAGGATGCGGCGCTTTTGTCTCTCAGTTTGAGAAGAAATGTGCACACAATGCTGTTGCTAGAGGAGAAAAAGCGGTGGCATTCTAGTGGGTGGATTGGAGAGGATTTGGTCCTTGAAATAGAAGCACCTGTTCATCTGGGATTAGTAGGGAGCAGAGCTCTATTTTGGTTCAGATGGGATGTACTCCCACCACACCCTGTGCCCTAATGGCTGCCTCATAGTGTATATACTGTATACTATATACTTTTAAGTGAGTCTGTGGGCTGTAGCGCTAATTATCCTTCCCTCGACCAACCGGGAGAAAATGCTGTTGGTAAAATCCTGGTTTGCTATTTGCCAACTCAGACATGCAAATGCTTACGTAATTGTGTTAATTACTACAACAACTAGGCTGCAAAACATTCACACTGAATGAAACCAGGATACATTAAGAGGTGAATGGCCCGAATAGGACTGAGCCTCAGGCAGGGTCGAGTGATAATGAGGTGGTTCTGACTGTGCAGGTGATAATAAGGTCGACACTGTATAAACATGTTTATATTTCAATTTTGAGTCACAATCATACACTTGAGTATTATCATCTTTGAGAGGTTCGTATTTGGGCGAGGTAGTTGGCGTTATTCATCGCTAACTAGTTTTAATGGGCTGTTTGCCGATAGACTTTTGAGGGTAGGCTCAAGAATGAATACTTTCATGTCTGCATATAGGCAAAGCTCTGGTTTTCCATTTCCAGTTTGCCATGGTTACAGGGACAAAAAGACCTGGGCACCTTGATGAGCAGATCAGACTTTAGACATTGCGCCACAATTTCATTAAAGTACAATTCACCAAACTGTCAGCACCTTATTGAAATAGAGCAGATGGCATGCCCCGAGTATCAGGGACATTGAGTGGAATCTTCGTAATAAGGGAAGAAACCAGCCGGCAGCTCGCAAGTCAACACCTTTTCATAAACTGTTTACCGGATCCTCTAATGCTTTAGAGCAGCTAATAATGTGGAAAAGTCAGCCTCATTAAACTGCTTTTAATGCATTTCTTTATGAAGGCAGCCGTTTTGTATTTTAAAAAGCCAATGATATAAACTCCCTGTACTCACAAGAGAGCAGAGAGCAAATAAAGAATCAATATGTGCATATATGTGCAAGTGTAATCACCCAAGAATGAAGAGAAAAACAAATAGAATAATTCTAAAAAATGATTGATTTTATTTATTTATTTATTTATTTATTTATTTATTTATTTGATATCGACATCACAATAACATTGGACAAAAATCAGATGCACTGTTTTTAGTGTGATAGCACAAGTGCTAATTTTCAGCATAATTAAGAGTAGAAATCCTTTTTCACCGATTTGTGGAAAAATGGAGGCTCTTTTTGTACACTTTGCCCCAGTGGGAGTTTAGCACAAACAGTCTATATTTACTTACACAACCTATATTTACTTACATCCCCTGGCAAAAGGTTTGAATCGTCCGGATGATCAGCAGTGGCGTGTGAATCGGCTCAAGTTGTGAAAGAACATCCTGATGGTTTCCCGTTAAATGTTAACACTGTCGCAATATCAATTATGTAAACAGTTTTGACGTGAATGCCCTCACTCATGAATGTGAATTTGTGCTGTCAAGAGCTGTAATCTGCTGTATGCTGGAGCTACAGAGCCTCCATTGACACACAGGTCATCCAAATTTATTGACCGCACCCCCCCCACCTCAGTCTGGACCCCTCTTTGTTCCCACGTTCCCATAGAACACTGGGGAGACCCTGCCCAGTGCCGCCAGCCGCTGTGGCCTAAAAGAATCATTGTTTTGTCTCGGTGCTTGCGGCTCACTATATCAATGGCTCTCTTTGTTTCCTTTGCAAGCTTGTAGGACGTTGAACCTCATCCCAACGTGTCCTGATTGAAGACACGGCAGACTACATTTGTTTCTTCCGCAGCGCTGGAAAAGCTTGCAAAATATCCAGTCGCATATTTCAAACAGTCAAATAGAGGGGAGCTAGAGTATGACATCATTGCGAAGCTGCCATACTCCATCTCCTCTGAGACTCCGCGCCCTGATTTTTTATTCTCCGGCTCTGTAAACGCACGTGCGCGAGATCCACAATAGCAAGTCGTACTCGTGCATATGATGTTTTTGCAAAGTGTACTATATATGTGTTTGCATGCATGTATGAATATGTGTGTGAGACAAACCTACCATCAGCTGACTGACGTCACCACCCTTCAGGCATTGGAGGGGGGGGGAACAGTTTGACAATCTGCAATTAAAATCCCTGAAGAAGATGTGAAGGAGGCCACTGATGAGTTATGTGCAAGGGGGGGGGGGGGGGGGGGGAATGAAGGAGGAGTGTTTAGACGAGGTGGAAAAGAAGTGCTCCGGGGAAGTGAAAGCACCTGCCTCCACTTCAGGAATCAAGATGGATTAAGGGGAACAACTGAGGAAAGGAATGCTGGAAGGGAATAAGAGCGGTTCTGAGCTATAATTGAAGAACATTTTTATTCTCAGTAAATTTGTTCCTTCAGCCTGTTTGGCTACATCAATGTAGCACGGTCACAGGAGATGACGTTGATTCATGTTAAATCCGCGCAATTTAATAATTTCCGCTCAGGATTTTCTAAATTAATAAAGTTCTATGGTTTAATCCTCTAAAACTAGCGTTAGTGGATTTTCATATTTAGTGGCTTTAAAGTTGCTGGTGTAATTTGAATGGAATAAATCAGCACCACATTTTGACACTGTAAGTACTTCACTTGTGAAGATTAAAACCAGATTGACAGCTCATGAATCTCAATTGGATTTTACTTTTTATGCCAAATGGTTGCTTTTTTTTTGGAAGGGTTAAGTTGAGTTACTTGTCAGCACAATTCATTCGAAATAAAGAGGACAACGTTTTTAAGCATTTTGGAAGCAAGCTGTTTGGTAAACATCAATAGTCATTAACCCTTAGCGTTCATTTTTTCTTCACACTCCCAGGAATTATACTTTTAGATAAATCTTCTACTTTTGTTGTGCATTGATAAGAGTCAATCATTTACATAGAAATGCTTCATGATTGATTATCATTTAATGAGACGTAGTCATGTCATGTAACCATTTTTGTTATACCTTTTTTTTGTTCCAACTGTCTTATCTAAAAGGGAATATTTGGTGTTCTGCAATTAATACTATTGTAGGTTACACACTCTAAAATGATTGGATGATGTATCTTTGAACAAATGACAACACATGACATTTGTCAGACTTAATTGACACAGCTAATCTTTCCATTAAGCAGTCATCTTAATCAGTAACATTCATTTGCATTTCAATTATGAGTATTAGGTCTTAAAATTTGTCATCAAAGTGCCCCAGTTAACTGCGACATTTAGACTTAAATCTATATTCAATCTGACCGTGGCCTCAATCTTTTTATCTTTCAATCCACGCACTGAGCCTTATGGCATCGTATATGATTGCTTAGGGTTAATCTTTTTTTTTTTTTATTACAATTTTTCTTATGACCCAGTCCAACGGAATCACCGGGCTTACTTTGAAAGCTCTAAATCAGAGAGATGGAGGAGGTATTTGTCAGTGCAGCTTTGCATGGAATTGAATTGAAATAGAATTGTCGCATGTCACACAAAGAGTTAAAGCTACATACTATAATTAGCACTGCGAAAGTTGCCAAGCTTTATACGACTGACATTTTGGGAGCTCTCTTCTCACTAGTTGTGTGTTGCAATTGAGGGTTGATGTTGCTGCAGTGTATATCTTTCCTTAAAGTTTTCCTTTACATTCAAGAGAGGAACTTTGTGGATTTACAATTCTACAGTAATGTTGCGATGTGCTAGGCAGAGTTGCTCTAATGTGCTGCTTCAGTCATTCTGTCTCGCCTAGGCACAGTGACCCTGTCTGGGTGATGTCCTGTTCTGAGACGGGAACTCTCCGAGGGAGTATGAATCACGCTGGATTGGAGCCCGGTCTCAAACACTAGTGGCGACACAGTGAAAATAAACGACTTGCAGTCTCCACCGCTTACTCTGGGTTACAACTAAAAAACAATACATTGTTGTCCATGTTCAAGCATGAATGCCGTGGGCACAGACCTTCATCGAGGCTTAAACATAATGCTTGCAAAATATAAATGCGGAACGGTGATAATGATGGACTCTCTCCTATTGCCAGAAAAAAAAAAGTTTGATTTGGCATTCAGCTGTAGATTGCCCCAAATGCTTCGATGTCATCCATTGTTGGTTGCGCATCAGAAAAGTTGGTTCCGAAGTTGAAATTTACCGTGAAGTAGCATCAAACACTTCACCAACTATTCCTGTAGAAAGAAATACGAGTGTAAAACATTTTAAAGAAATAAAAAAACTTAACTGCATTCCCTGATGCTGGTCATCTGCTTCAGTAATTACTTTTTTTTATTTATAAATCAAGTATCGAAATAATCAATTCCTGATGCAAACTTTTGTCATCACAACATATTTATTCATGGAACTAGCAATAAATCAACTACCACTATGATAAGACAGGAAAAAAAGTACAGCAAAATTTGAATTTAAAGTAAAACTTTTAGAAATAAATGAAGCATTTGTGTAGTTAATTTCTTTGACCTTTTGTTTACAGAGATAAAGTTTCATCAAATCTGTTGAAAACTCACGATATTTCTGACCTCAAAGTTTTTTGCGAGATTTTTTTTCTCACATATTTTGGTTAAACCCCAAATTATGACTTTGGAAACATTCAACTTCGGAGGTTCCACTCTCGGCATGGATGAAATATGACATATGACGAAAGATGTGGCTAAATGGTTGGAAGAATATTTGCATTTGATCAATTCAGCTTGACATATTAAAAAAAAACTTTCCTGTTGCTGCAGCCTGTTAATTCCAAGTCTATAATTCTTTGCACTTTGCAATTTAAACCAAGACAAACTCAATGACTATACAAGTTTAGTGCATAGTAAATCCCCAATATTACGAGTTGCGATATGCGGTTTGGGGGGATTTGCACGTGTATGTTTGTTTTTCGGCCAACCTGCCCGACACAGGATTTGGCCTTGTGCTTTAAACAGATTTTTTTGCTTGGGTGGTTGTTATTTCAGTAAAAAAAATATTCTGAACGTAAGACAAGCAGCTGCTCCGTTATGGTGCCAGCATTGGCCACCAAGCAGCACATAATTGTGCCCAATGTCATTCATAATGCAGTCTAATCTTATATTAGTGTGACAAGGAAGAACAAGCATGACTCTTTCACTTGACAAGGGAACTCCTCTTTGTCCCATTTATATTTAACTCAAGTCACGTCGGTGATCGTCAGCTTTTACAAACAACACGCTCAGCCTTATTAAAACCCGTCAACATGGTGTCAGCTGTGGGCTGAGAGGATTGCTCTGTTCTCTGGAGAGCGTGTGTTTGCGCCATGTTTATTCAGTCCCGCTCAATCTCGGCTTCTCGTAGGAGGTGCGGAGCGAATCGGACAAAACTGTCAAAACAGTCTTGCATTGAGCTGAAGAGGATTGGATGGACTACATGGTGGATGGTCATTGTTCATTTAGGCTCATGCAATAAAGGTCAACGACCTTACCAGCTTCTGTCGATAAGGACTATGTCGATGGCTTCTTACTTGTCAAGTCCTGGCGAAGATTTGATGTCATGACTGTTGATGAATGTAGTCAATGAGATTAAAATGGATATTTTCAACCATTTGTATCATCTAATGGTGAAACCCGTTGAACTCCAAATTTCCCATTTGATCTTTGTCTAGGACTGTAAAATTGAAGTCTGTGTATCATGTCAAATTAATCCAAAGGGAAACTTATTTACTCATTTAAAAGTAAATATTATGGTGATAACAAATTGGATAAGTTCATTATTTTATAATTAAACATTTTGACACATGAATTCAACTGAAAATGTGCTCAGCTTGCGATTGTCACATGGGTTGTGATTGCTTGTTAACTAAAGCCTGAGCATGTGATGCTTTTTTTCAGTCGACAGTAAGTGGCAAAATGTTATTAAAGGTGTTAATTGTACATGAAAACTAATGTTATCTACTTCACCGGAAAGAAAATATGAACCTTTTACTGCTTAAAACCACTAAACAAGTATCCTGTTAAATAAAGCTGGAAAAGTGCATACATTATGCACTTTATGGTTAATCAAAAGGCAGAGAAATGTACATTTTAGTGAGAAGTATTGCTATCTTTAATTTACTACTGTATTTGCAGTACAATATTAACAATACAAATATATATCCTGTTTGAAACCACGTCAGACACTGAAAGCTCCCAAGGACGGTTACTATAGTAACTGTGGACAAAACAAAGCATCAAAAGTCGTGTTTCTTTGTGAAGGAACGTCACCAACGGCTGATACATTGTTTGCCAGTTATTGAAACATGGTTCCAACCTAAAATGAAATACTGACTTTCTTTTTTTTAATTGATTGTTTTTGTGTAACAATACTGTTGGGGTTTGTGGTAGTCATTGCAACAGTCGTCTCATAACTTAATATTTATGACATTTACTGTAGGCTATATATGTTTCTGGATGCCTTTGTATGCAAAAGCCCAACCCCTTATCTTTGTGGCACACTATGCAAAACAATTTCTGAAAGAGCCTTGAGTGCTTCCCCTGCCTTGGCAATGGCCACACTTGCAGGTTCTGTTGAAGGAGAGGTTTAGGAATGTGACACAAGACAACTTCTGTCGGATTTACTTCCCCGAGTGGCCCAGTCTGAACGCCGCTTATGCAGCTAGTCACAATCCGGCCTCTCAAATGTAATACCCAGCTTGGATTTCACTGTTACATATTTCTTGCTGGGAGGGCTTTACATTTACTTACAGATTCCGGCACCAGCTGCACTTTAGTAGAGTTCGGTCCCCTTACTACTTTGGTCAAGATACCCGAACATAGTAGCTATACACCTCGAATAAAGCCTTTAGTCTTTGGTTTATAAGCCTGATTTATTCCGGTTGACCCATAGGTGTGTTCTGAACTGAGTTTGGCAGCAATGAAGACAGACAGCACATGTGTCCTCTTATTTGAAATGATTGAATTGGAAGAGAATAGATATGTACGTTCCTTATGCTACACAAAGGTGGATGTTAGAGCATTTACAAGCACACACTCATTGTTCCCTCAAATGGGATTAGTACTTGCTTTTATTATCAAATGTTTAAAAAATGTCCCGTCGACTCCCATAGCGCTAACTCAGACATTACACTCGGACATCGGGGACTATGCCTCATGTTTTGTTCCTGAGTGACGAAAGTCAGATGATCCTCAGAATCACAGTTTTGCAATTCACAATATTTATTGAGTGTGTCGCTAAATAATGGCTTCATAATTAGTACAGAAATTTTCTGGACACACCATGTACTAATATCGTGGTGTCCAGCACCACTGTCTAAAGACAGACTAAATCCATCCATCCATTCGTGATCCATCCATCTGTCAGGTGAGCTCAGACTATGCCACGTTCTTGGCCCTCTCCTGTTTGCCATGTATCATCTCCCACTAAGTCATCAGAAAATTTCCCAGGCATTGCTTCCATTGGGTGAATTACAACCACCTGCATATCTTCTCAAAACCTAATGTATGTGATAGACGGAACCTTGAAAAAATAGTTGCGTATTAAATGACGATTGCTATATTGAAAGAAAACAAATCAAAATTAGTTCATGATTGTTTAGCACTAATTCTCTTCCATTATCTTCCCTTCCCAAAACTTGGTTCGGTCTCAAACTCAGCTTCTGCTTATCAGTTCAAAATCCACTTTGGCAAAATCCAACAAAATCTATTGCCTATATCTAAAACAATACGCTGTTTGTATACTTGTACATAAAACTTTGACTGGTCCAAAACTTGAAATGTTTTCTGAAGCTGAATTGTGATTGGTTGTGACTTGATACTTGAACATATTTCTAAAATTTGGAGGTGAGGGTGAGTTCTCCTTTAAATCAGGTCATTGAAATGTGAAATGGTAGCATGAAAGGGCAAAGCACTCCATTTCATGCTAAACAAACCTCTAATGCAATTACAAGAAAGCAGATTAGCAGTGAGCCAAAGTCAGATGGAAAGACGTACAGTGAACCTTGCTGCTCCAAACTATCCTTCTCAGTTCTCTTGTGTCATTGTTCTGTCAAGTCTTATAAAACAGGCATTCTTCATTTTAGTTGGCAGAAATGTAAAATGCTTCCCCCCCCCTTTCAAATATAGAATACATTCAACAATAAGGTGTTCTCACTACGAGCTGAATATGTTAAGGAAATTCATTGTATCAGACTGTAAATTTATAATTTATAATTTGCTGGCTCATATCGCTATATCATATCCGACTGTTTTTCACACAGAGGAAATGTATCACTCTGCCAGCATGAGGACCAAGATGCGGATGATACTTCTTTAATCCTCCTTTTGTCTGCCTTTCCTCTTCCCTTCTTCAAAAGCCAGGGATGAAATATGATTTTTCTGAGCTTCTTTTATATTCTTTTGCATCAGTGTTGTTTATATGCTCCTCCTTTGCCATCGAGGCAATTTCTATGCTAATCATATCCGCTTCATCTTATTTTTTTATAAACATTTTGATTACTGCAGAGAATTCCCCAACATAAATAATGTTCTATGTTCTCTATGGTTACTTATACCTGCAAACCAATTAACCAATAACTGTTATCTCAACTATTTTCTCAGTCGCTACGCTGTCTGCGGGCTGAATTCAAAATAGATTCTGGCAGTTGCACTTTATTTTCTCATCTCGTTTCTGGCTCGTCTGAAGACACAAATACTGAATCTTTAGCCGCCAGAAAAATTGCTCACTTGTAACATTTTTCACTGTGTAAATGGTAATCCTTTAGAAATCAAATAACCCATCGCTTATTCCATCAGTTACTCAGGTAATACATGTTGTTGACTTTATTCCCCTTCCCATAAGAATCAAGTCAATACAAATCAGGTCCAGCATCAATGCGTGTATCATTCAGCGAGCGTACCTGAAAATACAATCAAGCCAAAACATTCAGTCTCAAAGCCAAGAAGCATGAAGCAAGTGTGATTCTTCTTTCACTCTGTGTCCATCCATCATTTTTTTTGGTCTTAGTTTTGACGTATTTTGATCTTGGGGGGAACTCACACGAATAACATTGCTTGAATGACTGATAAGTAAATTTTGAGTTCAGGGCATCCTACATCGTTGTTGCTATTCTTCTCAGCGGGTGACTATTTCTAAGTCCTGACTGAGAGATTGCCTGCAGCCAAAAGAAAATGTCCGTGCTCGTGCAAATTATAATCATGGCTCGGGCCGGGCTGTATATGGTGGAAAGGCAGCAGAAGCATTAAAGGACCACACTAATTGATCTGCACTGTGGAAATGATGTAATGTAAATGTTAACAAGGAAATAAAAATAAAGATTCATCAACTGCTTCCAAAGTCGCCTATAGTAGTTGCAATTGTAATTTTGTGCTAGGAAAAAAAGAGAGTGTGCACCTACTGGTTTTAATACCACCTTAAACAGATGGAGCTTGTTTACGGGTGGTTGTCTCGACATCTCTAATTTCTGTATTTCTTGTCACTGCTGTATCATGCTTGTTTTTGTGAAATCAAACCACATCACCCTGTACTATTTTGCTCCCAGGAATCATGTTACCTGTGATGGTTATTGATTTTTTTTTTCCAAAACAAGAACAAAGGCTCACTTAAAGTGCATTTGAGTGTGATTGCAGGCTACGCAGAGACTCGTGATGAAAACACAACACATAGAAAGTGAGCTTTATTTGTTCCTTCAGGTGCCCCTGGTTGACCAAGGTGATCTCACCCATCGTCCCTCTCTACAATGGCTTCGTCTTCCTCTTTGTCTTGGCCAACTTCAGTATGGCGACCTTCATGGACCCTGGTGTCTACCCCAGAGGTTTGTGTGCAGCCCTCTGCAACGGTTCCTTCTATTTTTACAGAGGAAATTTGACAAAATGTTCAGCAATACTGATTATTTTCCAAGAACATAAGAATCACTTTGGATCTTTTGATTTACCAAAACACTACTGTCAAACAAGCCACTGAAATCATTTTTTTTCCATTTAATAATGCATAAAAATCCTACTAAATCCTTAGGCACTAACTTAACTACGATTCATAGATGATGTTTGGTCTGCATGCTTGCCATGGGGAGAAACAAACTTGACTATTTTAAACACTGAATTTAATCCAGGTTAAATTATTGAAGAATCAACTCTCTCCTCCTGGGGTGTTTGTAAGAACTTGTGTTTGTGGAGAGAATCACTGATATCATTCAGCTTTTTGAATTCAGAAACTCAAAGCTGATTTATTTTATCGTTAGCCATTTGTTCTGTTGAGACATTTGACACAGTGACGAAGGGAATTGCCACCTTGGTGATGGCAAGCCGTCACCGTAGCATACGTAGTTAGTTTCGTGCTTGTATTTCTATGGTACATGCCACATACTATCCTCCAACTCCTTAAGCAATTTATGATGTGCAGCAGATAGATGCCAAATGCCATTTCACTGAATTTGCTGCATTTGCTTTATGTATACTCAACGTCATCCTCAGCTAGAATTGGGAAAAGCGGTAGCTCTATGAATTTATGCTGTGCAGCAGAATAAACCCTTTAAATGGGTCCATGTTCATGACTATAAATATAATACAGGGCTGGAGGGGAGAATTGTTCCTTTTTTGAATAATATTACAAACAGCTGCTGCTATAAATAAAGTATTGTTTTGTTGTTTGAATAATTGTCTATGTGTGACAACTAGCTTAAAAAGCACATTAGAGGTTACGTTTTTGTTTAACTGTGACAATAACGACTGCTGTTTTTATGGATAACCTTAAAAAAAAAAAAAGCGCTCCAAAATCCCTTGCCTGACTGTAATTCGTGTATGCACAGCGGACGAGGATGAAGATAAAGACGATGACTTCCGGGCGCCTCTCTACAAGAACGTGGAGATCAAGGGCATTCAGGTTCGGATGAAGTGGTGTGCCACCTGTCACTTCTACAGACCTCCTCGCTGCTCACACTGCAGTGTCTGTGACAATTGCGTGGAGGTGGGTGTCGAGAAATGTGTTTGAGAATATGAATACATATTTACGCACACCACAGCAAGGCTTTCAATTGTAGTACGCTGTGGTAGTCCTAACCGCCGCACCTCGGAACAGTGTGTGCTGGAAAATGATCCTGCATTTAATTGTTTTGAAAGCTATTCATTAACTTTATGCAATATGTCTGCTTCAGGTGCAATTTTTATAAGAATCTTAACACAAATATGTATCAATGCCAAATGCATGTATTAGGCTAGAATAGTGTTTCGTGTCACTCTTTACAATACATTTTCAAGTAATATTTGAAATGGACAATATAAGTATGAAGCTATGAAGCTCTGTCTATTGGATGGATGGATGGATGGATGGATGGATGGATGGATGGATGGATGGATGGATGGATGGATGGATGGATGGATGGATGGATGGATGGATGGATGGATGGATGGATGGATGGATGGATGGATGGATGGATGGATGACTAGTGCGTAAACCATAGGTGTCAAAATCAAAGCCCAGGGGCCAGATACGGCCCGCCACATCATTTTTTGTGGCCCTCAAAGACAAATTGTGCATGAACTTTATGTGTCAATACTAAAATTACAAATTGCATTCACTTTTGAAAAATAGAGAAATTGCTACCAATTTTTATTACAATTCATCTTTTTAAACAGTTTATAAAAACTGAAGAATTTTACTTCTTAACTCGTATCCCACAAATGCAATATTAATCAGACTGCCATGTTTAAAGTAGCCCATGGGCAGATGCAACATATCATTGTAAAGAACATTTTGGGGTTGACTTTCCCATGAAATAAAACATGTCTTTCTTATTCTTAGGACTTTGACCATCACTGTCCTTGGGTCAACAACTGCATTGGACGCAGAAATTACCGCTACTTCTTCCTCTTCCTGCTCTCTTTGAGCATCCACATGATGGGAGTTTTCACCTTTGGTCTCATTTTCGTGCTCCACCACCGGGAGAAACTGGGAGCTCTGCACACCACCATCACGTATCCTTTGAACAATCCTTTTACCACTTTTTGATCAGTTGTTTTGTGAGGTCATTTTTTTTTTTGCTTTACTTAACCGTTGAACACTCAGATTGGTGGTGATGTGTATCGCAGGGCTTTTCTTTATTCCTGTCATGGGTCTCACGGGTTTCCACATGGTGCTTGTGGCACGAGGTCGAACCACAAATGAACAAGTGAGGGACGCATTGGATTAATAGGGCTCCCAAATACAATCATGAAATAGAAAGAAAAGGAACAGTCGATGTTTGTCATAATATCGGTCTGTGCTGAAACATGATGGTCAAAACTCTAAACAAGGTTTTTTTTGTTCCTCAGGTAACGGGCAAGTTTCGTGGAGGAGTAAATCCCTTCACTAGAGGTTGCTGTGGCAATGTTGAGTATGTCTTGTGTAGTCCTCAGGGGCCAAGGTAAGATGCTTTGAGTACGAGCGTGGGTGTGTATGTGTGTGCGTGTGCGTGCATATGTGTGTGTTCTAAAATGATAGCTGATGAAAAGATCATGTTTTTTGGTCTTTTACAATGCAGGTACATATTTGACCCTCGAAAGAAGCCCCACATGAAAATTCAACCTCCATTTATTCGACCAGACCTCTCAGACAGGCAAATCGCCGTCAAGCTCAATGACAATGGCATCCATGGCAGCATTATCATCTCTAAGGTGAGAGTTTTATACTCAATCTACAGCTTTTTTCACCTTTTTATTGCCGCATGAAAGTAATTGCAACATGTGCCTGCCCGATATGCTTGTGACTGCAATTGCGCCACCAAGATAGCAAAATTTCTCCCGCCCAAGCTTAACCTGAATCTCTGCACCTACGCACACTATCACACCTGTTGTTCAACCACCTGCTCAAGGATGTTCTTGACACTCTCTTCTTGTCCACATAGTCCAAATGTAGCCTCGATGGCCTGGATGAAAAAGAAACGCAGCCGCCATTGCCACCGAAAGCTGACAGGTACAACCAGTTGAAAAATCATCTGACCTCCAGTGAGGGTAAGAACCACCAAAATCTCAGTTCTCCGTCCAACTGGTTAATTTCTTTTCAGACTTGACACCACTGCAAACACTACAATCTTGGTAAATCATGTTTTCAATGCAGCTCCTGTATTGAATCATATCACAGATTGTGCAGATGCACCTCATCTAGTATCTGTGGAATGTCCCTTAAATCACAGCCTCTTTGGCTCCGTGCGGTCCCTGTGCAGTATCGATTTGTTGCTTTTAAACCTCGTGAAATATCAACGTCATTCATCTCGTGTTGGCACACATGCTCGCATAAACACATGGTGGGTTCCCTCCAGAGACCCCGTGTCTTGGTGCATTATGTCAGGGAGGGAACAATTTGCCCTGCCTCACGGAGCAACACTGCAACCTGGTGGTAGTTTTATGTACTGCAGCAGCCTGCCAATCACTTGTTCAAACACAACAATCAAATTCACTGTCTGTATCGCTTTGTCTGACTCTCTCTCTCTCTCTCTCTCTCTCTCTCTCTCTCTCTCTCTCTCTCTCTCTCTCTCTCTCTCTCTCTCTCTCTCTCTCTCTCTCTCTCTCTCTCTCTCTCTCTCTCTCTCTCTCTCTCTCTCTCTCTCGTCAACAGCTGATATAATCTTGTCAATGTTCATAATCTTGCTTTTCTCTGTTTATCAATATGTAGAAAGCTCACTGTCTGGTAAGACCCACCCCTCCACTCCGGCTATGTACAAATTCAGACCGTCCTTTGGCACCATGCCGAAAGTCCACTATCATACTGCAGGGGACAAGGTAAAAAATAAGGCAAAATACAAATAAAGGCAGTAAATAAATGCATCTACTAGTCATGCCTTGTGTTTTTTTCATCAGATTGTCATGTCCGATGACCAAAATTCCTCAGCCATCTTGGAAGAGGGTACTCGTGGCCACGACTATCGATCTGAACCAAACTTAGATCTGCCAGAGTACACTAATGCTCCCCTTCACCGCACTTTCAAGTCCTCCCCTTTCCAGCTGGACTCCGACCCGCTCAACTCTCGGACTCATAGCCTGAAGCAGGCTCACCAACGATCGGAGAAGGGTCAGCTCGTGGGTCTGCAGCCTCAGACAGTCACCTCAACCCCTTATAAGAACGTCTTTTCTCCCAACACGCTCTCCAACCGTAACGGAAGTCTATCCTATGACAGCCTGCTGAACCCCAGTAGCACCCCACCCACCGCCAGTGAGTGCTTGGCCCACCGCGGTGTGCCTCCGGTAGGGTTCCACTCGCCCTACCTGCCCACCAAAATGTGCCACAGGAAGGATCCTGAGATGCAGAGACAACAGGTTACCGCCACCTACAGTCCCGTTTTATCATCCAGGGCGGTGGGCCGTCACTCGCCTCACCTTCGGGACAGGGACTCATCCCCAGTGCGTTACGACAACCTCTCCCAAACAATCATGGCCTCCATCCAAGAGCGGAAGGAAATGGAGGCGAGAGAGAAGCGCCACATGTTACACGGGCATTCCCAGACGCATATCTATGCCCAGGACTCTGGTATGTTTGAGGGCTCCGGGGGATATGGCCTCCCACCAAACCCCTGCTATCCGGATGGCCCTCGCTGTGCCGGTTCCAGAGGGCCGACACCTCCGGCCTACGGAGGCTCCAGGGACAACCTAATGGGGGTCGGGCTGAGTTACGGCCAGAGAACCCCCGTCCTCTGCCAGGCCGGCTCCACTATGGGCCGAGCACCCAGGACTTCATCCAGCTCTTTACACACAGATCACATTAGTACCAACAACAACCTTGGAAGGATCTCAGGCCCAGAGGGCTTTTATCGCTCCCCTGCCCACCACCCCCACCCCCACTCCCCTGCCATGCACCGATCGCCCTCCTACTCCCAGCAGAAACTCTCGTACATGAGTGTCCAGGAGAGGATGGACTCACCTCGCCTGGGGAGGGCAAGGTATGAATCCTAGCCCTCTGGTACCGCATGCATGCCCTGAGCCAGGAAGGGAAGGGGGGGGATTTGGCTTACACAACTATCCCCTCCTGAAGCCCTGCTCCCATTGACTTCCTGAGCTCTAGTCTGTACCTCTTTCAAGCATGTAGCATTAAGTGTACGATGTTTTTGTCTTACTGTTTATTTATCCGCGAAACCCTTTACCAGTCCAGTTTTATGTGCTTGCAGCTGTCTGAATGAAGTGCTCGCTGAGTCGGCAGATATGATTGTAACGTAGAATAGTAGGCATTATTCAAATCTCCAAGAACTGTATCGCATGACTGGGCTAGTAGCCACAAGATGGTGCAAATTCCCCGGCAAACTCTATATTGCAAATCCTGGAAAATTGAGTTTGTAAAGGGATTTGCGCCACCTTGTGGCTACTTTCCCAGTCATGTAATACGCCACACCGTTTAAAAACGGAGTTCCTGGACATTTTAATATACATTTTAAGATACAGTCTGCAGGTTCAGCGAGCACAAAAACAGGAATGGTAAGGAGTTAAGTTTCATCTAAATTCATCAATGTGTTCTATGAATGGATTATTTTCTGCCTTAGAAAAAAGTTTTGTATTCTTCAATGACTGTCAGATTAATAAAGTTGCGACTTTCCATTCCTTCTTCTTTTTGCATGTCTTTACATCTTCATGTGCAACACTCTTGCTTCTGCATTTCCATTCCATCTGGACAACTGAGGCATGTTCCTCCAACCCTTCATCTCTTATTCTTCACTCTCCACAGACCAATAACCTTTTTGACTTGTGTAACATCTCTGTGAGTTGAACCCCACCTGTTGTTTTTTTTTTCTTTCCATTCAGAGAGGGCATGAAAGTTAATGGCCAGATGGATTGCCACCCGAGTGCCAAGGGTGTCACAGCCAGTCCCAATCGCCACAACGTCAAAAAGGTGACTGGGGTGGGAGGCACCACCTATGAGATTTCGGTGTGAGCAGGCACGACGGATTCACCTTCTTTGACAAGAACCATGTTTAGTTTGTTTTTTTTTGTTTTTTTAATCCTTGGTAAAGCAGCTCAGTTATGTTAAATGTTCAAACACAGGATGCGGTGTGGTTGTCAATACATGTGTTTGACTCCAATTATCAGTCATCCTCTGTATGGGTGAGTTTTTTTTTTTTTTTTTTTCTGTGTTTCATATGTTGGTCATTTTAATGGACCAAAAGATTGTATTCTCTTAGCTGTAGTCATGTGACCGGGTCTAAATGTCCTATATTGCGTACATGTTTTTTATGCAACAGCTAGTGCTTCAGTTGGAACAAAATGCCACTGAAGGGGGCAGGGGGGGGGGAAACAAACATGAATATCATTGTAAGACTATTGCTTCTCAAAGAGTGACAACCCTCCCTGCTTGGCGAAGACGGCAACAAGGTGCTTCAAAATACCAGGCCCCTTAAAGTACACCTGGCACCTTTGCTTCACATCCAATGTGTTTTTTTTTAACCAAGAAGGGACAGAAGCAGCTTAGGTTCAATTTGATACAATGTCTCCCTCTGTGACTGAGTTACAAATACTTGGCCCATGTTCCTTTGGACTCTGGAAGGTGAAGGCTTCTTGTGGACCATCAGATTACCTCATACTTGACAAGTTTAACAACCCATCACTGACAAACTTGTTTTTGATTGTTGTCTGGTTCAGTGTTGGCTTGTAATCGAATCAGAGGAATGGAAGACGTACAATACGCTGGTCGTTAAAATATGACCAATTTCTTCTTTATAACCAGTGGTTTAATAAAAACATTTCAATAATTGTTTGGTAAATTTTGTAGACTGTATGGCCAAAATTTCTCCATTATTTTTCCATGTGATAAATTATATAATTCAGCCAAAAGGGCTCATAGACCTCGATGTAAAATGGTATTTCAGCACAAGATTATAAAACAGTGTGATGTGAGATGGTTGTTTGGTTTAGCACATCATCAGTGTTCTCTTCCTGGACATTTGTCACGAGATGTTCAGTCAAGTCTTTTCAGTTTTCTTTTTGAAAATACGTAGACCAGTAATGTGATGTACACACACACACAATCGCTGTCTGGTACAGCAAAATATTAAACAGAAAAATCTAATGTTGGATGCTTTGGGATTAGGGCTAATTGAATTTGATTCAATCTGACAGATTTAACATTTGTATGTTAAGACTCAGCCATTGTTGCCTTGAAATAGTGATTTAAGGCCACAGCAGTTGCAGTGATGCCACATATAGCACATTATTCATTTGAATTGATGAGGTCAATTGAGAGGTGACAGATTAACAGAGTGCTAACATTAAACATAGTTTAAGAACTCATTTGCACTTCCAAACCAGTTGGGGCATACACGACACCGGTGTGCTTCCCTTATATACTATGTACTGCCATTGGTAAAACTGTATTTCAGAGAATGGACTTCATTCGTAAACTTCCCAAAATGCTGCCAGAAGTCAACAATTACTCTTACGCCATCCTCTCAGAGCTCTTTTACTTTTAAAGACTTAAATACAGAGTTCATTGTATGAAACTATGGATGTTCCTATTTTTGTGAAGAAGAAACCCGATAAATCAATAAAATGTCATTTGAGCAAATTATACTTTAAAATGCGTTCATTCTTTCTCGGGCCAAGACAAACAAAAACAGTGGAGAAAATTATAATGCAAGGAACATTAAGCAGAGAACGCCAAGCCCACTTGTTATAATAATGCTTAAGTGGATGCAAAAGTGGTTGACAGTGTTTTATTCAAAGCTGGAAGAAACATTTCCAATCATTTTGAGTGCAAATGAGAAGCAACATTTCATCCATGTACAAGTATTTACAGATGCACTGCCACTTGGATGCATTTTTGAGGTTCAGAAATGGTTGGTGAGAAGAAATGTAGGTGAGCAGGAAGGATGGCTGGCTGGGGACAGATTTCACATGCCTGAAATAATCTGGGAATGTTAAGAGAGAATTCCTGGTGATGAGATACTTCGGTTGGAGTGGAGCTATGGGAAACTGACAAACCGTTGACTTTGGACTTACTAACGTTCAGATGTTTGAAACAAAATGACATTTAGGCTAAGTGCATCTGATGGCCCTATGCTGATTGGCCCCCACATTAATGTGATGTCACAATGGGCCTGGGCGGGGGGGGGAAAACTTCTACATGTCTCCACTGACAAAAAAATTATTTACTTGATGCCAGGAACAGCAAAAGCATGGACAGGTCAAGAAAGCCCGTTGAACTGCATCATGGGATGTAACAGATAATGCTCTTCTATGATTCCTGGTCCCTGACCCTGTGCTGCTAACAAGCAGGCTACATAATCCTCTTCCTCACAAAAAAATAATAATAAAAAACAAAAATCCTAAATACCCCAATGTGGGAATCATCTTTATCACAAGCCTCTTCACAGTTTGTCACAAGTAACATTTAAGTGTTGATGAGCATAATTGAAAAGTGTGGCATTCCAAGATAAGGGGTCAGAAGAAAGGTGGCTTCATTTTCATACTTTGATTATTTTACTTGTTTGTTCAAAGTGGTATTAAGGACTTGTGAGGCAAAACGGATCATTAAAAAAAACTAATATGTCAAGTGTCCAAATTCAGTTCACTTAGAGTCTATTGTAGAAAAAGAGGAAAACGGTTCAATTGAAGACCGGTATAGAAAGTTCTTGCTTCTCAATTCTTTTCCTCAGCCTTCACCTGCTTGGTCTCCTCTTCTTCTCAGTCTTTTTCACCTTCCTTCTTGTCTTTTACCGAGAGCTCCTCCAGTTTCTCCACCACTTTGATTGCGCTATCAGCATTGTCTGTGTTGAAAATGAGTCACAAAAGGTCAAGCTTGTCTCACACCCGCGTACACACACACACACTGGTTTCATCATTTCTAAGAACGTTTGCCTGCTAACAGAAGGCTATTTTACTATCAGGTGTGATCATTTTGTTGTAGCAAAGCAAAGCGAGACGAGATTTGACGCAATCCAGTCGGGTGCTCCACTCTGCATGTTCATGTAGCAGACAGAAAAAGTCCTAAGCTGGAGTCAGCAGCAAAGAACAGAGTGTGTCTGCTGTTAATATGGAAAATAGAGCCATCTTAAACCCAGTTCACACATTCGTCTCAGAAAAAAAGTACAATTGTTGACCCAACATGAGTGTAAATATTGGCCTTGTATTACAAAATATGCTATTAACACTTGGAAATGAAAAATGCTTACATACCTGATCCATCTTGTTTGTTTTTGACCACACCTTTGCATTCATCAAACTTCACTTTGAACTTCTGCGCATCTGCGGAGAGAATCGGATTAATTCGTTTAAATCACATTACACTGGCAAAAACTAACTTCTACAAAATGCAACTCCAAATCTAGAGGCGGATTTGGACCAAAACCAGATTCAGTTTTGGACAAAAAAAAAAAAGTGTGTGTGTGTGTGGTGGGTCGGGCTTACTTTCTGCATTTAAAAACCGGATGGCCAGAAGTTCGGGTTTGGGTTCTTCATCAGCATAATCTGCTAGTGTGTTCCACACCCAGGCTCTGTCGCTGCCAGCGTTGGGCTTCAGCTCCATCATTGGTACAACTGGTATTCACAAGGAGAACCGCATGGACATAAATTAGAAGCAGGATGAATGACTACAGTGCCATAGCTGCATTATAATTAGCCAAATATTTTTTTCCACTTCTTTTCACTTGCACCACTCCAGTAAAACCAGGCATTCTTATCTGAACAATGTACATTTTGACAAGTGATGAATTGTTGACATCATAGAGGTCACTGCGTGTGCGTGGATTGCAAAAGCATACAATGCAGTACAATTAAGTATTTCTCAAATCTGTTTTAAGCACCTTCCGAATTCCCTATTGATATGAAATGCCATGAAATGAGGCCCAAGCAGTCACTAGACTCACTCTGATGATTGGCACAAAGCTTCAAAGTACGATCTCTCCTCATCAGAAGGCGGATTGTGCCCTTGTCTTTGTGTCTGAGCAGCTTGACATCACCAGTACCTCTCTCCTTCCACTCAGGGGGGTCCATTTCAGAGGCAAACCGGTAGAGCTTAGCTCGCCTGCAAAAAAAAACATTGACATCCACAATAATGACAAAATGCAACACATAAAACCAGATGATGATGATGATCTAGTCTATGATCAGACTAGTATTGCTACTTACATTTTGAAAAGTTCCTCTTCATCTTCTTCTAACGTTTTCACTTCCTGCTCAGGAAGGTTCACGATTGGTTCAAACTGAGGGTCATGATTGGTGTCTTCTGGAATTTCTGCAGTGGTTTCGTGCTCTTCTTGGTCCTGATGGTGACAGACAATAATTGATTATTTCTGATGCCTGCTGCGAAACTGTTGTAAGAGTTGGACTTTGATTATTATTTTAATTTTGATCAATGCAATTGAAAGTTTATATTAGTCATATATGGGGCAAGTCAAGGTGGACAGAAAACTGCCATCAACTAAGGAGTGGCCAGCAGCACTAATAGCACCCCCCATAAAAAAAAAAACCCTCGAACCGCTGACTACAAAACGTAGACATTTACACAGTACATAAAACAAACGGGTTCCTTTAAAGGTACACTAATTTCCTTTATTCGTTTATTTGTTTATTTATAAACCATGTGTAAGGGATAAGTTACTCTAAAGTTAGCTTGTCTAGAAATGAGGCCTTGCGCGAGGATGCTAGCGTAGAGCAATGTGCTTTTGAAACGTGTAATTATAAAAGTCCTTGACTTGCAAATTGCATGCCGTGAATTTATTTAGCCAGTCTAATCGTATAATCGAGATTGCGTAATCTGCCAGGCATTGTGAGAAACACGCTGATACATGCTAACATTAGCTTGTTTGCAGCTAGCAACTGTTGTGCCTGGCGGACAATGGCAAGGAAAGCTTGCTAAGGCCGGTTCATACAACCGTCATAACCCCAAACACTTGGTTGTACATAAGTGCAACATACAGCTCAAATGCCTTTGGCAATCTCGTCAATATTCAAAGAATAATTTTACATCGATGTAGCCATTAGCATACGAACACGTTAGTAATGAGATTTTGCAGCTAGCGGTGACATGCTCACTGGCTGCACACTTGAGCGCTCTCACAAAAACCTCCCTAAATACGTTTGAAAGTTAAGTCAACCCTCACACACGGGAAAAGTTAAGCATAATATCTTATTGTTTCTAAAATGTGGGTAACGTATGGCATGAACTTTGCCAATTAGCTTTGGTAGCATCGCCAACTCATTGTCGGCAGTTTGAGTCGCAGAATCCTTTTCAACTTCGGCCAATTGTGAAGCGCCCAGTATTGGTCTATTCCACAAATTCTTATTTCAAATCAATCAGAACACTTTCGATGACAGACTAATCATGACCTCACCTTTGGGTCAGCCATAATATTGTAGATGTTTTCAGATTTTGAAGTTAACTTGAAGATTCAAATCCCAAACTGGCCGCCGTTTTCGCTCAACTACTCTTACTTCCTGTTCCAGGTTTCGCGCGCCGAATTTGCCCATTGCGTCATCACCATGCGACGTACGTCGGTGGCCAGGAAATACTTTTTCTGTTGTTACAAATTCCCAAGAAACAAAACATGAAATATTCCTCAGTCAATTATGGCAATACCGTTGGTGGGTTTGTATTGATTGGAGCTTAATGTTATATAATCTATGTTCCATGTAAAAACGTTTTGTCTTAATAATAATAATAATCATCATCATCATCATAATTCTGTTACTCAGCTGGTCGAGTGTAATAAAATAAATACTAACGAGGAAGTTATTCATGTGGATTATTCTCATTGTGCCTGTCTGAACATTTTTCACATTCCTACCGTTCCTATTCTACTTCCAACAGGCCCCCCAATCTTGTAATACATGAGAAAAATAGACCTCATCGGAAAGTAGCAAATGCGTGTACCACTTTAAGAAAGTTCAAAGTTCACAGTCTACGTTACGCCACGTGGTTTCAACAACATGTCGGCTACCGGAATCGTTACCGTGTGATGAAACGTACCGCAAGAAGGTTTAAGGTACCACTCCAAATATACTAAAACCTCTAGCTTTGTATCGTGCTAGCATGACAATGTCTTTCTAGTTTTGCTGATATTCTGTTTTGAACAGCTAACTCTGTTGCTTTCCAACGTTAGTGTATTAAAAGTATTTTTTAAATGAAAAGTTTAGCCCTATGTTTGTGTTGAGTTAAACTCGCTAAAGGTAAATGCCAGATGTTTGTCACAAATGTAAACAAGATCAACTTTTGAACATGATGAATGTGACCTATAATTGCACAAATCAGTTGAAACAAAATAAAATCATTATGATAGGGTACCTGAAATCAAACTACAGTAATCCCTCCTACTTCGCGGGGGTTACGTTCCAGACCCACCCGCGAAATGGGAATCTCCGCGAAATAGAAACTAGATTTTTTTTAGCTATTCTTGGAAGATATTCTATTTTTATCGCTGACATCAACCAGCTCGCTGCTAGGGGACTTTCATATCAATGGACTGTGCGCTCCGCATTCATGCCTTAGCGACGAGACTAACAGTGTATTGCTATGTCCAGATGAAGGCCACCGCCGGTGGAGAGTGTTATATCTTTACTATTTTCCAGGTTCTGATGTAGCAAGCATGGTTCGGACAACGACGTGATGGATACTGCTTTATTCCTTTCATCACAGTCAGTTCACTGGCCGTACATCGCAACACTGAACGTCCCCGAAGCTCCCCCTCCCACATCCGGGGTTTTCCCACTACGGAACATGAGTTAGTCCAAAATATACAACAGAGAGAACGCCCTGAAGTCACATGTGACGATAAAGTATACTGTACTGACTCTTTAATTTATTCATTTCAAAACAAGAAAACGACTTTTAAACATAAGCTATCATTATTAAAGGAAAATGAAGAAACTCAAGTGGCCGCGAAACCTCGTGAAATGATGAAATTTCTGCGATAAAATTATTAATTTATTTTTGAAAACCCGCGATACAGCGAAGCCGCGATAGTTGAAGCCGCGAAGTAGGAGGGATTACTGTACTTGTGATGTGGTTGCACAAGTCTGCACATTCTCTTATACGTTGGGGCTGTTGCTGTGCTCAGATATCACTTTCAAACTCATGTTGAATGGGAGTCAGCAGAGAGTTGCCAAGATTTGGACCATTTTAAATGAAACTAGGTCTCAATATGATAAATCGATCATCAAAATGGTTAGTGATTAATTTGCTAATCATTTAGTAGTTGATCAATTCATCATTTCAGCTTGAATAGTCACTATGTTTATTGTGTGTTTCTTATTCTTAAAACGAGTCAATTTTTCCCCGGCAATAGTATCATGGCAGACTGTAGTAGCAACCCTGTGACTGAAAAAAAAAACCCGGAGGAGAGGGACACAGCTGACCTCCCCATAGACTCCTCAGATAACGTCGGCACTGCAGGAGAAGGTGAGGTGGCCTCGGAGCAGAACATATATGGCTACATCAAGCAAGACCTTTTTACGTCCGAGATTTTCAAAGTGGAGATCCGGAATCTGCCCAAGTTCATTGGCTTCAACGACCTGAAGAAGTTTCTGGCCAAGCATGGCCTCAACCCACACAAGATCAAGCTGTTTGGCAAGCAGACGTTTGCGTTTGTCACCTTTAAGAATGAGGAAGAGCGTGACAAAGCCATGAAGATGGTGCACGGCATGCACTGGAAGGGCCAGGTGTTGAGCGTTAGACTGGCCAAGCCTAAAGCCGATCCCATTCAGAGGAAGAGAAAGAATGAGGAGGGTGAAGGTTTGGGAGGGCAGCCTCCTTCCAAGCGAGCAGAAGGTGATGAGAAGGAGGAGCCGCTCAGCGTCCAGATCGCCAATGCGGTGACTCCCCTGTGGAATGTTCCCTATGAGGAGCAGCTCAGGACGAAGGAGCAAGATGCCGTAGCGGTTCTGCAGAGGCTGGCCAAGTGAGCGCATGTCATCTGTTTCTATGGCAACCTCGAAAAACAAATTAACTGACCACTATGTTGTTTTCCCATTAGAGAAATTGCAAGCACCAACAAAGCCATGGTGCCCTTGCTTTTTGATGTCAAAGGGAAACACAATAGAATGTGCTGTCCACTGGAAGCGATTCATCCATCCCCTTCACAGGTTTGTGTCACAACAATATATGTTGCGGAATTTCTAGAATGGACAATTGTTGAAGTCCAAGTTATTGGAATGTCTCACTATGCTTTGCGGATGGATGGATACCTTTGTGGCTAAGTTTGAGCTGAAATATTCTGTATTCAAATACCCTTGTGTATGCCGACAGACAGAGTACAGAAACAAATGCGAGTTCCTCATCTCAGTGGGTGCGGATGGGGAGGATAAAACCGTTGGCTTCCGTCTGGGGAAATATAAAGGAGGCTCCTGTGCAGTGGTGGGGCCGCAGGAGGCGTGCCACGTCTCAACCCAGGCCAAGAAAGTTGTCCAAGACTTTCAAAAATTTATCAGGTGTGTGAAAAGACTGTGTTTTATTTCAATTGTTCCAAAAGTGAAACTCCTATGTATTAATTAAGATCAGATCTGTTCAGATTAATGATGCTATGTGACTATAAAGATCATTCCAGGTTTGGAGTACTGTCATTTCTGGACTATAAGTCGCACTATAAGCCACATTAGCTAAAATGAGGGTAAAATCATTTTATCCAGAATTCCTTCAGTCAATGACCGACACAAAACAATATCCTAAAGAATAAAAGATAATCCAATATGAAGACATTTCATCGGTTTTTGTTTAAAAAAAGATTGTTGTCATTTTATGCTTTGTGCTTGATTCCATTTGTGATACGAATGTGACCCGATGACATAGGTCAACACCTTACACCGTGTATAGTCCCGAAACGTACGAAGGACACTGGAAGCAGCTGACTGTTCGGACCGCCAGGACCAAGCAAGCCATGGCTGTCGTCTTCTTCAACCCACAGGTAATGAGGTTTGTCACGTGAATTCACTGCCGTTTCCCTGGAGGTTCTGTTTCTGACTAATTGCACATGTTCAACAATTCACTAGAAACTTGAAGAAACAGAACTTGATGCATTGAAGAGCTCCATGAAGAAATACTTTTCTGAGGGAGAAGGCAAAGACAGCGGCATCACCTCTCTCTATTTTGTCAAAGAGGGCCAAAGGTGAGGCGATGTAGACCCCCCACCACACACATGCGAGTAAAGTCACCACTCTAAAACTGCATCTTATGTTTACTTTGGGTATTTTTTTATGTTTACGTGTTTCATGATTTTTAACATTGTACCTAATGAGTGACCTTTATTATGCAAGCTGTAAAGCCATCGAATGTTAAAGTCGCAGGTTTGTGATTTGATGACAGGTACATATTTATCCAAAAATGAATTTTCTCTTTGCAACCGAAGGAAATCTCCTAACATTGAAGACTTGCCTTGTGAGCTGGTGGCAGGAGATGGCTGCATTCACGAGGAACTTCTTGGTTTGAAATTCAGAATATCTCCTCATTCTTTCTTCCAGGTAAGAAACCTTTCTGCCTATTACTTAGGTTAGTCTCTAAATAACAGTTGAACAAGCTCATGTTGATTTACTTCTATTTTTTTTTTTTTGTGTGCATCCTGATAGATAAATACAGCAGGAGCAGAGGTTCTGTACTCTACTGTTGGGGAATGGGCACAACTGGATCAGGACAGCACGGTTCTGGATGTTTGCTGTGGGACAGGAACTATTGGCATTTCTCTGGCTAAGGTAATGACCGAGACATACGTGTCCAATACAATCATATAGACTACTGCTAAACAATTGCTGAGTGACAGATGTGATGCCCAGAAACAAAAATAACTGGTGGGTTGGGTTTTTTGTGTGTGTGTAGAGGGTCAAGAAAGTAATTGGGATTGAACTTTGCCAGGAGGCAGTGGAGGATGCTCGAGTTAATGCCAAACTCAACGGTGAGTATATGAAAAGTGAATTTCAAGTACTGTTTGTTAGAAATGTTGGCTTTTCATCTTTTTCCACTCAAGGGCTCAGCAATGTTGAGTTTCACTGCGGGAAAGCTGAAGTTTTGTTCCCAAGTATTCTCAATGCTCATGTGTCACCAAACCTGACAGCCATTGTGGATCCACCAAGGGCAGGCTTACGTAAGTTTAGAAAACTTAAAATCTCAAAATGGGATGGTTAACTTTTAAGGGGGTGTTGTCTTAATTGCAGATTCCAAGGTGATACTTGCCATCAGGAGAGCAGAGAATCTTAAGAGGTTGATTTATGTGGCGTGCAATGCCAAGGCGGCCATGAATAACTTCATTGAGTGAGTTTTAAACATTTTCATATAGCCAAATCCTCCATGTTTACTATCAGTTAATTTATCCCCCCCCCCCAAAAAAAATGCTCTATAGCCTGTGCAGGGCACCCTCCAACAGAGTTCACGGAACGCCGTTCCAGCCTGTACGAGCCACGGCTGTGGATATGTTTCCTCAGACGGCGCACTTTGAGATGGTTCTGCTCTTTGAAAGAGTAGAGTACAACTCCCAGCAGCAGACCAACGATCCAGAAGAATCTATATGTTCATCTTAAAAAGTTCCCTTACAAATGATGCTCAAACATGCATGTCTAATGAAACTGAACAGCTTTTTTTTTTTTCTGTTCTAGGACGAGTTCAAGAAAAAAAAAAATGCAGACATTTTTCTTTTCATTAGTTTTACTACTTAATTTGTGCTGTCTATTTCTTTTGGAATAAAACATTTCCAAAACAATACTTTGGGACCTATTATATGATCATACAGTGTAATATTTCTTTAGTCTTTTGAATACCACAGACATTAGTCAATACATTTTATTTTGCATAACAAACATCACCAGTCATGAAGTTCCTGTTACAATACATACTATACTTCATTCTGTAGGCAACACCGTCCCAAAGTCACTGGTGCAAGTCAAGAAGAGCATGTACAAGCAATTCTCACACTGAAACACTTAACACGTACACAATGAAAGAAATGAAATCATTAAAACTAACCAAAAACTCAGCCTCACAACTGAAATAGACAAGCCAAATACTTTAATGCACAGCAGTTTTCTATTTTAGCATTTTATCTTTTACAGATATTCTTTTAATGGCAAAGTTTGCAGCAACATTAGGTAGTCTATAAAATGCATATGACTGGATTTTAGGCTTTGGTATACAGTTTCAGAAGCTCGTGTTGGACTAAAATGACGTGCCAGCCTTCCAAGTAAATTTTCGATGGTTGCATTCTGCGCAATATATTGTATGTATACGTACTGTCATACGCAGTCAGCTGTCAGAATAAAGGTAAACATACAAAACCGATACAAAGTACATAAATACCTCAAGTCATGCTGTGGACATACTTATCTTTTAAAAATACTAATTTGCTAGGTAAATGCTTTAGAAGTGGGGACTTGGTCTTTTCACGCCCTGGCCAAGTTTTAGGTCCAATCAATACACCCAAGGCCCTTAGTGAAAAGGATTAGCTAAGGCAACATGTAGACCATTTATTTAAGTTAAGAACACCAAAATACAAAGCTAACGAAATGTTAATTGGTGTGCACGGCTTAAATATCCAAACAGTGATGTCAAGTAAAGACTGGTAAAGAAATGACTGTGGCCGGGAAGGCGGGCTAAAAGGTCAGCAACAAATCTCTTGGACAGGACACAAGTGCATAACAATTGTTTAGAGTACCTACTCATTACATCACAACACGTTTTTAAGCATGCAGACCAAGTCAATTTAGAAGGGGAGAGAAAAAAAAAAAAAAAATCATGAATCAATAATGTACTCCACCATCCTAGCCATAACTCAAGCCCATAAAATGCGAGTCACTTTGTTTCCCAATAATGGCATAAATACAAGTAGTCCCTTTCAAATGTGTTACACACTAATAAAAACACAGGTGCTGGTATTGAAATGAAGCTATTAAGACACTTTAAAACAAAGCCATGGTAGGTAGTGGTTGTTACAGTCTGATGTGCATGCATTGTATTTGTACAATGTTTAGAACATGCCATCTTAACTGCACCCAGGGTGACTTCCTCCTTTGTACCAAAGATGGGATGCGTCTAGAGAGGTAGATGGTAATTGCGCTATGGTCTGTTAGTGCATTTTGTCCTACCCTGATGTCTACCAGCCAATCTAACTACGCACAGACAAGAAGCAAGCAGTACGACGTAATGTGATCTACCGTCCTAACATGGCAATGACGATGGAGTGCTGAAAGAGAGCGAGTGTGGTGTCTGGCGAGCTTTCTGGTTAGACATCAACAGTGCAGAGAGGTTCACTTCCCGGCTGGGCAGATTCCATGATGGTCATCTTGGGTTTTTTCCTTGTTTCCTCCTAAAAAAATAAATAAAAAAAATACAAACAAGACGCTTATTTTTCAGTGAATACTGAAGGCCCTATTCTAATCCTAAAATCTATGTGTGTACTCTACTGAAATCAGAAAATGGACTGACAACGGCAACAGAAGACTTTTGGGGCCATTAGCACCCCATTCACCCAAATGTAGCAGGAAAATGTGTGTAAGGGTCATGTGACTGTGCAGCAGCATTCACTGGTGCCGTGCACAGAACAAAGTAGGGACTGTGCCATGTTTGGATATGCATTCATGCAAGGGAGAGTGAATCATGAAGTTGGATATTTACATGTTCTGATCAAGATTGAGGAAAAAAAAAAAAAAATCTCCAAGTTTTTGTGAATGAAGACAATGAAACCAAGATATTTCAAAAACTTTCATCATTCTGACATACGACTTGAACAACTCAAGAGAGAAAATAGAGGGGGAACTTAAATGAATATTCAAAAAAAAAAAAGAAAAAAAAGAAAAAAAAGAAAAATCTAGCTAGCCTTTGATGGCTTAGGATAAAGTTTCAACATTGAACACTTACCCTTTGTGCTGCCAGTTTTCTCATCTCTTCCTGCAGTTTATTCAAGATATGAAGGTTTGGCTTATTCTTTTTAGCAAACTGCTGCAGCTCAATCACACTTTTGTCTGAGCTCTCCTATACAATGAAAGAGGTACAGCTAACGTTATTGAGACATTTACGCAGCACGCTCGCCTACTAAATTGTAGTGGGCAGACGCATGCCACTGTGAGGCGAGTGACCGTAATGGACCGTGAGCAACAGGTGCTCTGGACAAAAATATGAATTCAATCTTTACTCGACCTACCTTCTTGACCATCTTATTACTCTCTCGGCCATACATTCGTAGCAGTGAGCCCCAGTTCTTCACGTGAGGATGAAGCATTTGCAAAATCTTCTGAGATGCTAACTGTTTGCCGACCCTCTTGTTCTTGCCTGCTTGCAGAGATCAAACAAAGAAATGTGTGCACTTAAGTCATGTGACGTGCAAAAAGTGTCAGCAACGTAAGCTTAACAACACACAAAATTGATCTCGACTCCATGTATTGCAGTCCTCGCAGACAGAAAATGTGTCAGAAAGGAAATCACTTACACCAACCACGCACAGTATGCTTCCCACAAGTCATCACATATTCACTCTTCTGATTCTTCCCTGGTATGACCTCAAATTTTATGCTCGTGTCTCCCATCCCATGATTTCTAATAAAGTGAAAAGAAAAAGGAATAGTTACTCACGTCAATAAAGTCACAAGCATCTTTAACTCTAAGGCTCATGGGGTGTAGGGAAAAAGTTGATACTGACTTGATTTTAACCACACATCATATTGCTTTCTAATCACTAAACTATTGATAGAACCGCTTTGTAGGGGTGCAATATTTTCCACCCACCTTTTAAGGCACTCGTGAAGAATCTGATACGGTGAGAGAAGCCCCGCTTTGTTGGTCAGCTCATATACTCTCGAGTCTTCTATACTGATATGGTTAAAATACTGTGGGGAGGTAAAAACACTCACTTTACTCCTGCTGTTGTTTCTGATAAGAGAAATTCATCTCTACACAGTTGACGATAGGCATGTTGCTAGGGAAGGATTGGGATGTACCTCAAGTTCATCTGCCTCAATTGGCTTTTCCTCAGAAGTCTGCTTCACAAAGTCAGGTATAAGGATTTCCAGTGTGGCTCTTGCTGCAGCATACATGAAATTGTCAGAAGATGACCAAAGCCATATTTAAATCGCACTATTGTGACACCACTTTATATTAGGGATGTAACGATATCCAAATCACACAATACTGTGGGGATGTTGGAGATATTAAAAAAAAAAAAAAAAAACGTTCATGCTATATAAAACCCAATGACATTGTAGGGGGAAAAAAAAGCACATAATACAATATTGCCCTTTATTTAATACATAACTGTAATAAATGTTAGTATTTTGCGCAAAAATTGAGCATATACGTAAAAATCACCATCGGATTCACGACGCATGCTTACAAGTCTACTTTCTTCACACTTGTATAATTATGAATCAAACCTCATCCAAAATGGTAGCATAATTCCTGTGACTTGTACAAGACGTTTTTTGTGCAAAACAGCAGTGATGGAAAAAATAGGCTTGTCTAGTCATTTTATTGTCATGTGTTCCTATTGGCTCAGCGGCACCAAGTATCACTCACAATGCTGTCGTTGGCTGAAGCGAGTGAATTTTTTATTATTATTTTTTTAAACCGAGATGTACTAATTTTAATAGAGATATGGTTGCTATCGTTACATCCCTGGTTTATATGGTATTACGATATGCAACATCCCACAAAGTGTGCAGGTAACAAATTACCAGCTTTATTTTTGGCAAGTTTTTTACTACTTGCAGTCCCTACGCCATAGGTGACTCCATCTATAATGACAGATGCGCCAAAGGGTTCACTTGGGTTCTCTGCAAGGGACAAAAGCATTGTTCAGTGACTGGGGAAGGGAGAGCGGGGGGGTTTTAGTCTTCAATTTAAAAGTGTCAGGGAACTTTGAAATATTTTTTCAAGGCAAAAAACTTACCACATTCAAAGAAGTTGTAAACAGGCCGAACCTTAAGGACACGTTGCATGTATTCATGTAAGATGCAAACTTCAGACTTCCCATTGGGATTGATGACGAATTCTGATCAATATAAAGTGAGTTAATACACAAGAGCAGGATTACCTTCGTTGCTCAGTCAAAAACCGACAGAATGAATACAGATTGGAAGAAAAGTGGCAGTATTTTTCATTTTACTGACAACATTCAGCAATTGACCTACCTTTCTTAGTAGGTGCATCTTGGACTGACAGTGTAATGAGTTTCTGGTTTGCAGGTAGGATGGGTCTCTCGGATTCAGCCTGTTTCCTCTTCATGTCTCGGTTAAACTGCCTTCGCTCTGCCCATGTGCGGAACTTCTTCACCGTCACTTGTTCAAAGTCAAAGCACTTTTCCAGGTATTGTCGGAAATCTTCAAGTTCTGTCAAGGTTTTATAGGGTTAGCACTGTGGTTTATTTAATACCATCTTGGAAACAAAAACAAAAAAAAAAACAATTCTCTCTTTCAAACACCCTGGCAAAATATACCACATTACTTTCATTCAGTACTTCTCAAATATTGGGTCAGCTGCAATGCCAGGCGGTAGGCACAACCTCAAGGAATTTGTACCACATACAAATAAAGTGTACCTAATGGCACATCCATTACAGAAGGTGACAGAGGCAGCACTCATCGTTAGTGTGCGCAGGGCACAGTAGAAGAACACCTTCTGTTCACAATGTTGTTTCATGCAACAGGAATGAAAATAAAGGCAGAGACTTAAAACATAATGTCAATAAAGTTTGTTTGTCAATAAAGTTTGCTTGTTTTAAGGTAATCCACATTTTTTTCTTTACAGGGAACGTCAACACCCAAATTTCCTTTGTAATATGTTCTGTAAAGCCAAACTAGTCAAAACACAGTGTTCTGATTAACGTTCCATTTGTGGAATATGAATAAAAAAGGCAAAATGTGCTCTTTTTATCCATCTCAGGGGGCCACTTTGCCACTAGCTGTCGACTGACAATGACATCACCTGGTGAGACGTGATTGGTATTTTGTTGCAATATTGATCACAATGCCATGTTTGGACTAGTGGGGATGAATACAACTTATTGTTGCAAAGAGAATTTCAGGGTTGACTTCCCCGTTAATGAATCCTGCTCAAATATCAATTACATATTTTGTAGTGAAAAGATCCTACCAATGGATTCGTCCTTGCACACCTCCACTTTGGCCTTGACTTGTCCTAGGGCTCCTTGAGGGAAGTCGCAGTGTGGAGGCTCTTTAGCAGGCTGACTGTCTTTGGTGAGGCCCTCACCCTCTAGGGCGGTGTCAGCAGAATTGGAGGCAGGAACATCATCAGGCACCTCAGCTGTGTTGTTGTTCTCTACATGGTCGTCACCATTTAGCCCCACGCTGGATTTAACAGGAAACTCTTGTGCTTGACGATCCACGACGCTATTTAGTTCCTTCTCCTCATTGTCCTTCATCTTCTTATAGTGCAAGCAGGGGATGCTGCTGGTTGGAGGATCATGTTTCTAGATCATAGTGGCAGACAAAGAGTTTTAAGACAAATACTACAGGAAAGACATATACCCAAAACCTCATGACGAAGTCTCAAAGCTGCAATTTTTAAGTTGGAGATGACTACTTTTTCATCATAGAATAGCAAACATATCTAAAACAGAACGTTACTACTGTTGTGCCGAAGCAGACCCAATTCATGTATTTAAGGCTTCCCACTGCAAGCAAATGTGGCCCAGATCAGATTTTCCTTGCCTGTATGCAACCTGTATCCGATTTTCCTATGACACAGTCTGAATGGTTTGAGTCAGATTTTGTCAAATCCGACCTGGGTCAATTTTATATGTGGTCCTAGATCGTATACGTATCAGATGTTTTTGTAATGTGAATTCAGTCTGAACCGAGAGGTTGGATACTAGCCCCAACCGATACTCCATCCAAAGCCCAAAATACGCTGCAGGCAGGCGTAAATCAGTGCTTTGAGGGGAAATTGAGAATTTATTTAATTCCCCTTGAAACATGCTGCATAAAATGGACATTTAAGTTGATAGTAGGAACTAAGCAACACAGATGCTTCATTTATTGCGGTGATATTTAGTAGACGTCTCTGGACATTGAAAAGACTTGTCACAATTTTACAAAATACTCTTCCCCCCCCCCAAAAAAAATCAATTTCCCACATAAAATCTAAATTGTGCATTAAGACCTGCGGCGTGAACCTAGTCTTAGTTACCCTTATGCTGCCTGATCCAAGGAAGTAGGGTCGGGACCAAGTTACGACTCTGGTCTCTCTGTGCAGGTAGACTGGAATGCCTGAGTTGTGGAATGTCATGATCCATCCATCTGGAAGTGGCTCAGTGGGTGGACGTCCCCGACCTAGAACGTATACATACACACACACACACACATCACAGTTAGTAGCGATCCTGTACTAATTTGTGATGCAGTCAGCAGAGTACTTGAGTAATTGTCAACACACTAAGTTTCTGTGTGGTAATTAAAAAACATTTAACAGTGCATAATTAAAAACAAACAATTGCCACTTACTTTTCATGACAGTTTTAATTTTGGTCATCATGGGTTGAACACTTCCGTCACCGTCTGACTGGTGATCACTGTCGCCACTAAATTTGTCCTCTGCTGGACGCATCTTTTTGGGGACTGGCATGCCCTCCTCCAGCAGAGCGTCAACGTCATTGTCGAATTCCTCCTTTAAAGTTTAAGATTGCCCAAGAAGTTCGGGATAGACATCACAACATGGGACTGAGGGGGCATGCGTATGAAATTCCACAATTAAACCTTGAAGAACTTGATTATTGATGATGATGAATGACTTGACCTGTTAAAGATTTGATGTTTGCTGCCTTAACATGATTATGCTTCAAAATGTTTGGGCTACTGATGGCCATCGTTTTTTTTAAGACATAAGTAGGAACACATGTCTTGAAAAAAAACTTGTTCAACAATAAACACACATATTGTGCATGAGATTTAAGGAAAGACAAGACCCGTTGACAGTGGTAGGAAGATGAATTTACCTCGTACGTGTAAGCCATGGACTCTCCGTCTGCTTGCGCCTGTTGAATTCTGACCTCTGATTTAAAGCCGACATTTTCTTCATCATCCAGGAAATTGTCATAGATGTCATCCAACTCATCCAGAACGGCATACTCTACTTTGTCCTCAAAGTCTGTGTCAGCCTCTAAAGCCCTACCATCTCCATCTGCTGTTCCTGAGCTAGCTTGGCTTAGCCTCTGATCACTGGAGAAATCCAACTCACCATTCATATTGTCTAAAGTATCATCATTAACTCGCTCTTTCTCTTCACCTGTATACAAAACCTTCCTGTCTTTGCTACAGCTGCTTTCAACAAAGCTAACACGGACCTTAACATCCCTTAGCAGCTTGCTATCTGGTAGAAAATTGATTACAGGGGGAGCGTGACGAGCTGTTCTGGGGCACGATGGGTTGGAGTAATTGGCCTCATTTGAGGGCTGGCTACAGAAAGCAATTGTGCCAGTGCTGAGGGGCTGCTGTGGATTTGCTTCGACATCCCCTAGGGTGCATATGTATCCATCACCACCAGAGCTAACGTCCATTACCTCTGCGTCACTGGACGTTTGCAGGGGAGGTGGTGGAGGTGCTCTGCCCTCATCTTGGCCAAAATCATTAGGTGGCTCCAAAGGGAGAGGTGGTAGAACATCATCTATTTCCATTGTTTGACTAAACTTCTTTCAAACTTACGAATTAGCTTATATAAACTAACTTGATTATTTGTTCTAGTAGAATGCATGCAGAAGCACATCCAGAACAGAACACGTATCAGAGATGGATATGCTAAGCTGACTACATTGTTCTTTTCATTAATGTAGACAGCTTTCAGAATCACTGTCTCAATTATTGGAAATCACAATGCATTCAGCCTAATGTGGGATCAAGGCTGCGATCATCATGCTCCAGCGATTCCTCTGGCAGCTAGGAAAAAAAATAACAGTGAGAGCATAATCAGCAAACATATAAATCACGACCACCGTCAATGTTAAAATACCTGGATAAGAATACTTGTTAATCGTGACTGAATCATAATAACACGCAATCAAGCCACATACTATGAACGTTTTCCAGATTAGCTACAGTGAAGTAGCGGGGCCCTGCTAGCATTAGCGTCAATGCTAAGTAGCAAACAAGCGACAAACAATACTGCAGTCCACACACTGTAATCATATTAATACCAAAGCCTTTCGAGGTTACATGAGCTTGAGTAAATACTCACCTGTACATATAATGTAACCATCTCATCAGGACCTTACTACCTACGTAACGATTCACTCAGACTCATATGAGGTGGCGCCATCTTGAAGTGCACAACCGCACCGGAATTTAGCTCGGCCTCTCCAATGCCGGCTTCTTGATTATTGGTTACTGACGCTGTCAGTCAAAGCCGCCCACTTGGCGCTTTCCATACAGTACGTCTGCATATATACCACCAGTGGCATTTTATTTTATCATTTGCTACAGGAAAACAAATACAAAACTATTTTAAATTAAGAAAAAATAAATGATGCCGACCTTCAAATCAGCTTTTGTTGTGTGATTTAATTTTGCTCCACACATTGAATTTTGCAGATCAAGTCAATGTAAAAATGTGCTGTGAGGCAAATTATGGTAATTCCATTGCTGAACATATGTCCCCATTGCCTTGTGCATTTATTCCAATTAATGACGTAATTTGTTTTTAAATAGCCCAATTAGATAGCATTACACTGTCGTAGTCAAATTTGTTAGTTTAGTCGTGAATTTGAAACATGTACACTAGACAGCAGTACACAATAACAAAAATGTTATATAATTCTGATGTAGAGCACTGCAAATTAGAAAACGGTAAATTTGTGACTGCATTATCTTTATTGCAAGTTTATATGTATCCCCCATCCCCAATTCTTAGTCCACGTCTTTTCAAGGGTTTTTGTATAAATTGTCTCACCACTACTTTCTTCCAAGGATGTTGCAAAAATTGATGCATAAAAGGACTAAACAACAAAACAAAATGTAATCTTTATCTGCTATACAGCAATAAAGAGTTTTATTTGCTGCATTTCATATATCCAGCCCCAAAATATATACATGTGATGTAAAGCAAATCAATAGCTATTAAGAATTAAGAAAAAAACAATCACACATGCAAAGATGCTTTGCGTTATCTTTTAACAGATCCGTACATTGCTGATATTGTCATTGACAATTCCATTAGGTTTAAGAAAAATGCAGCTGGATCAAAGGTTATATGAATGATCAACGCTGTGGTCAGCTGTTGACACTTCAACACATTTGAAATATTTCAAAATATTTGAATCACACAAAAATGTCTTTGGTCATCTTTTTAATAATCTTCAGATATCATTTACAACTTAATCAAAAATAAGATCTGAATAACTGTGGTGGTAGCTGCTGCTGCTGTGTTGAGTGCAACAACGGCTACTTGCGATGGCGACAGGGGGGCTTAAACACAAAATTATTTGGTGATGATAATGCAAGAAGTAGCGAGGCTCTGATCTGAGGCACAACGTGAGGTTCCTACAGAACATCTTCATGTGTGCAACCTGAATCGGAAAGAATTGGTGCACCAGTTGTTTGTATCACAATTGAGCATGCTGCGCTCTGTGAAGGTCACGTTCCCCTCCGCATCAATCAGGATAATTGTATTGGTCCTGAAAGAACAAACAATATGAACATGCAAACACAACTAAGACAGGAACAGGAACAAGTTAATTTGTTTAATTTGAAGCATGATGCTTTCTGTTAGGGACTGTGCCTGCACCTGAGCCTTAGCCAGGGGGATGTATGATATCTGGTGTTAGTAGTAATTGTCACCAACCTGGTGCCATAATCGGGAGTGCGAACACACATGGCTGACAAAGCCTGGATCATGGACTTGCTGTAACCATCACCTTGGCTCTCCTGAACTGGATCAGGCGAATTCCTGTTCATCAGACGCACAATGCAGATATGGGTTATTAGGGGGTGCCATTTTTAAGAATAGGTTCAATGTAAGTAAAACATTTTCATATCAAAGCTCATGCATGAAACATATCTCATGAGTCGAGCCTCGGCTGCAGTGTGGATTCAAGTATTGAGACAAGTGGCAATAAGAATTACAGTAAGGGAAAACAGAAGTTAGGGTTTCAACAGTTTTCAAATGTTCAATATGATGTTTTTAAAATCTGGATATGTAAGCTTTTGTGCAACTTTCTAGCCACTTAAGATGTACACAAAATGGACACAATGAAAAAGTTGCACGTGTAGAGAATAAAAAAAGCAATGCAAACGTTTCCAAGCTGTAACCTCATCAGGCAAATACAGCACCCGTGTCTTTGTATGATCCCATTTGCACACATGTTTAGAATGGCAAACATTTTGAATGACTCCTAAAGGGTTTAAATGTGGTGTGTGTGGATTTGTGAATGTCTAGTTAGCACGTACAGATCCTCATTATTAAGTACACCCAGGAGCTCTTGCACAAGTCTATCGCAGGACAGTGACTGGTCGTTGACAATGCGGGTGAACTGCCGCTTGCCTTGCAGCACTTTCTTCCACGGGGTGTCCAGAAGTGAATTACTCAAGCTGTAGATTCCTGTGTAATGGCACATGAAAAACGGGATGGGGTGGTGGTGGTTAGGATACGTCACTGTGATCGATCAACTCAACACAAATACAGGCAGAGAAGAGGGTAAAAGTCAAAACCCTTTCAACAACAACAACACACACACAAAACAGACCTGATTTCAGATGGATGGGTTCAGTGCTGCCTCTGTTTCCATAGTAACACACATAATCTTGCAAGGTTCTTCATGGGATATCATGAAATGAAAAAAACAGAAATCATATACTTCATGATAGTTGCTAATGCACAGTACTCCTGAATGTGTGCTGTGAATGAGGTTTTCCAACTACAACAAAAAGAGAAAGATTCTGTTAAAGGAGTCACCTGACTTGGAAATGAATTGTTTTCATGAAAGGCAGAATCAGTTGGGTGCTTTAAATGTGTTTGAGACTGAAATTCAAGGGAAATTGACATGTGAAGATGCTAGAATTAGGATCACTGCCCAGTACAAATAGTCTAAGACTAGATTTAATTACAATTAGGTGCTTTGCACAATTTATAGACTACAGTGGACCACCACCATCTGCAAGGGATAAGAACCTGGTCAGGCCGTGAATAAGCAAAATCTGTGTGTAATTGATGCCCATTGAAATGCATTCAAGAAAAAACGAAAAATAAACAAACCCCTCCAAACGCTGATAAAACTCTAGTATGCAATTTCCATGAGAAATGGAGAATTAGGGGAACCCCTGAAAAAATAAACAATAACTGACAAAAAAATACAAATCTGCACGTGCACAACTCCGTCAGTCTGGATGAGTATAGTATGCATTAAAAAAACAAAAAATAAAAAACTAACCTAACCCTAAAAACACAAAAAGGATTTTAAAGGTGTGGTTTTGTGAAAGTACAGTTCATCCAAACATCAGCAAATATTTTACTTACTTGAACTCTGCTGTGAGAAGGTTGAAGCCATTATACAGGTGACTTTCTGTTGAGACCTTCTTTAGGTAGGAGTAGCAGTCCAAGTCCTTGTCTACAAGGTAGTTGGAAACAAGGAAACCTGTGGAAGGATAATGATAGATTGTAACTCTATTTGACTACGATGAACTGAATAAACAGAGGAATGATGGGTGGAAAACAAACAACCAAACTGAACATTACCTCTTCCTTGCGCATCTGGGTTGGGCCGTCCTTCCATGTAGTTTGTGATTGCAGCTAGCTTCCCGTTCTTGGTGATCCCCAGCCATGATCCTCCTTCTTTACCATATTCCAGATCGAGACCTGAGTTGTGGGACATGAGTGCGAGAGTCTTAAAAGCAACATCTCTTCCATAAAAATACCAAAGTTTTGTAGTCATAAGTCAGATAACTTGCTCTTAAGTTCCACATTTATTTATTTACCATTTTCTTGATTCATGTGACAGTTACTAACACACAGCTGGTTCGCATAACAACACATAAAATGAAACAGATATATATAGTCATGAATTCTGAGCTGAACAAAATTCCAAATCATTCAAAGTAAATGCACACAGCAACATTGGAATATAGGGGGGGGGCTCTTAAAGCAGCATTGGAGGTGGTTGCACTCGTCTCACAGGATGAACTTAAAGGCTTCCAGAGTTTGTTCCATCGTTTGTATATTCACAATGAATGCGCACCTGCACACCACTTGTATGCATCCCCGAATATAGAACTAAAATGGACAATCTTCTTGACACGTGATACACATAATGAATCTTCTTGCAATCTTGAAGAAACCATATCAATCAATAAGTGTGCTTTTTCTTCAGCATGTTTCCTGACTGCTCATGTAAGGGGAAAGGAAAGGTCGTTTAAGTCTACTGCATTGGCTGGTGATCAATAACCACAGGCCACTTAAACTGACAGTGACCAGTGGAGCCAAATGATCTTACTGCTCAAAATGTGGACAGAAAGCATTTTGCAAGTGCCCCCCGGGAGCCGTAGCTTACTTCTGCTCTCGTCATGCTACGCCTCCTTCAGGACCTCCCCCCAGTCCCACGATAAGGCAGTGCCATTTATTCCTGTCACGCCGCATAAAAGCAGACATCAATTAAAGGACCCAAGGCTGAAGTCCTGACCCGTCTATTACAAAGGGGACAAGGATGCCATCTCTGCACGTCCTCCTCCAGAGGAAAGAAAAGGAAGATTGATTTCTCCTGCTATCGGCCATAATGTGTATTGAACATTAGTCAATTAAATATAGTTTACTGCAGAAGGGGACATCCTGTGACAGTGGAGAATTACTAGATTCTGAAGTGCTAGAGAGACTATTGCTTCATGATTTAAAGCTATTAAGTCTCGAATAAAGGTGCAGTCAAGGAGAGGTCAAAATGTATATTACTTTGCATATTCCCAAACATTCTGTTTGACTTACTTTGTATTTGGCATGTCATTCATCTCCAAAAAGCACAAGAACTGTCTACCTATTTACCTTTATCAGCAGACCTTAGCCGAGACTAATCAAGACTAAACCACCTGCTTATCAGGGTCACAGAGAAATGCACTTTTCAAAACTAACTCAGGAAAGGACACTGGACCTTGCTCTCCACTTCCACTATCGTCAAATTTGTGGCTCTGTTGAAGGGATACTTATTCATTTGCGTCAGTAGAAAGTAGTAGTTTGCCCTTAATTAATTGGATAACCTCATTATTTTAGATGTGCATTTAATAACTTGTAAATGATTATAAAATTAATATAGCTGGCGGCCTTGTTTATTCAACACGTTACCAGACAACCGTCACGTGTGTAAACGTTGGACTAAACTAAGCTGTGCATTGATTCACAGCTTTGGCGAATGGAATGCATCTAGTGTTAATCCTGCAAGAATGAAGCCATATTGTTCTGAGCGCAACACTATTAAACGCGCCTACCGAGCCAGATTCTCCTTTTGATGTGGAAGTGAATCTTTGTAGGCACAAAATAAACTTTGGAGAACAGTGGATCAGAAGGCGTAGCAACAGGAGATGGTGAAGATTTCGAGAGCAAGTACAGCTCCTCCCTCGGCAAATCAGCTCCCTCCAACCTCTGTCTCGTGAAAAAGACTCGGCACAGCGTTGGTTTTTAACGTCACCATGTCCCATTTCAAACTGTCAACTGTTTTCAGGACCCTGCCATGGTCCACGAGAGAAAATGGTGGCTATGACTGCTGCTGTGCTGGTTGATTTTGAGGGAAAAACTAACAAACAATCAGAGCAAAAAAATAAATAAATAAATAAAACATCATTTCTGCTTCTTACAGGTGTCGACACGAATGTTTGGAATCCAGTGACCATTCAAGGTAAAAATCCATGATGATCCAAATAAATTGTGACCTCTCTCTATGGCTGCAATGATTCTTTAAATCCATATTGACCCCTTCGGTGGTACGCAACTGATTGAAGTGGTGAGCTGCACTTGTGACTTCATTGGTTCAAATTTAGAATGACTTACCGCTGAGAATGTCATTATTGGTCCCCCAAAAGTCTGCAGCCTTTGATGGTCTGTTGTAGAGCTCATCTCTGTTTGCAGCCAAAATTAGCCTTGGGAGAGAAGAGAGAAGTCATGTATTTAAGTATCTACATTTGTGGAATGAACTTACAGGTGTACCCTGATGAAAAAAGTTTGTTACATGTGCAAACACTTGCAAGCTATCCAAACAATTTAGGATGGTGCTACATCAAGCGGATGCGGTGGTAACAGGAGATATGATAGTGTAACAAACTGTTTTATGCCTGCTTGTTTTGTCACAACACCATAGGTAAACATCATTACAGCGTGACTAATTTCATTTTCTTTTTTATCAATTTTTAATACCTCCCTTTGCTTTTGGAGGACTTAAAACAAAATGCCTGTTATTCTCTGGAAATTACAGTCACTGCACAGGAGACGCTTCATTAATCTTGAGCAATGGGAGCATCCATTTTTCGGAGAAGATAAATATCAGCTCCGACTGAACTCATAGAGGTCAACCTCTGTGCAGCAAAGGCTAATCGTGATAGCTTGTTGGTACGGTGCTATCTGAGCCTGTGCTGCACCTGAAAACAAATTCTAATGATGCCACACACAGAATTTAGTGTTATCAGACCCGGTGGGCAACGTCACATTTGAGCAGAGATGAACACTGAAATTGCCAGCAGGACATTTTCGACAAACGGAGCACAAATCAAATATCATCACATCAGAGAACGCGTCTGCCTTGCGACTGACTCGTAATCGGTCCTGCCATGATCAATGCTTTTTTTGATTTGTGATCTTTCATTTTGTAACTTTTTAGTATGCAGCATTGCACATCAATACTGTTGTAACTTCTAGTCTATATATAGCACTGCTGTAACTGAATGAGGACACACTGTTTCACCTTTCCTCGGGTTGATGTCTGAGTCACTTCACAAACACCTCTGATCTGATCTCCTTAGGCAGGGTCAGAAACCCAAAGACAAGGACGGCGATGGACTTTTTCCAGGTAGGACGTTGGCTCTCAGCGTTTGGGGGATTTAAATAAAGCCCCGCTCCACATCACACCCTAACTCGTACAGATGGCTCATTGTGCAGTAGTGCACACGTTTGCATTGCTCACTAAAAGGTCACACTTGCGATAGCACCAACAACAGTGTCGACAGTGCATTATTCATCTCATGGAACAAGAATGGTGCCTAAACAAATAACTTCATTACAATAAGATAGCGCCTCTGTCTAAGGAGACAGTCGCTCAATTTGTCAATAACTAATTAGACAAGAGTAGAAAAGCATAACACTTTGATCGGAAAATTCATTTAGCATTCAAATTATGTCGCCCACCGGTCTAACGTGCCGATAGAAGTCTAATATAAGTCCATCAGGGGTCAGCAAGGACTACCTGTGGGACCTATTCTAAAAATAGCTCACCTGCGATGGGACATGATTTGTTTGGAATGTTGTAGAAGTGATTTTTTTCAAAATGTAAACACTTACAGAGAATTAAAGAAACTATTTGTGGCATAATAATATGTTCTATGCAGCCCCACGAGTCTAAATAATACAGTATTGCACATGTGGAATATGAATTAATCAGCAAAATCCATCTGTTTTTATCCATCTCACGGGGCAGCCAATTTCCCACATGCTGTCAACTGACAATGGCACCAAAAACAACAAATAATAGCGCAGCTTGTGAAAGTCACATGACCAGATCGCAGAGAACGAGAGCCGGACGACAACATTGGACATGATTGAAAATTCATTTTAAAGCTGCTCTTTTCTGGAAAATGTACACTTTATGACGCTAGGTCAACCAACACCATTGCTGGTTGGCTATTTCCAACCTGTAAATTGATTTTAAGAGCAGTACTATGTATGAGGGCTACAACTATATTGCTGCTGCATCTCCGCTGAGCACAATATATTTTATTCAGGTTTTTACGATGATAAACATTTATTGTAAACTGGTAGCGTTAGTGTAACGTAGAGATTTATAGTGAAGAAGAGACTAAGGGAACTTTCTTGCCTTAGTAATAATACACATCCTGAAATACACTTCACAAATTCAAAGTCAAGTGAAATCACATGAATACTCTTGAAATCAAGTGCCCCGGCCTCAGCTTATTTAGTATTATAATTTGTGTAGTATTAATTGGGCATTGCTTTAAATCAAAATCTAATACAGCATTTCCATTTTATGAGTTAATTGTAAAAACTAGTTTTGAAATAATCTGAGTATTGAAGGTGTATTTTTCCCAAATTTGGGGCAGTTCCTGAAAGTCATTCCTTATATTGCTTCATGGTGCCACCATATCTCTATACATCCTTGTATGCATGTCTGGTTAACTAGGTGATGTACATCAAAGATACAGAAGAGTGTGAAATTGGATTTCCCTTGACATTCCTACTGGTATATAAAATACATCTGAAAATTACCTGTAGGCATTTTTGGATGCAGGCCGGGGGTCAAATTTAATAAAAATGATACACATGGATGCTGTGGGAGATTGATGACAGACACACCTGTCCACTTCCACCATCAAAAATTGGTCATGTCTGCCAGGAAGAAGACAACAGCAACAACAAAAATCAAACAAGCATTTGTTTAGAGTGGGCAGACGTATGTTTTTAGTAAGTGGCAATTAAGTTTTCAATATAATTGCTTGCATTATGTTTTTTTTTTTAAATTACATTATGTGGACCTAATTGGAAATGCAGAGCACTGTAAATACCATGTTCATATTTCAACTGATGAACTTCAATATGTTTGTGATTACCCTTTTCCGAAACTGCACATCATTCTGTGGAACTGTTATTGTTTTAATGTTCCGTTTAACGGATTTAGTTCAACGCGTTATTGATGCGTGTATATGGAATTGCAATTGCTAGCTTTCATTTTACTTTCGCTATGAAGATAAACCAGCATACTAGCTTTGTTTTTATGTTGTACGATCAACGGTACCAGCTAATGTCAGCAACACTAGGGTTAATTCATGCATATTACTTTGGATAATAAATCAAGGAAACTCATTTGTCATTTCTGCAAAAGCAGTATCGTGGCTCGTGACTCACCGATAGTAATATTCTGGAGTAAACCTCTGGGCAAAGTTTACTCCTAAAGTAGCCTCTCTACTGCCGAATGGCTCTGGTTAGGATAGGTTTCCCAGTGGTTATCTCGGTTTTAATATCGCTCCGTCCCTCTGTCTTGCGTCGACAGGGGCGGATTCAGTTTGCTATTGAAGTCGCCCACTCTTGTCATGCAGGTGAATAAAACGAGCGCATCTTTTTTCTAAGGTCCTCTGGTGACGGTGATTGGCCAATTTCAGTCTCGAGTCACGTTAATATTTTACATTTCCGTTTTTCTGTAACTGTCAAAATAAAAGAATCCATATTGCCTACTTCCTATCGTGAAAATAAATATTTTATCCAATAAAAGTTAGAACGGTGTAAATTACATTGAAGGTTGTGCATAATGCTTTCAGGCAGTGTCACATGCCTGTAATACAATACTGTATTGATGAGGGACCTCATCACACTTGTAATCACGCCTTTGGACAATTTCGAGGCCAGGGTTCGATTAATATATATTAATAGTATATACTATGCATGTTTTTGGAACGTGGGAAGAAACCGGAGCACCTGTCGCCCTAAATATCACCCCCCCCCAAATATGTATATGTAAATAAAATATGTATTAACTGTACAACCTGTCTGGCTTATATATATATATATATATATATATATATATATATATATATATATATATATATATATATATATATATATATATATATATATATATATAAAATACTACAATTTACGTTTACGTTTCTCATACAATATCTACCCATCCAGCCATCCCAGATTCGTTTATTCTCATTGGGGTCGTACATCTTTTTTCACCCCCCAATCTCGGATTGAGACCTGCATTGCATGGGCATTGAGACACTGGCCAGGGATTGAAAAAAAAAAAAAAGACTTCAAATGAAAGACTCATCAATAAAAATCAAGATGAAGAAAGGAAAGGGGATCTCTAGATTTTAGATTCCTTTTGTTCCTGAATATATTTTTAACAATAATAATAGAAATAAATCATAAAAATGAACATTTAGAGCAATTACTTGATTATTTTGTTAACATAGGACGTCAATATTTACAATCTACATCAAATATTCATGCAATTCTGTGCGGTTGGCGATGGGCGGAGACACTAGTCTGTGTCTGACAGCATCCAGTTTTGAATGAAAGGGGATAGAGGTTGCCTTTTATACAGCGCGACGACACTGTCATTAATTGGCAATTATTCACCAACGCAACCAAGGTGCAACTTTCCAATTAGTAGTTATACATTTTCGTGTGTTTTTGCGCAAGTACTGCATTACACCGAAGGCAAGTGAACGCACCAATATCTGAGATTAGTCAGGTTGACAGCGAAGGTCCGCAGCAGCTCAACTGCATACAAAAAGCTACTCATTCAAACCACCGGAACTACTGTCTATCATCTCGCAGGCTCTCGTCGCGTTCTTAAATGAAGATGGACTGGACAAACTGAGGTAAAAGCAATGCAGCACATTGTACTGCCGCGCAAATCCATGCTTGCACCACCAAGTTGTAATCTGTGCTTTACAACTCACTATAACCAGGGGGGCGTCATGAATGCAATGGAGTGATATTAGGCAATGACGCATCTTGACGACATGTACTACGCTTTTGTCTCACGATACCCCTATGAGACAAAAAAAATAGTTTTGTAGCCTTTGTAATTGTACTCGCTATTCTACAGATTAATTTGTGGACCAATTTCCCCTATTGATCCAATTTTTTTTTTTTAGAACGAGTCACCAATTAACTCATCCTTTACGATGACAGTTTTTGCTCCTCCAGTTTTAATGAGTTGTAGAAGAGGTTGCATGTCATTATCGGCAAATTGGGGCTCTGTCGGTGGCAGGACGTGTTGTCATATTCAGACTAATGTGCGCAAACGTATCCAAGAGCAGTCTTGAAAATGCTCTTAATACCGTTATCTGCATACTCTGTTCATGTTTGCCTAATACCCAGCTTTGAAGTGAGGGGTGAATGCATCCAATTAACTTCATTGTGCTTGAGCACTTCATTTACAACTTCTTCTCGAGACTCAGTGAAAACCCACATGCCGTGGCCTGCATTGGATTGTCAAAACAAATGTTCAGTTGTCAGGTTTGTTGATGATTATAATAACAATCACCAAATCTCATTTTACCACCCATGTTAGGTAATATGCCAAATACATGTGACTATTAATATAATATTTAAAGGGTTTGCTTTTTTTTTTTTTTCTTGTAGAATCTTTCATTAAGTCATTATAGCGTCATCTTTTTGCTTTGTTAAAAATTCCTGAACGTCAAAAACTGGAGAAAAGTCGTGGCAAAAATGCAACAGAATGTGTTGATTTTGTGAAAATTTCTTTTCATCAAGATGGCTCTGTCTTCGGGCTTTCATCATCTTCACCCTGCGTCACTATTGGCCCATCTTAAAGGTTAAAATGTCATTTTTGTTGTGGTACTGATATGACTTGAGGCTAGGTTCAACCTTGAGTTCTTTATTGTGCTAATTTACTGAGAAACATGGTCCCTGAAGAAGATGTGGTATTTGAAACTGTCAGCTCTGTGGCATAGTTACTCATTCACATTTGAAAACACACAATAACAGCTGGTTAATGTCAGATCCATTTAGCTTATGATGTGACAAGTAAGTCATGGCACCATCAGGGTATGACTCCCTTATTTAAGCGACTTTAGGACATTTTAAGCATCCTCGTGTATTGCTTGTATTTGGCTGCCATTTTGCATTCATAAGCAGCACGAATGATACTGATTTAAGATGTGTTAGTACTATTATTTGTCTTCACGTCACATGACGGACTGCTTCTCACACCACTGTGAACTTTTCATACCTCCCCTTTTGGACCAGAACACTGATATCACGTTCCTTCATCAGAAGACTGAATGAATTCCTTTTTTAGTTTTTGCCTCAGTTTTTCTTCAATAAACTCAAACAGCTGTTGCAAGGCATGGAAGAAAATTTCAGGGAATATGGCTTTTTTTTTCTTGGTGTCATCACATTATGCAAAACAGATCGAAATGATAATTTTACACCATGTATCCCAGTGGAAGAAACCCCTTTTTTGCATGAATAATTTGAGTTTTTTCCCCTTGGCTGCTTGACAATGAAATCCTGGCTGTTTTTCACCATTATTGGAAAGAATCATATTTTCATCAAAATAGTGTGTCTGTGATGGTTATTTACTCAACTGCAGACATTACTATACATGACAATGTTATCTCCCAAATAAAACTCTTCTTCTTCTTCTTTTATGTGATTTTATTTTTGGTTTTTATTGACATTATTATATTTCATATTGTTCTTAATTTCTTTTGGTGAGTTTTAGAATGTTTGGATAGCGCTATCATTTCAATGATCCTTACTCTTATTTTGCTAAAGTCTTTGTTCTTAAACTAGCTTAGCTTCATATCAGCCTCTTGTGTTTCCTCATCACATCAATGGTGTCCGCTCACAGTTTTATCATCATACACACAGTCATGCTGTTGTTTGTGTGTGCAGAGACGCAGTCAGGGAATAACATACTATCCCTCTGGGCCCAACCTCATCAATGCCACAAATTGAAAATACTATTTTCCAAGGCCCCCGCTAGTCTTCGATCTTGAGAATCATCCTCATCACTTTTCTTCTTCTTACGGGGTCGTTTTGTGTGTGCGTGGCATACATTTGTCGACTGCTTTTTATTGTGGAAAAGCACCATGTGATACAAGGTTTGCGTGAGAATTTTGAATTATGTGAATTTATTTATTTGTTTGTTTATTACACAGGCCCATTTTTGACAGAGGGCTATAGATATGCTTATGGGATGTTCGAGACAGACATGATGCAACCTTTTTATTGATTGACATAAAATATTCAACTCTCACAGGCTGTTGCTTTCTCTTGTGTCAATTTACTCTTTGTTCCTGTCTCATTATGTAGTGCGGGTAGAGGCGGAACTAATAGTTTCCTAATTACACCCTGACTGTCACTTATCATTGACACACCTGTCTGAACAAGATGCTCTGGCAAAATTACGTTTGTTCGAGGTTGCATTTTTAAGACCACGTTGATACGTAGTTTAGTGGTCACATCCCATGTTGTATTAACTTAAGTGAATTAATTGAAAAGATAATATGCTATGCTACCTTTAATCTTGTTATTATATGTGATGATTAAAAATGTCATTTATTGTATCAATAATTTCACATTGATAATGTTAAAGAGTTCTCACAATAATTAGGAGATAATCTGCAACACTTTTATTTATAACATTGTGCCAGTATTTATATTTTCAAATTTAAATTTTCAAATGATCACCTGTACAAGATTCCTAGAAAATTCCAATGTCCCATCACGGGTGAGCCATTTTTAGAACAGGCCCACGGTATACTCATGAGGACCTTGGGGGCTACCTGGTGCTGGTGAGCATCACATTGATGGCCCCTGCTTTAATTAATTACAATTTGGGACGTTTTGCGGAAAAGTCTTCATTATTTCTTTTTTTTACAGTACAACTGCTAATTTTACTGCCTATGATTTGGAAGCTTGGCTGTAGGAAGAACAGCCATTTTCAAGCCACACCAAGACTTGCATTGCTACACCATAAGTATTTTGATAACAAATTGCTGAAAAAAAAAAAAGTGATTGTAATGCAGTTATTTTAAAATGACTGATGCGTCCCCAAGTAGCACAAAGTAACCAAAATGAAAATTGAATGGGTAGCTCACAATAAAACACACCTCATAGTAGAGGATTCCCTTCAGGTACTTAATGATTTGTGATCCATTAGAGAGGTTTTGACCTTGTTGTTGTTCCTTGTCTGCTATAGAGGAGACTATTCGAATCCTCCTTTTGAAATCATCGCAAATGTTATGCTCTACAGTATGAGCAACTGTTAATCTTTTTCATCTTACCGTTATTCCTACCTCATTATAGTTTCATGTTCAGTGTAGCATTTCATTAGCAAGGTTGCAAGGGGGTTGTTGAGGGGCAGCGTTATTACTGCAGAAATGCTATTATGCATTTGCTATTTCATTTAGAGCAGGTATTAGTTGCCTTAAACACTTGAGTACTTAATACGTGAACCGGTCATCTTGGGCTTAATGAATATAATATTCGTACCGAACAAAAATGACATGAGCTAAAAAAATCAAAGATCTTTCTGTCTGTCTAATATGGTAATATTTTATTTTCTCAAATATTGTTCAAAAATCTGCCTAATTCTGAGTTTGTGCGCACTTTTTCCAAGTTATTCCAGCAAATTTACACGAGTTGCATATGAAGATGTACGGCACGCAGTGCAACACGTCTTCTTTGCTCACAGTTACTTCTGATAATGAATGTTGGTCTACTTCTTTTCAATGGTCAAGTCAAGTTTATTTGTATAGCCCTAAATCACAAGCAGTCTCAAAGGGCTTCACATAGACAAACAATTGACAATTATTCTCAAAGCATCCCCTGATCTTGAGCTCCCAAAAGGGCAAGGAAAAACAAAAAAAAACCCTAGCAGGGGAAAAATGAGAAACCTTGAGAAGGGACCACAGATGGAAGGATCCCCCTTTCAGGATCATCAGGCTGCAATGGATGCAAAGAGGGCACATAAATTACATAATATGGAAATCAAAAAGTGGATGTCCAGGCCAAAGCAAAGAGCTGTCGGAAGAGCCCTCGATCGTACTGGCAGTGTCTTCGAGGAGGGTAATCCGCTGCAGTTACCTCATCCTGAATTTGGTCCACGAGAATTTAGATAGCCGCTGTCAGCTTGGGTGTCACCTAACCACCTCTCCAGCCGGGGAGGGGTGGGGAAAGTGGGGTCGGGGAGAGGGAGCAAAAACAAACTCCAGCCGAATCGGCCACTACTGGTTAATTAAAGGCCATATCATAGAAATATGTCTTTAAACGTGTCTTAAATGTTTCCACTGAGGTAGCAGTTCTAATATCCATTGGTAGGGCATTCCAGAGCTCTGGAGCCCGAATAGAAAATGCTCTAGCCCCTGCAGACATTTTCTTGGCCCTCTGTGTCACTAAAAGACTAGCGTTTTGCAAACGAAGGTTACGAGACGGAACATAAGGAACGACTAAGTCGACGAGATATGAAGGCGCTAAGCCATGCAATGATTTATAGGTTAATAGAAGAACCTTGAAGTCACATCTTAAATGGACCAGGAGCCAGTGTAAGTTGGCTAATATTGGGGTAATGTGATCAAATTTTCTTGTCCGTGAGAACAGCCTTGCAGCAGCATTTTGTACTAACTGTAGACTTTTGATGCTGGACTTGGGAAAACCAGAGAATAATGCATTACAGTAGTCCAGGCGCGATGTGATAAACGCATGTAATAATGGCCCTGCAAAGTTGCTGGATATTTATTTGCATTTTCTTTAGCACAGTGCCTTTAACTAATGTCTCATCTCATTTCACTGTCTTCCTGAAAAAAAAAAAATGCTTGATGCCTGAGAAGAGTACAATATGTTTACAAGTATTTCTTTATGTATATTTAAATCATTTCACAACATTCGTAGTGCAGCTATGCGTAGTTTAGTTCTTCGAACATATTTTAAAATGTACTTAACGTTTACAACCAAAAATGTTAATGCCACTGTACCACCTTTAAGTTGCACCATTTTTTATGAACATGTCAGGAATGTTCGTACAAGCTGTCACGTTTAATAAAAGTCAAATATATTATAAGAGCAGCTTCTTGCAGGTCCAATATGTTGTGATTTACATATGATCCACTTATTCCGATTACCAGTCCGTATATCGCGATTATCCATCCATCCATCCATCCATCCATCCATCCATCCATCCATCCATCCATCATTTGATCCGCTTCCACTCATACAGCAAATATAATATTGGTCATGTTGCACATACGATGGCATTTATTTTATTTTGAACATGGGCAAGATGTTTTCTGCTCCCAAAATGAAATGGCTTGTCAATCACTTCACTGGTTCTTTTATTACAAACAAGATATTTTAGGTTGCATTACCTGACATGTTTCGGTTTGTATTTCCACGTTCACTCTGATGAAGGTGGAAGTACAAGCCATAGCATGTCAGGTAATGCAACCTAAAATATCTTGTTTGTGATAAAAGAACCAGTGAAGTGACATAGCTTGTGATATTGAGCAGTCATGGAAAACAAGTAGGAACCCCAAGTGAATGCCCCTTTGTTGGTCTGACACCTGCAGAGCTCAGCCTCCTGATCCTAATGTGATTAACATGCACCTCCAAGCTCCCTGGCCCTCCAGTTGCACACCCCCTTGGCTGACCATGCTGGCACAGCTCTGTTGTCTTGGCACACATTGCTCCTATTGCTAGGGAGATAACTCAGGTCTTTGTCCGGGATGGACCAACATAAAGTACCTTTTTAAATTTCAATGTAGCACAACCTCATAAAAAAATACTCCATACATCTCAAATCATTTCTGGAGTTTGAAGCAACTGATGTATGCTGCACCTTCTGCTATCATCTGCTATTATCGACAATAATCACTTTCCCAGGCCTAATTCTTGCCAAAATCAAAAGATTAATTTTGCTTGTGTCCATTGCCTCTTTTTCTTTGGCTTTTTGTTACACTTTTATTGAAAGAACAGGGGAAAGCTTACCATGAAATAAGTGGATGGAAATTCTCATCAGAAAGGACTCAGTCCAAGTGCCTTTGTCAATGTGTGTCTCAGTGCCCTGTTTACCTGGAGATGATTGCCTGTAATCATGTGTATGACTGAGCTAAAGTGTTAGTTAGGTTTTTTTTTTTTTTAGAATATTTAGCATTTTGTTTTGGTTGGCTGCCACTTCCTTGTTTTCTCTTCCATTGCTGTTGAACTTCCAGCTTTTTGTGGATTTGGATCTTCTCTGACAGGTGTTCTATAGACCCACATGGACTTTATGAAAAGGCACATCTTTGTTTTTTGATCAAATTAAAGGCTTTTAAATGCGCTTTATAGTGCGCAAAATACGGTATTTATTTTAGTGACTATTGTCGTGTTTGCTTTTTTCAAACCAGATTTAATGAGCTCATACCAAAGTTACCTAGGTATCGTTTTGAAAACATTACCTGTCTTGCTTACAGGTCTACATCATGATCTTGTCTTTGTCTTTCTTTTTGGTTTTTTTAAGACACATCTCTCAACAAATCTGTATTGCTCTCCCAAATGTGCGCCAAGTCCCTATGTGGAACGATATGTACGCCTCCATTGGCAAAATACACAGACACTATGCTAAATATACATGGTGTGCTGTGTTCACAGTGTCTCTTGGCTGCAACTTTAGACACAAAGAATAATAAGGCCAGTCTTTTTCCTCATCTTTCATCATGTCCACACTCCTCACTTTGCATCCATGTGTTCCTCCCTCCACCCCCAGACCTGGCTCTGTGTGCTACAGGAGGATTAAACAGGCCTCAACATTCTGGTGCGCCTTGATTATGTCCAGGGATAAGAGCTGCTTAATTGTAATCACTGGAGCTGAGCTATAGAGCGTAAACATAGGAATAGACCACACACTTCAGACAAATATACAAACAAGGGGGTTGCGGGGATGAGAATGGAATTTTGCGTACTTTTAAACGTTTAATGTGTTAACTGAGCTGTTAAGTTATTTTGCAGATCAGTGTGCAGAAATAATGGCTGGGGCAGGTTTTCTATTGCTTTTAATATTGCACCAATACTGGGTGGTGGGCCTACTGTATATGGCAACCTCAATGTTCCTTGAAAAAGAAAAGAAAAACTTAAGGTATTCTATTCTTTCTGCCTGAGCAACTTGTCAGTTTACAATTTTTTTTTGACTGAGTCCCTGTAATCAGTCTACTAAAATTATATGTGTGTGTATACCGGTTGCCAGCCAATAGAACAACCATCTGCACTCGCACTCACACGGGCAATTTGGAGTGCTCAGTCAGCCTTCCATACATGTTTGTGGGATGTGGGAGGAAACCAGAGTGCCTGGAGATACCCACGCGCGCACAGGGAGAACATGCAAACTCCACACGGGGAGGGCCGACGGTGGAATCGAACCCGCACTCTATAAACTGTGAGACGGACGTGCTCAACAGTGCCTCACCGTGCCGCCCTATGTATGGTGGGGGGGGAGAGAGAGAAGGAGGGAGAGAGATGCAGATGTGGGGTCAGTGCTCAGTAACCTGTCCTTGAATACCCTTTGTCCCATTCTTCTTGGATGTGATTGTTGAAGTAGCAGTTTAAAGAAGGTTTTGCTCCATGCATCCATCTACTCGTGAAGTTACATAAGCACATATTGTCTGACAAATGACAAGGCAGAGTCATCTCAACAGAATCTGCATCGGATGGATGTTGTGGACCCTCAGGTCTGTTGTGTTTCATTGTGCCTGCACTGTAACTCCACTAGCTAGCTCTCCTGAGACACACGCCTATGGGATTTGTTGCTTGGTGTGGGACCACTCACTTAATTGCTCTATACTGCGCTTGTGACGACATTATCTTCCTGGACTGTCCTCTCATTTGCACTCAAATATCTTAGCATGATTGGTACTGCGGTTCCTCCCACCACACATATGCGCTGTGGATTATTTGGAAATCACTTGCCAAAACTAAAGTTGATTGCTCAAATAGCATGTCATGTCCGAATCGTATTGAAGAAGATTCTGGAGTCAAATAGTATTGTAACTCATGCATATATATATATATGACAAAACATGTATTTTCTCTGTATGCAGTACTTGTTGTGGCCAAGATAATTTACATGTGGAGGTCATGCAAGAAGACCTCTCAAAGAGGCTGTCAAATAAAGACAGGAAAATGTTTTCCTCCCCTCCTTAAGAGCTGGCAGTAGATATAAAGGGACACTGTCAGAAAATGAATGTGGCAGAGAAGATGCCAGCGTTTTCATCAATGCCGGTCTTTATGTGTGGGAGGCTTTTTGATGTGCTGCTATGGCTCCCACTGCATTGGTCTTGCGTTGTGGTTGAAAGCCAGGAGCTTTACCCAGCTGGGACACAACTATGCTATATGCAAGCTGTCGCGCCAATCTCACAATGACCTGCAGACAAGTGACCTACAGTATGTGTGGAGAATAACAATATACAGTCCAGTAATGTCTTATATTAAGCAAGATGTTGTGCTTGATTTCTGTTGATGATTCCAGTAGTCAATTTGTACTTTTTTCATCAAGGTTTTCTGATCAGTTGATTGTGATATTTTCTTTTACAATTCTTAATATGCTTCTGGTGCTGTTTCCCCTCGCTCTACCTATTCAATATATGTCACTCGGTACACCAGTGGTTTTCATTCTTTTTTTTTTTTTTTTTTTAAATCGTTGCACGCAACTGTGCATTGTGCAATTCCTTTGATTGATTTTCCATCTTGTATCAGATTGCTTATTTTTCCAACCGTTGATAGCTGTCTGTTCACACCACTCTAGCTAATATAAATGCAGTCACTTACCACAGGTAAAAAAAAAAAACCCACACATCTGATATGAAGTCCACTAAAGTCATCAAGGAACATTCGTTTTGTTCCATGTTTTGCTCAGGCAAAAAAAATAGGTGGGTTTAAACATAAGGGGACTTTGAAATGGTGTATCAAAACCTTGTGTAAAAACCTGTAGAAGCATGAAATGTTTCTCTTGTGTCCTTCTTATATTTTGATGTGAAACCCAAATGTTTTCTGTTCACAGTGAAAATCAAGAAATTGGCTTCATCCAAATACTTGAGAAGGAAGGGGTGTGGCGTGTCCTCAAAGTCTTTACTTTCCTATCTCCATCTAATGCATGCAGTTTTATTGAACAGTTTAATTATCACATTTGAATTTATCCTCAACTGAGGCTGTCATTATCGAATATTTTCAGAATCAGTTCATTATGGGTGATTCCATTGAATAATTGAAAATGAAAAAATTGTATTGTGTACTACTAAAACATTTGTGCCGATTGCTGTTTGGTATTAGTGATAAAAACAACAACAGCAGTGAAACAAATCAAGCAGTGTCATGAGAAGGATAGATGTTGTCTTGATCAACATTTTTTAAACTGATTCAGTCACTTTTCAGGCAATTCTAAGTCGAAGATGACTCTAAATGATTACTTGATGATGAAAATAATTGTAGATTGTAGACGTGATGAGCAATTAATCGTATATTAATTGATTCGTTTTGACTTGTATAGGACCAAGTGTTATATAGAAAGTTTAATCATGAAAGTCTGAAGATTCTTTGAGATACGAAAGCCTAGTATTTATCAAAAGAGTGTCAGCAATGTAGACCTGACCTTGCCAGAGCTGCTTCTGCACATGGTAACGCATTACTGAACTGTGTGGAGACCCCTGGGTATTTTAATATGATATCCTAATAGATACGCTCATCCTCTTTTGAGAATTGAGCTAGAGAAAATCCATCAGAGCTTTACCTGCTCTGCTTAACTAAAGTGAAACACCCGTGAATATGGCTGGATTCAAAATACATTTACTGGTATAAGGTTACTTATACCTTGACTTTCCCATTTAATGTTCAAGAGAAATAAACATGATAAAACGTGTGTGTGTGTGTGTGTTTGTGTGTGTGCGTGCGCATGCGTGTGTATGTGAGGAACATGGTTGAAACAATATTGCACAGCAGTGTAGCTCTGTATATATATATATGTTGTTATCATTCACAGTAATTTTCACAAAACCTGAAGGTGCGCCTTTTAAGAAGAATTCCAAAATCTGTAAATGTTGTGTGACTGCCACCACATGCAGGGCCGTAAAATGTAGACGTAATATGTGGAGCCGGTGAACCAATCAGAGAACATTACTTTGTACGTAAAATATGTAGATCAGGCCAATAAACCAATCAGAGAGGACTGTACAGTATGTGTGTACAGTAGAGTACATGGTTAAATAAAATAACTTACAACCAAACTCACTGTCTTGCTGCCGTGACACCTTTTTCTGAACCAAAAGTCACGGCATGCATGCGCCCTATGATGCGATGCGCCCTATGTGTGGATTAAGTACAGAAAAGCCCCCGCAATTGAGTCTGCGCTATTAACCCAAAGCACCTTATAGTGTGGAAAGTACGGTAATTAAAATGATCGTCAACTATATAAACATTTAACCTTGCTTTGCATTTACATTAGTGAATCCTTAAAATTATCCTTTGAAATATTTAGGGCAAGAATCTAGTCAGCACTTGAAATGGCCTTAAATAATATCTTGCCTCAATATAACTGAGTCGGTGAATCCGTTGTTTCCTGTCACTCATGCTATATACTACACCGCTCACAAATAAGCCATCCTGGATGCACCATGGGGGATTTATAAAGTATATTACAGCACAGCAAAATCAATTGGCTGACTGGCTGTAGCCAACACAGATATCCAAATGTCTGACACCAATTCCAAATTTCTGCTTTTTGCATGTAGCTACTGCTGGGTTGACAATCTGCGAGTGGTTTGAGGCAGGATATGAATATCTCAAGCAGTGCATAGCAAAAAATATACAGCATATTCCGGTTATGGTAAAAGAAAACAAGAAAAGTTGTGAATGTGTTTGTTTCTGCATTATTGAAAGAACACAAGCATGACTGAAGAAGGCAACACACTTCTATATTTGTGTTGGAAAATCATGTGTGCCGTCCTCCCCCTCATCTTCGCCCCCCTTTCAGTTCCATCATAATCTCCTCTTATGGGCCTCAGCCCATGGTATCTTAAACCACTTTGTCTGCAGCAGCTGCCAAGGCTCAGTACAGAGAGGTATAGAGAGATTAAAACCGTTTTTGCAGCCTCCTCAAGGAATCCCTCTCTGCCTCTTGCTCCTGTTGTCTTTGATGGGTTCCAATTCATTTCAGTCCTGCCCGATCCTAGGGGGTTCCTACACAGGTTGGTCTATATACAGGCCTACGATTGGCATTATCATGACTCATTCAGGTAAAATAAAAGCCTGAGCTGTTTTCATAGTCAAAGTGCTTGGGTGAACATGCGTTGGGAAGTGATGTACTCCAGATGTAGTACATAAGGTAGATGAAGTCTTGACATTGGATTCTCATCACTCACTGTATAATGCCACTCTTTGCCTTCTCCTGTGACCCCGCTGCAATTCTTCCACTTTGTATACCAGTGCAGAGCATGGATAAATCAGTGGAATTAGTCATATATCCATGATGGATTAGATGTGATGGCCAAGCTCAGAGGAACGCCTGCCACCTTCCATTAGTTGTTTGCAATGAATGGTTGGGATTGCTCATCACACAGGCAACGAAACAATAGCCCTATCCATGACCTTGTAATGTCATGCCTGGGTAAATGCCACCGACCTGTACAATTTCAAGTATATAATTAGTTACCCTCCTTCTCATGCATCCTCCTAAATACAAAAGATGAAATCCCAGTGTCTCGAGATTTTTACTGCAGCCACAGTGTTTTGTTGTCTTCTTCAACAGGAAGGACCAGAGTTGCCACCACTTGCTGAGAAGGATGAGGTCCTTTGATGTAAGTATGGCCTTGCTCAGGACATGCTATCACACTGGTGGTGGTTCAGCATTGTTTCATGTCATCGTGTGCTGGATAGGAGGCATCGGGTATCGAGAAACAAGAGAAACTTAAACGAGTGGTTAAGAAATCGAGCTTTGTCCTGGCTGCCAAATGAACTCCATTGAGCCGGAGGTGGCAGACAGATGGATGTTAGCCTGGCTGACATCCATCATGGACAACACGTCTCACCCCCTGCATTACACTGTAGAGTCCTAGAGCAGCTGCTTCAGGGGCAGACTTCTACACACTAGGTGCAGGAAAGCGCATCACCGCAGGTCAGGTCATTCAAGACTGTTTAAATGCACGAAATAATGACACCATACAGTGCGTACACATGCACACAAAAAAGGTTTCAATAACATTTAAAAATTATGAGTATGTGGTGAGCATTTAATGAACTACATTGTTTTGAGTTGCTTAGGGTAAAAGAAAAAGAAAAAAAGTGACCTCAGGGTTAGGCACTGAACTTTAAATTGACTCCAGGTCGACTCGGCTTTGTTAATGAGAAACCGGTTTCAACTGCATGACCTGGTTGAATGAACGAGATTGTTTATTCGTTAAAAACATGGGCCAAAAATCATTGTTGTTGTAACTATTTGTTAGAAGTTACATTTCTTTTCCATCCACATTGGATTATGTATGACTGGAAAGAAATGATGTGTGCCAGTAAACACTGACTGAAAACCATTGGCCAAGAATTAGCGATTAATTAGTTTAACGAAGAGAGCAAATTATATGACCATTACTGCATCATTTACTCTTGACCAGACAAGTACGCAGATACACCTTTTGAGTTCAATTTGAATTCAAGAAAGTAATCCATTCATCCTTGTAGTTGCTGATGTTGAATGATTTCTAAAGAGGACACTTTTCATTCATCTGTGACATTACATGATGCCATTTCATAGTGACTGTTGTCAAAGGTTCAGGAGTGACTTGCTCAAACAGCGTAATCACACATGCATAAAATGTTAATGTGCCGGGCTGCTGCCCATCTCTGCATGTCCTAATTTAATTCTCCATGAATGGCCTTGCTAGTTAGTTCAGTGAAAGTGAGCTAAGCTTGTTTGGCTTCTTTTGGAGTCTTGCCTTTACACTCCCAGAGGCTATGTGGCCATATGTCTTCCTCACACTGGCCTGGACAGTTGGACTGTGTCCATGGGTTGATAGGCGTGAAACACACAAATATATCCCCTGTAGGAATGTATAAACACAGAAATGATGCTTCTTTTCTGTGTTGGATGAAGAAAGAAAAGCATATACAGATTGCTAATTGTGCACATCGCAGGAGATTATCTTACATACAACTATACCCGAAGCCTTATTTTGTGGGCACACTAGTTAGGTCAATATTGGCCTCTCCGTATGTGACCTCCACATTCCCAGCTCAAAGTCTGTTGCCTGTGTCCAGCTCCTGTTGACGAAGTTGTTTAACAACGTTGACTCTGACTGTGCTCTCCTGTTTGCCCAGCAGCCATCAAGTGTGGCCTGTCTGTTAATATTGAGGTCAGGCTAAGCCACTATGCAGCAGTTTCTAGGACACAACACATATCTGGATTGCTGGGAAGTTGAAATCAAGCTGAAACTCCTGAGGAAGAGATGGCGGAGTTACGCGACACCCGTAAATATGTGTCCTCCTCGCTCACTCCACAATTGATGCAGGTGCAAGGGCTTCCTGGAGTGTTCTTGCAATGAGTTGATGTTCTTAAAGGAGAAGCCCACCCACAATTTTTTTGTAATATGTTTGGTGCAGCCCAACTAGTAAAAACTGATTAATGTTTTGTTTGTGGAATATGAATTAAACAGGCAAAATCCACCAGTTTTTATCAATCTCAGGGGGCGGCCATTTTGACACTTGTTGACGACTGATAAGGACACCCCAGATACCAGGTCTCATTTCTCAACCGGTCATGGTTCATCAGTTTTCTGAGGCTCTTACACCTTCAGCTACGTACAACATACACTGCAGACACTTTCACAATATCAAAGATATCTCAGAGACTGTGTCAGATTTAGTGATGATTATTATTGTGCATATTCAGTTGTGCAAGATGTGAAAGTGTTATAGCAGGTTGGTTTACACCTCCACATCCAATGAGATGCAATACCCAGTTGTGTACATTCTGCCTTTTCAAACATCAATCCATCCATTATCTGTACCGCTTGTCCACACGGGAGTGTGAGAAAACCCACGCAGGCACGGGGAGAACATGCAAACTCCACACAGGGAGGGCCGGAGTTGGAATCGAACCCGCACCCTCCTAACTGTGAGTTGGACGTGCTAACCACCGCGTCACTGTGCTACCTTTTTTCCAAACACAATAATGCTAATTAGTTATTGACACTTAAAGAGGTATTGATTTAACAATCTATTTATTTTAGTTAGTGTGTGTAATTTATATAACTGCACTGCATCATACTGAGTGATGTTTGTAGTTACCTTATTGAGGTACACTACATGAGCAAATTAAAGTAATTAATTCTGATAATATTGTCAAACAGGATTGTATTGATTTTCTTTTCATTCCTGCAAATAAGACTCTCACTGCCTACTATTTCCCCAAAATAAATAGATAACTCCCCACCATTTTATGACCCTGGAAAAGATTGCAAATCAATAAATGCCATTACTGTGAGCCTCACTGTTTTTGAACAGTGCTTTGCAAAGTGTATTTTCCTTCCACATTATTGCTTCAAAGCAGAGACATAATAATCTCACAGAGACTCCAAGTGTGAAATTATTCTTGCTCATACAGAGTAATGGTTATTGGCTTTGGGACTTCACCGCTGTCTAGGAGCAAAATATTTTGTTGTCAAAAATGAAGACACAGCCCTTCATAAGAGTGGTGTCCACCTTGAGTTAAATAAAAATGAATAAAACACACAGAGTCAAGTCAAGTGAGTAGAGTGGTTACCCCAGCACAAAGGTGTTCTTCTCAGCCAGGGACTGTCTGATGTTTGGAGCATGATAAGCAGGCACTTCATCATGGTGAAGTCATGAGTTGTCCTGCCACAAGTCTCTGCTCTTGTCATACACAGAATGATTCAAACGGAGCAGGATCTGTTTTGTGGACTTCTTGCAATTTTGTCCGGGATCCTTTCTGACAGACCTCATAATTATGCCATTATGTTTTTATCACCCAGGGGATAAAAAGGCCTTTGATGAGGCATCAGACGAAGCATGACAGTTTTCCTTGTATTAAAAATAATCTGAAATAGCATTCTAGGTATCATATTTTTCGGGCTAAAAGTCGTTCCGGAGTGCGAATTTTCTATGTAAAGCGGCTTTGAGTGTTTAGAAAAGCGCTATATAAAACCGATCTATTATTATTATTATTATTATTATTATTATTATTATTGTTATTATTATCTTAGTTCCATCTCCAACTTTCCTCACGTATGTTATTTCTTACTATTTAGTTATTTCTTTGCAGTATGAGTTAATTGTAGGTACTTGTCTCAGCGGTGTCACGTTTGAGCCATATGATATCAGCCTATCAAGCATGATGTAACCAGAAGCTATACATTATTTATGCAAAATCTCGTTTGATCCTTCCAAATTATCTTTGTAAAACGCAGAATGAAATTACACTCCAGGCCCAAATAGTCAATTCTGATTTCATTCCTCAATAACATCCCAACGCATGAACAACCTGCATTCCACTGACACCCACATTGAGATAAATAGCTCCACAATTAAACCGAGTATCTCTGTAATTGTCCTTTGGCTGTTATAATTTTTCCCATTTAATGATCAATATCACCTTGATATAGCATATCTATATATCACACCATATAATCCATGTTTCTATCATAGTTCAGAATGGATTAAGTTTGGATTTTGCGTTACCGATGGCTTTATTCCACTGGTATTTTACTCAAATTGGGATATATCTGATCTGGCCATTTACATTGCAGTTGCTTTGGGAAATGTCCTCTATGCATCATAATTGTTTTGATATTTTGATCGGAAACTTTTTTTTTTTCACTGCCAGGATGCATAACCATCTTGAGAGCAGAACATGCTAATTATGTCATTGAATCAGGTAGTGTGGATAAATATATCCTTCTGGCGGAAATAAAAAAAAAAATCTCATTTTGTTACATGAGTCAATGAGTTTTTACTATTTTTTTTTTTCAAATCAGCAATTAAATCAGAAATCAGAAATGCAAGTTGTGAGGTTTCCAAATTTACCTTGGTTTGTAGCACATCAGCTTTTTATCATTACAAATAAAATCGATTTTTGATTTTTTTTTTTTTTCATAATGATAAATAACTCTGTATTGAACTATAGCTCAAACTCAATCATCTGTGATTAAAATGTGTTGTTAACCAGCATAATTAGAGACCCGTACAGTCGTCTTTCTTGTATGGAGTCTGATGAGTGATGTTGTTTCCCACCATGGTTTCATATTTATATTTCATATAAAAACATCTCTTCTTAATGACCTAAATGCATCACTCACTCCAGTGACAAGCCATTATGCCTCCTTCATGCACTAACCAGCATACAAAATCATTGTCCTGTCAAAGTATGAGATTATCAGACAGTCTGTTCTAGTAACGTGCGGACATGCAAAGATATCACATATACGACTGAATGTGATAAAGATTAGATGGGTAGCATAAGGCATGTAGACCATATCTGTTTTGACGGATTAGGCTGTTTAAGTTATATGAAACAATACTTGCAGGGTCGTTGACTTTGACTACAACTTCTACTTCTTGGCTGCTGGGAAAGGAAAATAGAGGGTTTAAGGGGAGTATTTTTGAAAATCTTAAAATTAACATTTTCATCTTAAAACTGTCGGATTACTAAATGCTGTTGGGTTTTTCTCAAGGCTGATATGGAGGGAGTCATTTTATGCAAAGGCACATTTCATCTCAGTTCACATTTACTTTGGGGGGGGGGGCACATTCTAGCTTTTATATTGAATTTGAAACTGAGACATGTTTCTTCCTTCGCCCAGAATGTTTCATTTGTGGACATTCAGGCACTTTAGGAGGACACACTCCTCTCCTCCCTACCGCTCAATAATTCGACAGTTCGTCTTTCAGATGAGAGTTACAGCTTTGCACCGGAGGCCGCTTTCAGCCAGGAAACGTCCGTCGTCCCCGTGTGCCCTAATCGCCCCTCATGTCAAACAGATTGCCTGCAGTCATGGAAAAGTGATAATGTGGCACAGCACATTACTGTTGCAAGAGCCAACAGCTTTGCTTTGCAGGATTCCACATGAGCAATGTCCTTTGCCATTGCTCTGACTTGCTACCCAGTACACTTACTCTCTACAAGGTTTTATAAACAGTACCCAACACACATTCTCATCCATCATTTGCTTTTGTTAAACCCCATCCCCCCCCAAAAAAGCACAACATTACACTGAATGCTAACATTCATGATTAATTTTGAGCCTAGATTTAAAAGTAAGAAACATTCATGAAGTAAGTGCCATGATAATATTACTTGCCTGTCATTTAGATGTGCTCTTAAACTGATGTAGGAGTGGGTGCTCCTTTCTCCGGCACGCAGTAGTAACATTGCTTTTCAGTCCTCCTCCTCATCCTGGTGGGTCTTTGCCATGGATGACATGTCACAGAGAACAGCAGCCAGTGCAAATCTGACCTCTCTCCTTTGCCTGCTGCTTTTTCATAATGGAGTTTATGCCAGTTTACTGACAATAGGAGAGAAAATTTGCTTCATCTCCTCACTGCTTGATATGCAAATCAGCTTGGGTAGCTTTCTAACCAGTTTGTTTGTATTGGGTCACTGCAGCATGTCTTCTTTTTACTGTCATTCATCAAATTGTTTTAATGATTCCAACACATTGGAAATGCATGGTGTGCACAATCAATATTGTCAGCACATAATACTCAGATAAAAATGTCATGCATGTTTAGTACCCATTTTTAGATTCTGACAGTTGTAATGGATGGATGGATGGATGGATGGATGGATGGATGGATGGATGGTAACTGTAAAATCCTCACTTTCTCTCTGGTTATTGCTAAGTCACTTGACCCAGCATGCTGGTTGCGATCAGTGAGTACTCGTGAGAGGCTGGTAGGGTTGATGTTATTCAGGCTCCCTCTGGAGAAACATGTTTCTATCATCTCTTGGGGTCTCTGAAGCGTAGAAATCAGTACATCCACACTCAAACTCATTTCTTTGCCCCAAGTCCTTCCATTCACACAGTATTTTTCTATGGATTAAGTTCACAGCAAGGGGCAATGATGATAAAGGAAATACTTTTTCTTTATTCTATATTGACTTTGGCTTGCAATGAGTTGAACACTCTTCATATAGATGAGGAAGGCTCACTACTGCTGGTTGGTGTTGCGTTTAAAGTGCAGACAGCTATGAGGTTGTCAAGATAAACTGAGTAATTAGTGTGAAAATATCAAAACCTCCGCACGACTTGTGTCTTTTATTTTCTTCAGCCGTGATGCAACAGCACGACCTATATACTACCTATCTGGTGAAAGTGTGTGAGAATGTTTTCATACCCATAGAGGGCAGCTGTGCTCTCCACAACTTAGGCAAAGCACAAGTAGAGGAGGTTTATCTTGTGACTGGCCTCCTGCCCAGACATATTCATGTGTGGTATGTTGTTTATTAGGGGGATTGCGTTTGAGTGTATGCAAGGTAACATGAGAATCCCTCACAAAGTTGAGTATCTGCCAGAAGGCAATAGAGAAGCTGGCTCAGATGCTTGCTCATTTTCCTCTCTATTAGAAAGATAAGCTATTAATTGCTTAATATGCCGTAAATATGCTGAATTGCAGTCCAGGGAATGATTCCTCTAGCTCTTTGTTTGCAGTGTCACTGTTGCACTCTGACTATGTCATCTACCCTGCTACTAAGATCAATTTGTTTTTCAAGCGGCGGAGGCAAGGCAGAGAAAGAGAGCAGGAGAGCGAGCGGTAGTGAGATGCCACAAGGTCTGTGGACGTTTCTGACAGGGATGGGCAGACTCCTCATTGCTAAACATAGTAATCAATTGTTAGTTAATTGTTATTTTTGCAGTAGGAGTTGGTAGTGTCTTGCCCTTTGTCTTTTTTTTTTCTCTTTGCACTGAATGGTCTGCATTTTACTTTTTGTTGCACTCATGACAAATTGACAATAAATCTGAATTGAATAATTCGAGTATTCATAGACTTTGTTATACTTAGCTTGCTTCAAATTACACATGGTACTTTTTTTGTGAAAATGAGTCATCCTCAAAGTTTGTTTTTTCCAACATCATCTAGGGAAGGAGGACTACATACATATGAATGAGGCATCGGTGTAGTAATTAATGCTCAATTTATGGCACAAATAAAGCTCATGCTGTAATTACAGATCTTAGTCAAGAGTCCATGATATGCAATTGCATGGCTTTGCATTTTGCAGACTTAATCATGTCACTACATGATTACATTTAAATAAAATGAAAATTTGTAGACTACAAATAATGTTTAGATTTTACAAGCTAAACAGCATTGCAATGTCAAATTAATGATAATATTGTAGCTCGCTGGGTTCCTGACTGCCCCTAAATACATTTTTCATCTACTCTTGCATGTGCGACAAGAAAATTTGTTGATTTTTTTTTTTTTTTTTTTTTTTTTTTTTTTTTTTAACATTCTTGTTTTTTATTTTATTTTTGTTGTTATTTTGGAAGTGTGTATTGGTGGTAGGAGGACTGGTTTGTCTCCAAGTGCTCATCTTAAATTAGAACCTCGGATTTGCATTTCTTGACCTAATGCAGAGGTGCAACACAGAACTGGAGCTTTATGGGAAAATTGAGCCAGAGCACATGAAAAAGCAGGAACTGGCTCTGGAACTAGTCTGAGTGGGCAGCGAGGGACCAGGGACTTTTGGTGTAAACAGCCTTGGTCAGGTGACATTGAGGGGGCGCACTATTGGCTGAAACACTTGACTGACTGTGGGTAGATGCGCTGGGACGGTAACTGATTGTATGCAACAAGACTGAAGGCTCGGAGGCTGGAGCATGGCTGACTTTATGCAAGTGTACTGCCAGGTTTGCTTTTTCAACAGGGAGGTATGCTGCAGGGAGCTTGTGATATTTTCCATTTTATCTGAAGTCCACATTGTTTATTTTTGTTGAGAACAATTGCCCCTCTTGAAACATCCTTCAACTCAGTCACACACACAGCCCAGGGATTACATAAATATTTTTTTTTGCTTACCGGCCCAATCACCCTCCTCATGTTGTCATTCACGAGGGGTGCATTTTGTTTGGTCTGATCCTTTTTGTCACAGGGTGGGGTGACATGGAAGGAAAATGGACTTAAATGCAAGAAAAGTCAAAAACCAAATTTGAAAATAATAAGCAGCAGACTACCAAAGAAACTCAAACTGGATTAGGGAAAACGGAGAGTAACTGATTGGAGGAGACACAAGGAGTTGAAGCGGTGGATGACAAGCCACAGGTGATCGGAATAATGGCTGCAGCCCTGAACAAGTAACACAAGAGGTACTGCAAAGTGATTGGCTGGACACAGAACGGGCAAGATGGATCACATACTTGATTTGCACACTGACGCAGGACGGAAAAATAAAGCATCTTAAATATAAAAACCCAAACAAAGTACTAAAACCCAAGCAAAGTGCTGAAACCAACATTCCAGTGCACACGCTTGCTCTGTAAACGTATTGCCTGTTCAAGACAAATGATTCATTTGAATCAATATGTTTTTACTGTTCTTAATATGAGTTTGCTATTTAATTTAATGTCATATCTTGCTTTTGATTGATGACTTAGTCCAAGGTGTTTGGTCTAGCTCTCCTGTGATCTTAATGATGACAATTTGTATCAGAAATGGATCATTTAATTTCATCAAACCTCACAATACCATGCTGCATTACAGCTCTAATACTCCATTAGAAGGCAGACTATTACAGGGTCTACTATGTCCGCCGCTTCTAAGTAAGTGCTCTTATAAAGAAGAGCAGTGACCTGAAAAAAAAGGTGGGAAAATTGCATGAGCAATTGGTTGAGCATGGCTGAGTGTTTGTCGTGTAAGTGTTGTTGTCCTTGCTTATTGTATTTTTTTTTTTATTTTTTTTTTTTACAAAGTAGCTAGATCATACTGTAGTGTCTGGGTGGATATATCGATAACCACACATAACAGCTGGCGGTCTAAATTATTTAAAAATATATATCATTATCAAATCCCAAGTCTGTCCAAATACCTTCTAGCCACTCACAACAAGCTTGTGGTCTTCTTGCACAGTGGGCTACAAATTGCAGTAAAACATTTTCTCAACTTGTATGAAGACTTGCAAGTCCCTAACAGCAGTTTGTATTGTGGTAATTCTTTTTTTTCCCTTTCTCTCTCACCACAGTGTCAATTGTGAAAGCCACAGTGTTCGCAATTATCTTTAGACTGGCTGAGCACCCCCACAGTTCATGCTCTAAATTCCTCACTGTATTGTTTTGCATGGTTTAATTTTATTCGTACTCTTATTCAAACAAACAGTATTGGTAGGGCCCCATGCATTGCTTCTTCATACAACTTACCAGCAGTATAATATCAAATGTATATTAGAGGTAACAAACTTGTGATCCAGCGACCGTTTGCGACTGGCAGGATGTTTTGGCCCCATCCTGTCTTTATTGGGCTCGGGGGGGTAAGCAGTGTGGTTGATCTCCTATGGCCTACCATATCACGATCAGGGGATGCTTTGAGAATAATTGTCAATCGTTTGTCTATGTGAAGCCCTTTGAGACTGCTTGTGATTTAGGGCTATACAAATAAACTTGACTTGACTTGACTTGACCATTGCTCAGGCTCCTGACATATTCAGAGCAATGTAATTCTAACGTGACACCAAGTGGAAGAAAAATATATCGTTACCCAGTCCCACTCATGTTTTGGTGCTCAAGAAATCAGATATCATTACTCAAATAGAGATGCTGAGGAGGATGCAAAGAACTAGGGAAATGAGAGAGAGAATCGGGACGTCAATCTTGTTTATGTTCTGAATTGTTGTTGAAGATTGTGAAGCTTGGATTATTGTACTTTTTTTATTTTTATTTTAACGAATAGTTAAACCTACAATTTATGTATTGGCACATGTAAACAACTCAGAACAGCTCACATCAGACCAGAGATCTCCAGTTGGAATGATTTTGATCAGAATGACAAAAAGAGTCTCCATGTAAACTCAGCTATTGATATCATGATGTTTATGTGTGCGTGAATGTGTTTGTAAAGAGTCCAGGACAATGCGCAGGATTTTTGTTTTGCATTTTCGAGTGTTGGTGTGGGCTCGATTCCCGCAGCGTTTAGTCTATCTGAATGGCTTTTTAGTGAATGCTGCTTCATTCCAGTTTTTATAGTAGTGTTGAATCAGCTTTTCCATGTCTCTAATTGTTCCCCCTCCATTCATTGTAGGCAGCACACTTGGCATGTTTTGTATGACATATTTGTTGTGCCAGACCAGAGAGTGCTGTGAATCTTTAATTCTTTTTTTTCCCCCCCCAACTCCTCTGACTGGATAAGACCTAATGGGAAGTTATCATGTTATGGCATAACTCATCAGGTGAAATGAAACCCTCAAATGGACATTTTGTTTTTATGAAAAAAGAGGTAATAGGTGGCAATTGTGTATTTTCTTGAAGTGCTGATCCTTATTTCTCAAAATAATTGCAATGTAAAGCATTGAGGTAAGAAGACTGCCGATTAGTGAAGCACTAACGTTTACAGCTCAAAGTACTACTCAGTAAAAATCTTCTGCTACAAGATGAATCAGGGGACAACAGTTTGGAAAACTTCGCCTACGCCTGCTGCTTTTAAAAGAGATAAGATATTTCATCCACATAAGACACTCAGTTGAAAAAAATCATGAATGAAAAAACCATGGAATTTTATGCGGTACCTTTTAGCCCCTTTGATCGTTTTATTCTTTGTGTCTTGATTGAATTGTTTCAGAAAAAAAAAAAATCAACAATAGATTTTGGTTGTGGGTGACCTGGTGTTAATAATATTCCTCCAAACAGAAGCCCGCTATCTGCTTTGAATGACAGATGAGGTAACAGGATGTCTTATGGGTTTTTACTGCTCTCCAGATGGTGTACTACTCCCATTGTGACTGAAATCCAGTAAGACACCCCCATCCCCCACAACAACATAAGCACACACACATGCACTCCCCCCTTCTATCACTTGATCCCATTTGCTGTGACCTCTGGGGATCACTGATCAACCTTCAGGAAGGTCACTAAGCAAGTTACTCTTTAGCGGTAAAGATCTGCAAGCCTCTTCATTGCAAATGCCTCTCTTTTAATTAACATCGAGCAAGACTGTACAATTTTGAAATTGAAAGTGCAACATTTATTAGAGTTCATGTAAGTCGTGCACTACAAGACGGTATTTTCATTTCTGTCTGCAACATATGACACATTAAATGGCATATATCTTGAGGGAATGAGAATATTGGTGCACACTGCCTCTGGGAACACTCTCAAGGTAGGATTGCACAGCGTACAATCGAAGAATTACAGTAATACACAATTTCCAAACACAGCCTATTTTATAAACCAATCAGCAATTTCTGCTTGAACTGCTTCCATCTGTGCTGCTTGGTGCTCTGGGCGCTCCATGTCCCCAGTTGAAGTGGCCAGAGTGTCCTCCTGTACTCTTATTTTGTGGCACTCTGGAAAAAGCAAACAGCATATTTGAACAAAACTTTGAGTTTCAGAACTGTTAGATTGGGGCTCGGAAAGTATTTTTGAGGAGTAACACCCTTGTAGTGATGCAGCAGCCAATCAGATTGCACCGGGGCACATTGGATTCATAATGATGCCAGCATTACCATCTTAGCCACCTTGTACGTTTTTATACCCTCATCACGAACTCGCTGCTGCATAAAGAATGACTCGGAATTATAACTTGCTGTTTGTGATTGATTGTTTTGATTGTCTTGTGTCATTTCAAATCCTTCAGGGTGGTATTTAGAATCAAATAGGTAAGAATAGTGTCCATGCCCCATGAATGAAGAAAATATAATTAATGCATGAGCTCATTTATGTATGATTGTCATCAGGAAGATAATAATAATAATACAATTAATATTCATGCACAGCTCTGTCATTATTGGATATGAATAACGAAATCAGTCCATGTGCATCATAAAAGTCCTTTTTAATAACTTGATCATTTATTTAGGAGAGTGATGATTTGATCAGTGTTTTTTTTTTTTTTTTTTAGCCCTGACCTTTGTGGAGCCAAGACATCTGTTTGTGTCCAAAAGTAAGAAAACCACCAGAAAAAATTATCTTAAAAAGTATCCGGACTGAAGTCGTGATCTTGTCCCATAAACGTACTAACTCTGTGTTGAAATCTGGGCGGGTACTGTTGAACACAAAGGTGATATTTTTGCAAGATGGTATTATATGCATATTGCTGCATGAATGACAAAGGTTAATTGTACATTTTGACATGCAGTTGGAAAGTGTTTATTTGTTATGCCTCTCACTATAACCCACTATAATGTATAAAATAATATCTCACTATATGCCACTGGGAGGGTTAAAATACAAAAAAAAAGACATGATTGGTATACCAAACCACAATCCATGAGTATCTAAAATAATATGCCAATAAAACATTTCTTAGTCTATTAAATAATTTGAATACAAAATATCAAGATGTTGCCATATATCACTGCAAAGTCATATGAGTGACCACGTGCCATTAAGACGCTACAACAGAAGTCACTCTAATGTCATCCTGACGAGAGAATTCTTAATTATGTAGTCTGCCAGAACCATTCATACTCTAATGACTGTTTGTATAGTAGTTAAAGATATCTCCGTCTGGTTGTCCATTCCCTCAAAGAGAGTCTTGAGAGGATAAAGCACAGCATTCTGCCCTGTCTGTCTGCCATAGCCATCATTACCTGTGTTCCCATGGAAACAGAATATCCTTGGGCGAAAAAAAAAACAGTGTTTACCTTTTTTGCTTTGCTTATGATTTTCCATGCATATCCTGCACTTAATGATTCATTTTAACACCTTTGAGAAGTTGATAAATACTTTATCTAAACCTGAACCTGAAAAAGAGGAACGGTTTCTTCGCACACAATAGAAAACAGCAGAGAGATTCAACAATTTTTATTGGCCATGGTACATTTAGTTCAGTCACACTTAAACTGTGGACCAAAAAAATAAAATCGCGACAACATAACAGTCTTTCCAGAGATTTGGTATGTCCTTGTACAGCATCATTGCTTGCAAGGCCACCATTAGCCAACTGTGCAGTCATAGCCCATATGGTCCCGCCTGCCCTCCCCAACTCCCATTTTTTACCAAAGTCATGTTCCCAGACCTGGGCAGAACTCCAGCAGTCTTAATTTGATCATCTTATTTTTATACACTCACAAAGTGGCAATTTGGTGGTTGCAATTGCAAATAGTCTTCCATGTAGAAAATAATGAGTGTACTTTCTGCTCATTTTTTTTTTCCTGTTCCAGCAGCTCTAAACCAGGAGCGTATAATTTAACGAAAATGTAAGCATGCGCACACGATACATTAAGCAGTAGAATGACCAGTGTCGTCAACTAAAGAAAATTGGAGTTCATGTCTCTCAGTTTCTACAATGGAAGTCATTCATTTCCTGTGTGTCCATTCCTGGCTATGGTTTTCAACTTTGTCACATGATCTGTGATGTTGAGTAATGTGTCAAGGGCTTCCTGGATGTTTCTGCCTGGTCAGCTCCAAGGTGCCCACTAGACTATGACAAAGACTTTGGCATTGGGGTCTAGGATTTGTGTGAGTGTTTAAAGTAGTAGGGTCTTTAGTGTTCATGGGAAATCTAGCGCTGGGTAGGCTAAACGGGCTTTGGACCAAGCATGGGACACTGTTTATATGCGCTCAGTGTAGGTCATTCCATGTGTAAGTCAGGTCCAAGTTCAGATGATTCAATGATTTCCAGACAATCAGAGTCAAATCACAGACAGCGGGAGATGGAAAAGATGGGCAATTTTAGCAGCCGCCGCGGGAGTTGGCTTGTCTGTGTGGAAGTCAGTTGGTCAGACAAGGTGGTGTTGCATGGTGACAGCTTGATGATAAAACTTCACCAATCTCGCTGCTCTTGCGGATTGCTCATCCCTAATCAGGACCATCATTCATCAGGTTCTGGCGTATTAAGCAGAGGGGCAAATTGGTTTTCAATCGATCATATTCCGAGTACAGCCACTCTGTATACTTGCCTCCCATACATTCGATTAATGGTAAGGGGCGTTGTCTGTTCTTTGTGTGCCTGAGGGAATCAGTTAAAAACTGCAAGTGCTTTTCTTGTTCATGAAGTATTCAAAAGATACGTTTGAACATGGATGCATTTGTGCCATTTAAATCCAATGTATAACATCACAATTACCTTTTTTTCAGTGCAAAAATATGTTTGATATGCATATTTTGGAAACGACATTTGCCTCTTTGGCATCACTCGTTTCATAAAACAACTAAAAGCTCATGCTGTCACATAGTCATGATGCAGAGTGAGAAACGCTTGGCATTTTTCACTTGCAGCCTCCCAAGTGATCTAAACTTTCTTCATTTTTTTTTATTTATTTATAAGACACGACAACTTTCTGTCACTTAGTTTTTTCATTTTGTTTCCTTTTCTCGGCGGTGTGGTATACAGCCGAAGGACACATTTTGTATATTTGAGATGAGTTTGAGGTGTATCCAAACTTTCTCCGCTTTAAACCGACAACACTGTTTGTAGTGGTGTAGAACTGCACTGCATCATAAATGGCTTCCATTTGACACGTTGTGCATTAGTTTGTATTATTTGCTAATCAATGTAAATCAATTGGCGAATGCTGGTTGAGCAGTGACGGCTCACCAATAGGGATCTAAAGCTGTGCGGTGTGCTGCAGAGCTTGAGAGTCTTCACACTTCCTCAACACAGTTCTGACAGCACAGACCTACTTTATGTAACTCTTGGTCAATGATATTCATAATTCATTGCGTGGTGTTTCAAATGACAAGAGACTGGTTCTCAAAATTGTCCGATTCAAAATACTGCCGTTTTCTAAAATAGATTTATAGCCTGAAACTTGAAATCAGACAAAGGTCTGCACTGAGGTTCTTATTATCTTGAGTGCATTGATAAAGTGCTTATCTTCTTTGAAGGCAGACTTATGTTAAATCTCTGTCTGGCAGGTGGAGTGCGATCCTGGTCTGATGAATGTCCTCCTGCTCTGACATTTGTATGTGCCTTTCTCCTCGGCCTAAGGTGAGAGTCCTTTCTCTAGCCGAAGGTGTTTGGATTTATCACATTTTATACTGAAATATATAACAATAATAATAATAATAATAATAATAACACATCAACATTTATAAATGACTCCATGAGAGGTTAAATGTAAGATGTCACTCAATAGAGCTGAGATGACAACCCAAATCTGAAGTGTTGATAAAATGTTGTCACATCATCAAACAGCCATCATAACTCTGATGGATCGAGAGGTCCGCTGATCCAATAGTGACCGGTGACTGTTTTTTAGGATTGATGTCAAATTACTTCAATCTATTTCTACCCCTATTAAGTTAATGCTTTTGAATGAGCTGGAGCTGAATTTTGAGCGAGAGGTCATGTACACCCTAGACTTGATTCCATTCAATTACGGGGCACATAAAGAGAATCATTGACCTTACATTCTCAAATCAAATCACAAATATCCAGTTGAAATGAGGGATATTGCCTTGAATCTCTAAACGCTGTTGCTTTTCTGTTTGTCCTTTGAAAATATTGTTTGGTTACCACCGACTACTGCTTTGGTCACCTGGGTGCTAGAAGCTGAAGTTCAACTTATTCGTGGTAGCTTGACTAATGGTCTGCCTCTTCTTTAGTGGCTCGGACAAGAGGACTCTCTGTAGCTATTTTACACGGACAAAAAAACACAGACTTGCTAAAGTATGTTGTCCCTTTTTGCTTTGGAGAAGAATCTTGTTTGTGGCGGCTCAAACGAATCGTACTTAAATAGTTTGGCAGTTGATTAATTGGATCCCAACTTCAGGTCATGACTTGTTTCCTTTGTGGTCTTCTGGGAATGAACTACTTTGTTGGCTCTTGGTGGAGGAGTGCTATATCACCGGATATGCTTCTGTGCAGCTCAATGAAGTGGCCTGGCCTTGGCCTTGGAGAAGATAATCACTAAGGTTTGGCATGAGGGGGAAATTATAAATCTTGCAACATATTATTGTGAGGAGAACCAGACTCAGACACTATCTCTGGAGATCACTTTATCTCCAACACTTCTCATAAGCGGTGAATCTTCCTCAGTTGGTTCCTTGTCTACTATTCGGCTAAAAAAGCAGAATTGTAGGGATTTTTAATTATTATTTTTTTTCTGTATTGAGCTGCTTCATTGCCTGAAGTCATGCAGTATTTTCTTTTGTGTTTCATCAAGGTGAGAATAAGTGGCCAAATTTACTGACAGCAAATTGGCTTTAAGAGAGGTCAAAGCACACTTTGAAAAGCTCCTTGAATGCCCTATAATTCTAGAAGGAATCATTTAGCGCATCAGACACCTGTCGTCCTTGTGTTGGATTACTACCCTCCATGGGAGATTGAACTTCCTCCCACAGGTCATAAACATGCAAGTTGGGTTAATTGGACACTCCAAATACTTCATGATCTGCATTTATGCTGTTTGTGTGTTGCCATCAATGTCACTTTTATATTATAATACCGTGTTATCGACTGGAATCTGAAAGATCGTTTTTTAATTTTCTTTAAATCCTAGTGAATGATAAATGTTTGTCAGCAAGGTGAAGTGCACTGAAGAGAGGAGCTATCCATCCAAGAGCCTCTCCTCCTCTCTAACCAAGGTCATTTGAACTTTAAATCCTCGCCTTTCCAAAATGTCCCCGGTTTAATTAACTCTCTTGAGCTGCACGATGAAAAGCCATTTTAATAGTATTGGAATGCATATTAATCTACTGGCAAGAGGCCAATTATGGTTGACAGTCAATGTGTGTGCAGGCAATGCGTGGACTAATATGACCTACCCAAGTTTGAGTTATTTATTTTTAACTCTCATAGATTTAATTACCACAAATTCTCTTTCTTTTTTGTGCTTTGTCATAATAATTCCAATGTCAGTATGACATCACAAATCCATCAAATGACTTGCTTCTTGACAAGTTTGTTGATATGTGCCTAATATACCTAATCAGTTTGGATAAACATCAATCTGAAAATATGCTTGTGAAATCAGAAGAATGACTTGGTCCATTTAAAGTTGTGGTACCTACAGTCAGTGAAGATCATCCAGGGATCAGACTATGGTAAACGTACCAGGACAGGAAGACCATTAAAACGGCACAACCTATCTGTGGCGTGGCCTTCACAACAGTTTCCCACATATGACAGCCATATCGCAAAGAGAGTACACAACATTATTTGAGACAGCACAGATGCACAACATACACTTTTCAAATTCTTTTATCTCGAAGGTGCAACAGGAGGGTCGCAGACAGACAGAGACTAAATAAACAGCTTCTACTCAAGCCATCAGACTACTGAACAAACAACATCAAATTCTGTGAACCAGACTCTGCAATTGTTTTTTTTTTCTGCTGACTTGAATGTTTTCAATGTGAAATACCAATGCAATGCACTTTTTTAAATTCATTTTTGAATATCCTTGAATGTATAATTGATTGGAAAGTAGCTAAATAAAAATGTAATTATGTACTCTGTGCTAGTGCAACCATGATGCTTATACTGTGCACACCAAATAAACATCTTGATTGCTTTCATGTTATATCAATATATTTATGCATATGTTTGATTCATTAATTTAAAGGTTTGTGTTAATAAAAAAAAAATGTGCGCTGCGACTGGCAAGCAACCAATTCAGGGCCCCAGCACACCCGCGATCCTAGCTGGCTCGATGGATGGATAAATGGAAACTTGTATGAATTAGTTTTCTTTATTTAGGTGTTTTTATATAGTTGTGACAAGTCCTCAAGTGCAAAACATTCCCAATGGTTATTTAGTGGGACAAATTGCTTGCATGCTACAAGCTACTGGCCCCAATTTTAGGCACTCCTGCTGCACACATAGAATGTGATACATTACATAATCTGAATTACAAATTACTTTCTGTTTATTATTGAAGGTAGAGTTTCCTTTTAAATGGACTGAATCTTGTGGCAAAGTAGACTAATAACTCTCTCAAAATTATGAATGAGCCCTTCTTTGTTCATTGAAATAATGCCCATCAATAGCATATGTTTTTTTTCCTGAAATTTAAAATAATACATTATTATAAAGTGCATTTCTAAAAGTAGTCTCCTCTGCATTGAGTATTAGAAAGCAGCAAGTGGCTTTTAATTTGGAATCTCAACCATCAGTCATGTGAGCTTTCTTTCATTGCAAGTGTGATCAATGACCACAAAGCTCGCTTTTCTCATCAAAAGGGGCTCCCTTAAAAGACAAAACTATAAATTTTACATTTTTCTCTTCATACACTCCCTTTTTACCTGAATGACAGGCCATCATGTCACCTGTGAATTGCTTTTCTGTCATTGACTCCCTCAAATATTGCTTAATATGTATTTGGACTCCTTCAATGTCAGAACGTGCTGCGGCAATGACACCATATTAATATGCCGGCAAATCCGTGCATTTTTACACCAAGCAGAGCAGCTTCCCTTTGGACAGATGCAGCATCTTCAATTGTTTAAAAAAAGTGGCCCAATGAAATTTGCTGTCATGTAGTCACCTCCACTCCAGTCTAATTTGCAGTCCTTTTAAGGAGTTAGATTATAGTGCCGAAGGCTTCGAGTTCATCTCGTCTAATTTACGACTATAATGAGTCTAACCACACCACCAAACCCCAAGTGTTTGAAGGGGCTTAAAGGAATTTAGACAAACGTATGCATTACTGAGTCAATATCACTTTGCGGTACTTGGTGGTTGAATGGTTTAGAGCTGGTACGGGATTTGCTGCTTTTTGCTGTAGAGTCCACTGGGTCCAAAAAAAAAATGATGAGGAAAAATTGGGAAAATAACTGAAACAAGATGCTCTTGTGGAATCCAATGTTTTGGGGAAAATATTTGATGGTATAATTGGTGAGTGTGAGGGTCGTTAAGGACGTTAAATGTACACATACATTGTTGTTATTCCTGCAAGTTATTAAAAAGCAAATGTTCTTTCAACTCTATCGTTCAATTCCAATCTTTATCATACTTCATTGCTTTATTTAGAGCATGTGGCATTAAATTATGACATCATCAGCCTGAGAGTAACCTATAATGATAAATATATGTTAATATCCATCCATCCATCCCATCCATTTTCTATAAAGCTTGTCCCCACGGGGGTCGCGGGCGTGCTGGAGCCTATCCCAGAAGTCATCGGGCAGTAGTCGGGGGCACCCTGAACCGGTTGCCAGCCGATCGCAGGGCACACAGAGACCAACAACCATTCGCACTCGCACTCACACCTAGGGACAATTTGGAGTGCTCAATCGGCCTACCAAGCATGTTTTTGGGAGGTGGGAGGAAACCAGAGCGCCCGGAGAAAACCCACGCGGACACGGGGAGAACATGCAAACTCCACACAGGGAGGGTCGGAGGTGAAATCGAACCGGCACCCTCCTAACTGTGAGGCGGACGTGCTAACCAGTGCCCCACCGAGCCGCCCTAACCCTATACAATATTCATAATATCAGTAATGTTAATTGTTTGTTACTTATTTTGTCAGATTTTTAAATTTGGCACGATAACTGTTCACAAATTATAATTCAGTAGATCTTATCTTTATTGCATTGCTTGAAGACAAGAAAATACAGTTGTTACAGCTGTTATTTTCAAAATGATTTTAAGGTATGAAAACTCTTGATTATATGAAAAAGAAACCACTTCATCTGTTATGTTGTAATATTCTTATTATTTGATAAAAATCCTTGCTTCAGGTCACTGGGATGAGTCTTGGGGGGGAAAAAGATCCACAAAATTAGCAAGTAATTCATTTCATGCCTCCTCAATATTTCAGTTTTTACTTCCTGCTGGTATATTAGGAATTTGGTCAACACCTTGTGAACTGCTCTTGAAATTTGAATATTAGAGTTATAATGTGATGGTGATTAAAAACCTAATTATAAGTTTTGACCCAGTTTTACTCTAAAAAGCCCCTTAACTATTGTTGTACTGTATTGTGCTAGTGTTCCCTCCACATTTCTAACCCTTACACAAGAATTGCCGATGTACTACAACATTTTCTACATAGCACATCCTCAGTCAATTATAATGGGTGCCTTATACAGTAAATATATAAGTTCACATGAAGTTTAGGGAGCAGCTTGACAGTGCTGTTGGAGTGCATTGGGATATGAGTCTGTGAGGCAGTTGAGTGTTCCCGTAGACAGGGAGCAGCCAGCGTGACTAATCTGGGAATCTCCTCTGTGGCGAGCACGGGTGGCCGTCCTTCACGCCTCGCTGATGGAAACTACGACCCGTGCCCCCCATCACAAAACACACACGCACGCAACAAAATAAACTGATGAATAACTAGTTTTGAAATTAGAGACGAGTAAAAAACTGTTCAAATGTTTTAAAAAGATGAAGAGTGATAACAATTGCAAACAATATCTACATTTTGTAAAAGTTAAGACAATTTGTAATTTTTGTAATGACACAAAGTCGATGCAAAATGTGTCTTCGCGGGCCACTTAAAATGATGTGACAGGCTGCATCTGGCCCCCGGGCCTTGTGTTTGACCCACATGCTTTAGATAATTCTTTGCTTTGCATATTGTGTTACAGCTAAAAAACCCTACAGGAAAACTTACATTAAACATGATAAAATATAGCATGAATGATTTTCAGAATAGAACATAATTGTAATCAAAACTACAGCCAGGAAGACAATTTACATATGAACAGAATATAATGTCCAACTTTACAACCCAGAATTAATACCATCACTAAGTTTAGTGAGTTATAATAATTGTAACATATTCACATGTGCTAAAATTCAATAAAAATAAACAATGAAATTTAACAACAGTCCCATAAATTTCTCCTTCAAGATGAATTTAATGTTGAGGTTTGATTTCTGATGGCGTTGAGAGGGGTGATCATTTATTTTAACGATTGTATTTCGGGCTATTAATTTGTACTGCTAAGGTCCATAGGACAGAAGTGGTCCTTCATTGGGGTACTTCCAAGAACTAGCTCATCTTTGTGATTTACAGGACTTTTAGCACCTTGGATCCATTTGGCCACTTTTCTTAAGATGCCAGGAGATCAAAGTAGCAATCGCCATAGACTAGGAAAGGCGGGAGAGATTATTCACCAAATGAATTGTACTGAGCCAGGTACACAAAATGATTGTTAAGATGTTGGTCACCCAGTCCAAATAAGCATTTTAAGTTAAAGACAAGAGTATATTTAAGTAGAACAATAAGACATGTATTTGAATAGAAGCCTTAGTGAATCGTTTTTGTTTCCTTTCTAATCTCTTTTTTGGCAGACTTGGTAATGCGCAGTTCTGCCTCAAAGAAAGTCAAGTGACAAACCTCTTATTTCCCAAATGATTCGCTGTGATTCATCTGTGTTTATGTTTGCATGAGAGACAGGAAAGAAAGAAGGAAGGAAGGGGAGGGAAGGAAGGCCTCCCTTTCTCCGACTGGACTAATAGTCCACCGGAATGTTAATTGGTTTGGCCGGTCATCCTCCGAGATATGAAACAAGGCCGTTTCCATTAAAGATACAATGGCCCTAAATATGTGAATTATAGGTTGTGTGTGTGTATAGTACAGTATGTGTGGGAGGGAAAGAATTCTTTATTTCCCGCCTCTCTCCCACACAATTCTACGGCTCATCATCCCTTAACAAATAGAAAGTCTGAGGTTTTAGAGAATGTGCAGCGATCCACAGGAATGCTCAATCAGAATCTATTATTCACAAAGAAGAGAAGCAGCAATGATATGGTAATGAGGAGCTTACTGTGCTACAAATCTTAATGCCATTGAATATTTCCTCCCCCTGTTCTTCTCGTCCTTCTCCATCATTTCGTCTCCCGTCTATATTCAAGAGTTGCATTCAAGAGTGCAGCATTGTCATAAAGCAGTTTGCATGCTGGTTAAGAGAGGTGATGGTAAATTAGGCAGACACGACTACTCTCAACACAGCAATTGAGCTATGTTCTTCCACATAGCCAAATTATATTTCATATGCATCATGTTATCGGCACTGCATTAAACATACTATTGTAAATAATGTGTAGTTCAACAAAGAGAATCCGTACAAGTCAAAGACCACTTTGGGTTGAAGTTTGGTACCTTGCACCCAAAGTCAGCTGAGAAAGTCTCTAGCTTCCCTCAACTCTGAACGGGATGAGTATTTAAATAAAAAAAAATGGATGGCTTCTGGTATGTTCTAAAGCCGATCAAGGCAAATACAACCACACTAAGTCAGCATTTTGCAACTATATGACTTGAGAAACCAATACAAAGTCGAAGAAGATCAATGCAAGTGAAGGAGTTCGTTGTTTGGCTGAAAAAAAAACAACAACTCAAGAGTGAACAAAAACATGATATTAACAAATCAGTGCGGTTAAAAAATAACTTTGTCTTTTTCTGATAAATAACAGTTTGAGTGACACACTCCATAACTTCTGACAACATTGATTCAGTTCCATGTCATTTCAGATTAGATTTAGAAAATATCCCAAAACATTTTTTTGTGCAATGACGGCAATTCAAAATATGGTGAAGAAAAGGAACAACCCATTATACCACATCATGGTTATTACTGTTATTTCAGTGGAACTTGTGCCAGTGTCTCAATACCCAGCCACCCAGTACCAAGCTTGGGTAAAATTGGGCGATTTGTGTGTGGAACGACATCCGCTGTGAAGACAAACCAAACCATGCGAGTCACTGGCTGTGCTGAGCTTCCGTGGGACTAGCTGGAAGTCACAACCACAACCTATAATCTTGAATGGTACAGGCAAAATTTTTGTAAAGCCTCTTAAGTATATATAGTATGATATAAAGCGGACTTTGACTTTGAAGTTCATTAATCACATTTTCATTTTTTACGTTTTAGTCCATTACGGTGGTAGAGTATCAAGGTAACATCATAAATCATTGTCTTCATATGTCTGAACCTAACTACAGTTTGAGATTTCCTCCCCCCCTTTCTGACTAATGAATCATTCTCATAATATCTTCAGTCAGAGTATCAAAACATCTCAGCATGAGGTTTTCAAAGCGAAAGCAGATTTTCTTTGATTGCTTCAAGGTGATATCTCTCGAGGCTGAGTCGCAGCAGGGGGCCACAGGAAAACCTCCGGGTGGCGAAGGGACCATGCATGGATCTGGGAGGGAGTGAGGATGATAAACTGGGTCGTCAAGACTAGTTTTTCTGTTATTGTACAATTTGAGATTAACACAACACACTATGTTATAACAAATTGTTCTTATCAGCACACGTATGAAACTATTGTTAATGTCTTAAACCTTTTGTTCCGTTCTTAAGAGCACTTCAAGTTTTCATAGTTATAATGAGCCGGTTCTGAAGATAACCTGAAGATGACCTTCATTTTGGTGAAGCAAAATGTGAAATAGTAATTGAATTGGTTGGCCCCTCTCTTCATCTGTTCTCGCTTCCCTTTGTTTCCCTTTAGTGCCAAATCATTTGCTAGTTGCACATTAGTTTGACTTTGCCCCTTGCAGCATTTGTGACCTTCTTTTTTACTTTCCATTTGACCAGTAGTGAGGGGAATTGTAGTAACCTAGTGGAAAATAGTGACAGATTGAACAATCACGTTAATTCCAGATATATTGTTTACCTTACATTCTTTTACATTTTTGACTGATTGATAAAAGACACAATTGGGGTACAATCATGAGTCTGGATCCTGTTGCCTGGTGACTATAATTGTAGTAGGCTACTGGGACAAATGATGAGTTCAATAATTGCAGCATAAAAGTATTTCCTCATCTTTTGCTCACCTCAAGTGTGCCATGCTATTTCTATTCATCTATTTCTAATCATATTTCATCATTTCCAATGAGATGCTCCTCTTCCGAATGTATGATTTATTTCAAAATCTCTATCAGAATAGCTTTATTCTCACTGGCTATGTTTACATGGAGACATTTATTTTGATTAAAAGCCCGATCAGAATAACAATGCTTCATGTACACACCATTCGGAAGATTTTGACCCGATCAAGCCCATTCTGATCCAGATTGCTGAGGTTCAGTACTTCAGTATACGTCTTTCCTTTAGTCCCAGAAGCTAGTAGAAGCAAAGGTCGAGCCATATTTTTTGTGTCCACAAAAACAGTACATCTGATCAAAATTTTAATTGGATTCAATAAATTTTGTCCACGTAAATGTAGCCACTGCAGCTGGTTGCAGCAAAATTGGAACAGACACAGAGACAGAAAAATGGATCAACGGGGATACGAAATGGCAGTCTGGTGGGTCGCCACTTTACAGCGTCCTGTTTTTTTAGATCGAAAAGAAGAAACATAAAGGAGGGTGGGGGGGAGAGGGATTGAACCTCAGACTAAGTTCTTGATTTGGAAAAAAACAGGCACACGTTAACACTTTATTATTGCAATTAGGAGTCCATCAACATGGAACATGACATGTCGAAAGTCATGTCGCTGCCCACCTGCCATCTTCTTTTTAAAGATTGTATATAGCTCTGTTGAACAGGGAATTGGTCTTCCACAAAGGCAATGGAAATAAAAGAGCACAAAAGCAAGAATTATTTGTCACAAAAACAACTGGATAGCAAAGTGCTTCAAATCATTGTCGAACTAATTGAGAGGCGATGAAGGCTGAAATTGAGCCAATGATTAACAAATAATGCTTTATTGTTGCACATACAATTCTGAGCAATAGACACTATTATATGCTTGTAGTATTACTTTCCGCCCACAAAGGCATCTGAGACTCTCTTCGACACGGGGCCCATAATCAACAAAGAAAATAAGCTGCTGCTACATTTCCCCATCACAATCACCCACAAAGTAGATTTTTTTGGAAGAGGAAAATGGTGACCTGCCAAAGCGGCTGGTGGCACAAGCAGCCATTAACTAGATGAATCCATCCAATGTCTCTGCATTCAGCTGGTGATGATTTTCATCCCTGAAGGGGAGATGATGCTGGGAGGGCTGCCATGGCATCGCCATGGATCCAGATGGCCTAACACATGAGGATCCCGAGCAAATTATCAGCAGACCATATTCCATAAAGTTCAGGCTGAACCCCAAACTGTATGTTAGTATGGCTGATTTTTTTTTTCTTTTGTGCTCCACATATGGAAACGTCCCATATTTAACGTAGGGAAAATTGACTCACATGAAATCACAGGCAGAAGGGCTCAACTGATTGTCAGACAATATTTATTCTAAATGTATTTGATGGGGCGGCTCGGTGGGGCACTGGTTAGCTTCACAGTTCGGAGGCTGCGAGTTCGATTCCACCTCCGGCCCTCCCTGTGTGAAGTTTGCATGTTCTCCCCGTGCCCGCGTGGGTTTTCTCCGGGCACTCTGCTTTCCTCCCACATCCCAAAAACATGCTTGGGAGGCCGATTGAGCACTCCAAATTGTCCCTAGGTGTGAGTGTGAGTGCAAATGGTTGTTTGTCTCTGTGTGCCCTGCGATTGGCTGGCAACCGGTTCAGGGTGTCCCCCGCCTACTGCCCGATGACGGCTGGGATAGGCTGCAGCACGCCTGCGACCCCCATGGGAACAAGTGGCACAAAAAATTGATGGATTTATTTGATGGGCTTGATAGCATGGGTCTCAAACTTCTCCCAGCATGGACCTTTACAGCCCTTGCAGTTCTCCTCCTAGCATGAACCTTTACGGACTTTGCAGAACAGAAAAGGGCTTTTGCTGTTTGTTAAAGATGAGTGTGTGTGTGTCTGTCTGTCTATTTTCTCTCTGTCTCTCTCTCTCCTCTCTCCTCTCTCCTCTCTCCTCTCTTCTCTCTCTCTCTCTCTCTCTCTCTCTCTCTCTCTCTCTCTCTCTCTCTCTCTCTCTCTCTCTCTCTCGCTCTCTCTCTCTCTCTCTCTCGCTCTCTATCTATCACAATATATATTTGTGTTTTCTATTTTATTTTAAATACCGTTGTTTACTTAGCTTGAACAAACACAAGACATTACAATTATATAGTTTCTCATCTGCTCTCTAACCTCAGAAATTACCAAGCATAGAAGTTGTCAGAGCTATTGAAAATGACTTGTTAAATTGAGGAATAAAGATTCAGAGATGTGTAGATGGCTTAAAGACCCTAATTATTTAAAGCAGATGAAGCCGACCATTTATCGACAGCACTCAACTGGGTTCTAGTGGGGAGTGCAATGGAAGGAGGAACAAAACTCATCGATTCCTCTTTGTTTGTAATACAGTGTTTACAGTGGAAGTAATTCATTCAAGTCATTCCGATGTAATTGATTTAATACATCATTTTGACACAAGGAGCCTTCTTGTTTGGGGATGATTACAATTAAGAAGGTCAGAGCAGTCATTGGGGGATCCTGGGGCCTTTACTATGCTACTTGAACTCTCCTCACCTTAAAGCACTCACAAAAAATGCAGCAGCGTGAACGGGACTGCACATTAGAATGGGGAATTTGACAGGCTTGAGCCATGTAGCACACTGCTCTAAGTGCCCTGTGCACATGGGAGGATACCACAAAGGTGTGGAAAACGTTCACTTCCTTTTATGAATTCCTTATGCAGTCACGCATGACTGATGGTTTGAAAGTGATGGGGTAACTGTAACTGTAACATCGCAGTCCCTGCCCCCCCCCTATTATATTTACCCTAATTAAAAGTTCTTTGTTTGGATCAACGCACACTCGGGATTCACGTTGCCTGAGAAGTGTCTTGCAGATTTGACTGTCAGTACTTTGATCAAAAGGATTATAATGAGACGTCCTATTGAAGGGAACGTTTTCACCCACACAAGCCTCATTTATGAATTGTTTTGGTGTAACTTTTTGGCTCCTGAATATATAAGAGAAGAAGGGACACCTTTTGTTAAAGCTGGGATTGTCAACCGGTGGTCCGCGACCCTCTCGTGGTCCACGGCGGTGGTGGAAATGGAAAATGATTAATGAAATTGATTTATTATTTAGATTTATTTTCCAGATAATTTTGTAAATCATTCACCCATCCAAATTATGTCAAATGTAGCTGAGATTCCCAAAATAGAGATACAGATGCCAATAAATAATCTTTATAGGTCTATCCTCCTTCGGTGCAAAATAAAATAATATTTAGCCAAAGCAGTGGTCCCGGAGTTGCTTCTTGGTTATAATAGTGGTCCCTTGGACAAAACCAGTTGAAAACACTTGGGTTAAAGACTTTCTCTTCCTTAGTCGTATCCTCCCATGATAATTATGGTCGACCAGAGTGAAGTGACGAACATGAAAATGAGTTTATTCTAGAGATAAACAAGTATCTCTAGAATAAACTCATTTTCATGTTGGTCTTCAGGTGTTGCACTGCATTTACGTTAACATGACCGAATCTATGACTAGAGTGAGGTTGTACAGGCAACCCAAGGTTATTATTATTATTCATATTTATTTATTAAATTACGATAGTGATTTCCCCATCACTTGCAGCTCACTGCTCCTGTTATAAAGCAACATTTTATTTTATGGTGCTTCTTCCATCTGGCCATTTTGCTCAGCTGGGGGGGGTCAGCATGAGCAAACTTTACTTCTGTCTTCCAATATGTATTCTGTTCTTTCTGATGCATAAACGTTCTATCTTTGCTTAAATCTGCTCAAAGATGAAGGAAATGTCCAAAAATATTTCTACATCAGTTCTGTATCATTCATCAGGCATGCGATTCATCCCCTGTGATTTAATAGATGCTTGATTCAGATAGATGTTATCTGTGTTCCGGTAGTCTTGTTCCCCCTTTGTTTGTAATACAGAGAATTTATTTGCTAATCTGGTTCTGTGCCTCATGTGTGTAATTTGCTTTCTTGTAAAACACTGCGCTGAAAAATGGGTTTCGTAATCCCGTTGTAGCAAATAGCCTCCAGATTCTGTCAGTTTTGAGTGATTAGGCCTTTGCTGGAGCATTTCTCAAAGGCATTGCTGGGATATGAGCCAGCATTGTGGTCAAGATAGAGCATCCACTAATGAGTGACAGGTCAGCCTTGTTTATGTATTAGGGTGGCCATGAACCTGTTCAATCAATGACACTTATTTCTTGGCTCATTTCCTCCTCGTCCGCCGTTCCTGCAGGTGCCGGATGCTCTGATAGTAAACTAACAAGAATCCAGCTAATGATAGTACGGATAGCAAGTCTTACATCTTTAACAGTAACATGACAGTATCTATGATTCTTTTATCTCTGTCTCGTTTTTGTTGCTTAACAGCTCTATGGAAAGTTTTTTTTTTTTAAAGAAAAAAAACATGCGTGAATGGATAAAAAGGTGATGGTGTTGCTAATTTACATACTAATTTACATACTATACTGTTTTCATTTTTATTGTGTTAGGTGGACTGTTGTGCTCTTCTACCTCTCATAGTCACTCCACCTCTCTCACATGTCTACTAAATCACCCAATGTGTTAAAAGCAAGTTGATTTTGATTTCAATGAAACTTGGTGGACTAGTTGATAGCGATGGCCTAAGTCTCAAATTTTTAATCCTAGCAGTGGTTTGGAAGCTACGGCCGGCCAAATTTGGAAATATTTTGGTAAAAAGGGATATTTTCAGCCATTATGTCTCAGCAACTGAGTTAGTCTTCCCAAAACGGGCATTCATGTTGAAGATAGTACGAATTTCCCTCAGCATTTTTCATGAAATAGGATATTTTACATGTTCCCAAAAGCAAACGTTTCAGATATGTATTTTTATTAGATTTTCTTTTCGCAACCAAAAAAAGAGTCAATTTATCCGTGAGGATATGGCATCTACTTGGTTTCATTAAATGTGCTTGGTTAAACCGACTCGATGATTTGACATGGAGTGACCCTCTATCTTTTTGTCTATCCTTCGACCTTTTACTCTGTCTCTCTATCTTACACATCCACCGAGGCAGATCGTTTCCACACAGAGCTTGATTTAATTCATTCATCACATTAAAATATGCAATTTATCACATTATAATGCAACATTAAACTTTTTTTTTTCTCAATTTTATCATTTCATTTTCTATTTGGTACCAAATAGCCAGCTGTAGCCATAAATTGCTGCAACATCTTCAGTGTTGCTGTCATTCAGCTTTCTTCTAGTCTTTTCTGTTTGGATCATAATAATCATGACCACCTTCATGATACTAAATGAAATGGATTTGAAAGTACTTTATACATGAGTAAATCTTATTACTATGTTTTTTTATTCAGTTCAACAGAAGCTGACTAGAAGTACAAAGTACAATTTCCCCACGATTTATTTTTCTCATTCCCATGTGCAGATGACACCCAAAATAACTCCTGCACAATTCTTGTTAAATAATTCTGATTACTGTCTTTCTTATAAAAGTTAATTCTTTTCAGAAAGAAATGACAATGTATTTCATTTTTTAATTAAAGGGGCATAGTCATTTTGAGAGTCTATGTGTCCTCCAGCTATTACTACTTTAATCACTGTGTTTTAGGTTTTATCAATTAAGCAGTTAAGCATTTCATTCTGGAACCCCACAATTTCTAATTTCTATTACATTAGCTATGTCACACTAGAATGTGTGCATATTCTGGCGACAACAAGGCAATTATAACTAGAAAATCCCAAGACCTAAAACCTCACTCCAAATATTATGAATGGTTTTAGAAAACATATCTATGAGAATTTGCTCATCCAGCATTCTGACACACCCCATCTTGTGTGAATTGTGAATGAAGGCGGCCTTTCAAAGAGGTTGCATTTCTTGACATTTGAAGCTTTCTAAAAATCATGAAACAGGGAATTTCCCTATGACTCGTAAATGGCATTTAAAATAACCATGATGCCAGGATGGACCGTAATAGTTATTCAAAAACTATATATATTATTTTAAAACAGAAAAATGAAACTAGCTAGCATTTCAATTTTAATTATTAGTTTTGCAGAAACCATTAAGTAATTAACTTGAAGAGATCCCTTTTTAGCTTGCTATATGGCTACGCAGTTTTTCATGGTCAGGGAGTGCTAAAAGCTGACTCTCTCCAAAAGACTACTATGTGGGCCAATGTTGCTCATAATGTTGCTGCTGTCGGGAGGTGTAAACATACCACCCCTGAGTTGAAGCACCTAAAATAGAGGTGCCTAAAGACTGGAGTCGATGGGAGAATCCATGAAGCCATAAACGTGCAGCTGCTTGCCTTTACCTGCTGACGTATATGAGAGAATGTAAAAATATGTTTATAAATTGGTAACCAACATAAACATGCTATGTCCTACAAGGATTTACTCTTTCAATGTGCATGAGACAAACACGCTGCAGTGAGACTTATATCAGTTCATCAATATACCACTCCCATTGTGTCTTCTGGGTACAAACAAATCAATTCCACAGGCAGACTGGTTCGTGCTTGGGTCATAAAGTTTATAAGTTACAACACGGGATTGTTTTCCACCACAGCTGCAGCTCCAATATAGGTCAATAACCTATTAGACTTGGCCCTGACAATACAGTGTGCTGTATTAATGTTCATTTATTGAAAAAAATCTGATAACACATATGCATTGTATCTATTTTCTATATTTTTCTTTCAATATATTGTTGGTGCAGTGCATATTAAACCCGTGCGAATTCTTAAAAACCTGTAATTTGGAGTAATACTTGGGAATATCACTGATCAGGCTTCAGTGCCAACATTGAAGAGAAGATCCAGATAAAACCATCCTTCTGTCTATAGTGCATGTCCACATTAGGGTTTTGAGTGAGCTAGAGCGTTCCAGTTGACTTTGAGCAAGAGGCAAGATAAACTCTCTGCAGGTCACCAATCATTCACTGCAGATGAAGTCAAGCACCGTATTTTCCGGACTATAAGGCGCATCTTCAATGAATGGCCCATTTTAAAACGTTGTCCTTATATAAGGTGCATCGGACTATAAGGCGCACCATTAATGCATCATGTCAGATTTTTAATCCAAATCAAATCATTCTCCATTTTATCTTTTTTATTTCAACTTCAGACACAAACAATTACTACATAATCACAAAATAATGATCCATAGTCTTTTTGATTCATGATTCATAGTCTTCAGCGGGCCACTTATGATTGATTTCATGACACAATGCTTCGGGACAGTTTAATTTAGGAATTTGTTCCATATATAAGGCGCACCGGACTATAAGGCGCACTGACGGCTTTTGAGAAAATTGTAGGTGTTTAGGTGCGCCTTATAGTCTGGAAAATACGGTACTATCTATTCTACAACAGAGATGATGCTGGCTGGCTGGGTTGTCTGTATATTACTTAATAAATAAGAAAGTACCTTGATCTAAGAAGCTTTTATTTTTGCAATTTCGCTGAAGGTTGTGTTAATACACGAGCAAACTCAACAGACACCTGCAAACAGCAGCACGGTTGAGACAGAATTGTGTCAGAAATCTGCTTCTTCCCTCTCACATTGTTCAAGATACTACTCTATTTGACGCATATATATATATATTTTTTTTTCTTTTGCCAAATAAGCTGTGATGTTTTTGATCTCCCCAGTTCGCTGACAAAAAAATGTTGCCCTGTCAATTTGTTCATAGTTGGCAGCTGTAAAAGGAGGGAGGAATTTCATCAGTACGGTTGCAGACCTTTCCCATCAATGTCAATGCACACTGGAGTAAAGAAAATAGCTGAATTACTGCTTTAGTCTTTGACATTCACATCTTTTTACCTTTTAATGTATTTTATTAATGGTCACGTTTTAATCCAATGCAAAACTGCAAATTTCAGGCAGAACATTACAAAAGGGTGTACAATAGTGACAGCCACAAACAGTGGCTTTCCCTGCGGAGTATTCAGGTGATCTTTGGAAGCATTGCACTTCTGTAAAGTAACTTTGAGTACGTTAGAAAAGTGTTTAGTGTTCTTATTCTTCCTCTTATTCTTACACCATCCAACTTCTGTAAAGCGACTTTGAGTACATTAGAAAAGGGCTTTATAAATAACGTGTTCTTATTCTTACTCTTATTCTTACACCATCCAACTAAACACATAATATGATGACTGTTAAGAACCATATGACAGAATGCTGCAGCATTCTCTAATTGAAGTTCAGACACAATTAAAAGTGACTGACGTCGTTATAATGTGCTGTCAGGTTCTCTGTTCAGTAAGCTTTCCTTTGATACGAACATATGCATAGTGGTGCATAGGAATTGGGCCGGTTTGCACGTGTCATGAATAGGAACGTGATTTTGCATATACGCTCAACTTGTGCGCCGAGTAGCCTACCGACATTTATATGCATTTCTTAGTGAATGATGCCCATTGTTTCTTCGTGGTGTGGCGCTGAGCCATGTCCCAAAAGGCTATTTAACTGGCAAATCAGGGGCTAACGGTGTTCTGCTCCCTGACTGAGCTTGTCACGACTCGTCCCCGGTTATTTTATGATGTGTATATGTTACCATGGTTTCTGTTTGCGTCGCCCTCCCCTCCTGTGTTACCTCACAATCAATCACAGTCACCTGCCTCTTGTTACCTGTCGTGTATTTAAGTCCTGTCTGCCCCTCACTTCCTGTCGGATTTTTCTCGTCTCTCACCTGTAGTCTTGTCGGTTTGTCTTTCGGTTCGGTTAGTTTCCAAGTTTGTCTGTCGGTTACTCCCGTCACTCACTTATGTTAGTTTGCCGGTTATGTTGGTTTGTTCCCCTCATCCTTCCTTCCAACTACCTTTTCCCTTCAATAAACCCTGGTCCAAGCTACATTTGGTCGCCCTGCTCCATTCTGATCCTGACAGAGCTTTCATTAAAAAAAAAAAAAAAAAAAAAAAAGGTAGAAAGATTTGCAAAATAATTACTTTAAAAAGCACCATAATGACTAAAACCTGAGTTAATTCACATACCGTACTTCTTGAGGTTTTAAAGATGAGAGCCTTTCCATTAAAGACAGAACAGACAATTTTCCATCCAGCCATCTTTGGGTAACAGTCTGTTTTTCTTCAGCTTTACAAAAAGAAAGACCTTCTTGAAATAAACACCTTGAACTACTGCTACTTTTGCAACTGAGTCATAAAAGTCCCCAGAAATTATTTGAGAACATGTTTCTTAACATCAGTAAACAGTAATCTGAAATGTCTCAATACTTTTATGGTTGTTATGAACATATTTGTCATAAAGGCAAACTGAGCAAGTTGTCATCACCAAGATGGAGTGTCGATGTGTTCATTACTGTAAATACTGAGCTAAGAAGAGAATATGGTCGTATTGATCACAAGACAAGTTAGACAAATGTGGACATTTACCATGGGTGCTTTGAGGTAAATGTTCTTCACTGAAGGTTATATGATGAAAACTTTGCCTCTAGAACTTGTGATGATTTAACAAATGGGTACCCAAAAAGAATCCATCGTGCTTATGAGTAACATAACCTCCAAACATTCTTACTTTTGATTGACGGAAGGGACGTTCAGGTAAAACTAAATCTAGGTCGCACTTATGACTGCACACTCAACGTCAAAGATAAGTAGGTGCTGGGTTTTTGGTCTTTTTCAAGCAGCAGGGGAGGCAGGACTTCAGTGAAGAGGTGATGGATTGATGCTCTCAGTCTTGGCAAGTGATGGCTCCGAGACGGTGTGTGTTACTCTTCCATCAGCCCTGATCTCCTTCCACACCCTTCCTTATAGCCGCTGCTGTCGCGATGGCAGTCTGAGAGAATATCGATAGAATTTAAAATGACAAAGCAGTTACCGTTCGCCGCTCCCCTTCTCGTCTGCCTTCACCTGCCACATCTCAGTAAACAAATGTCTTAGACAGGAAAAATAAACAGCGAGACAAGCAATAAAGAAGGAATGATTGTTATTATGGATAATTTCATTTATTGACACAATTACCACTACAATGATCTTTTTGTCAGTTATAATGTGTAACTTATTTATTCAATCATCCTGTCTGGAAACATACATTATTTGATGTCTACAGCTAATGTATGCCATCACTGAACAGCATTACGTCAGCATGCTCACACATGGGAGTTGCACAAATGTTGCAGTCCATTGAAATAGCCGGTCTGGGGTTGCCATGGTAATGACGGACAAACTGTGCTTCTCATTTCAAGCTAGCTGAAGAAAATTGCTCCCTGTTGAAAAAACAAGTGCTTCGGAACTCAAGTCAAAGCTAGATTTATTACACGTGGGGTCATTTTCAGTGTAAACACAGGCACTTTTAATTTAATAATTAATTTCGATGCAAGTATGGATGCTCTCGGTCTACATCCTAAACTATGTTGTTTTCCCACCTGTATATTTTATATAATGGTAATTCTGAGAGAAAACAAACATGTATTCCTTTTCATACAAAATATTAAACATCATTTGGGGGACAAGTCTAGTAGCTTCATAGGAAAACTGTATAGTTTTTAAAAAGAAGTATAGCTGATTAAAGTGTCGACAAAATTGTATACATTTTTCTAAGAATGTCTAGAACAGGGCTGCCCAAGTCCGGTCCTTAAGAGCCCCGATCCAGCCGGTTTTTGCTGCATGCCTACCGCAACACCTGAAACAAATCATCAAGATCATTATCAGGATTTTTCAAATTTTGCTGATGAATTTGAATCGGATGTGTAGTAGTGAGGACACACTTCACGCTGCATAGGGGCCCTTAAGGACTGGATTTGGGCACCACTGGTCTACAACATGTCTATTTAATCTTCACACACAAACACACCACACTGCATGCAGCAAAAAAAGCTTAATAATGACCATGATCTGTTTCAGGCATCACTTGGAGGAAATGTCCATTTAGTTGGATGTAATGGCTCCCTCATTATCAGAAAGATGCTGAAGCCCTATCATTCAACCTCAATTCATACGACTCCACACAAAAGCCTCCTTGGTACGATTCTTTGGGATGAAATAAAAGGTGGCTATGAAATAAAAAAGAGAAGAGAGACAGAAAAACATGAGGGGATATAGTCAGATGCTGTAGAAGCTGCTTTGGTAATGTTCTCACAGTCTCGAGCGACCAGTTTGATTGCAGTGGACACACTTCTCTATGTCCAGTTCAGGAAATAAGGACTCTTGTTTCTAAAAATAGCTTCCTGTTTTTCTATCCAGAAATGTGGTGATGGAAAATTACATTTGGCTAAATTCCTGTCCTTTCCCAGGGGAGAATGCAGTTTTTTTCAGTTCATCTGAGAGAACGGAAATGTGTTGAGTTAATGATCATTCTCGGCAGCAGATTTTAGATGCACATTAACTCTGCCTATTTTCTACGATCAAGATTATTTCCCATTTGGTACAGAAAGTAATTATTTCATAACAGAAGCATGTGTTGATGCTTCGCTGATGACCTTCATGCTGAAAGCTCACTTCACACACACACAAACAATTTCAAGCTTCTCTTTGCTCAAATAGCTTTGTGGTTGTTTATGGTTTTACACGGTAACTAAGATTACATGTTACATTGTTCATGATTGATCACTTGATTTCTCTGGGACTTTTTATCTGGTTTCAACAGATTTGTCTTTCATGATTCATCCAGTAATTGGCAAAATAAAAATGTCAATTCGCTTGAGATGAGGAATTGTTCTGGGTTAAAAACAAGGTAGGAGGCATGTAGCATATCTGCTGAGTATTTGTAGCATCAAGCATCTGTGTGTTTTTTTTTTTTTTGCTATACGCTCCCAGAAGGTTATGGCTGCATTACAATTAATACCTAGGCAATCCTTATAGTAAAGACACCACGGAGTTGCATTGCAGGTTCATTATTTACAATCTATTATATAATTCTGGTTTTGGATCACAATCACGCATTGTGACCTTTTTTCGTGCAGATATACCGAAAGATTGGTTAACAATGTGTTAACAAATTGGGCAATCTTTGATCTCATAACAGCTTTGATGGTGCGAGGCAAAAACCAACCTCAATCCTCTTTCTCTCCCCACATATATTCTTCCCCTTTTTAAAATGTTAGGGTAAAGACTGGTCTGAAAACTGAAATGATTATATGCTCATGTTGTGCAGTCCTGCCTCTGACATTTTGTCCCTAATAAAAGGTTAGCCCTGCATCAGAGGTGAGGCGAGTACACTCAAATTGAAAAGGTTCAGGTGCTAAAATATTTCTCTCAGTGCATGTGCCCCTATTAACATCATCCGTCAACCAGTCAACCAACACCTGCTCCTCAGCAGGGATAGAGACACATGTGAGAAGAAGGCAAAACTGCACAAGATAGACAGATATGTATGTCTAGGCCCATTACAGTACAGTAATCCCTCCTACTTCGCGGCTTCAACTATCGCGGCTTCGCTGTATCGTGGGTTTTCAAAAATGCGTAAATTAATTATTTTATCGCAGAAATTTCATCATTTCACGAGGTTTCGCGGCCACTTGAGTTTCTTCATTTTCCTTTAATAATGATAGCTTACGTTTAAAAGTCGTTTTCTTGTTTTGAAATGAATAAATTAAAGAGTCAGTACAGTATACTTTATCGTCACATGTGACTTCAGGGCGTTCTCTCTGTTGTATATTTTGGACTAACTCATGTTCCGTAGTGGGAAAACCCCGGATGTGGGAGGGGGAGCTTCGGGGACGTTCAGTGTTGCGATGTACGGCCAGTGAACTGACTGTGATGAAAGGAATAAAGCAGTATCCATCACGTCGTTGTCCGAACCATGCTTGCTACATCAGAACCTGGAAAATAGTAAAGATATAACACTCTCCACCGGCGGTGGCCTTCATCTGGACATAGCAATACACTGTTAGTCTCGTCGCTAAGGCATGAATGCGGAGCGCACAGTCCATTGATATGAAAGTCCCCTAGCAGCGAGCTGGTTGATGTCAGCGATAAAAATAGAATATCTTCCAAGAATAGCTCAAAAAAATCTAGTTTCTATTTCGCGGAAATTCCCATTTCGCGGGTGGGTCTGGAACGTAACCCCCGCGAAGTAGGAGGGATTACTGTACTTCATTCTTTCATTGCTCTGTGAGGATAAGAATACGAAGCCGTATGCAAATTTGTGTTGGCGATCTGCATTCAATTATCACTCTCCAAAATCTTCATCGATGGAAAATTATTAGTCATCAAAAATGTCATACAACAGTGTTTTCCCCAAGAATTAGCCATGTGTGATTTTTTTTTCATCCAACTAGGACTATCACAAAAAGGACAGCTGGTCACCCACCCCACCTGTTAAGTCGTTTGCATAAAAGGGGAGTTTATTTCTCAGATAAATGATGTTTAGTTTCAGCTTTCATTGTTGTTAAAAGCTGCCGTCTAATGCACACTTTTTTAGTCACAGTTGTGTTGGTAGGACATTGATTTGTGTTTACATGAAGGTTGAATTACTGTATTTTCCGGACTATAAGGCACCTTCAATGAATGGCCCATTTTAAAACGTTGTCTTTATATAAGGCGCACCGGACTATAAGGCGCACCATTAATGCATCATGTCAGATTTTTAATCCAAATCAAATCATTCTCCATTCTATCTTTTTTATTTCAACTTCAGATGCAACAAATTATTTTATAATCACAAAATAATGATCCATAGTCTTTTTGATTCATGATTCATAGTCTTCAGCGGGCCACTAATGATTGATTTCATGACACAATGCTTTGGGCCAGTTTAAATTTAGGGATTTGGTCCATATATAAGGCGCACCGGACTATAAAGCGCACCGTCAGCTTTTGAGAAAATCTTTGTTTTTTAGGTGCGCCTTATAGTCCGGGAAATACGGTACTGACACTGAGATCATGTTAGTGTGCAATTAAACAGTCCCGCAACACATTCTGCCAACACTGTGGACATGCAGTCCTTAAAATATATTTTTTCGGCCCCTCCAGCATTTAAGTTGTACATCGCTGCTTCACGTAATTACGGTATTTCATGAAGTTCAATGTGGAAGTTTGTGAAATGTTTTACTACTTTAGTAACTTTTCATGGGTTTTGTTGTGGTAGATTAATTTTTTAAATGCAGAAAATACCATCCAATATCAGCTGTCTCAAATGACTACACAATTCAAAAGCCTTTTTCGTCCCTCTTATCACACAAGCCCGTCTGTTTGTGTGTACTAATGATGATGGTCTCTAATGTTCTTTTGGAAGAAGCAATTAGCTGCTGCTCTCTCCAGACGCAGTCTGCACACACAAAGTAGAGCATGTGCAATAGAGTTTTTTTCCCCTTACACTCTGCTCTCAGCTGAGGCATTACCTGGCAATATAGAGCTGTCTGGGGCTTTGGAGGGAACGAGGAGTGCTTCAAACTGCCTGAAATAATTGCACGAAAATCTGTTTTATGACAGTGTTCTGTGTGAGACTAAAAAAAAAAACAAAAAAAAACATCCCAAGAAGCGAGAGGATAGCATAGAAATATCAGCCAGCCCTAAATATAAAATGTTGAAAAGAAAAGAAGCTCTACTAGAATGACATGCATATCATTTCATTTTGTTCCTGACATATACACCTCACACCTTTTTTTTTAGAGGCAGATTTTTTTTTTCCAGGAATGTGAGGAAATGTGGTGGTGATGATTCACTCCCCACTCCTTCTTCCGACAGTCTAGATATGCCTCACTCATCATTTATTATTAATCGCAGAATTACTCGGGAGCATTCTCCAAAGAACGTGAGTTCAAAGGGAACACATCATGACAGAATATCTAATTGTCTGCTCAGCATGTGAGGTAGCACACACAGATATAAACAAATATTGCTCGAGGATTCCGTTATTAATATTGATCACAGCCAGCCTTTGAGATATTCTGTAGAATCAAAATGATCATATGTGGAAATAAATTGACTGGATAGTCTCATCCTTTAGATCTGCCAAATAACATTCATTGTTGTCATTCACCTGAGGAAATACTTTGAGAATAAAATGCATCACTGTCATGCCACTTGTCTTTCAAGATTATCGACTTCCAGTGTCTTTAGGTTATACACTTGCCAAACCGAATATGGAAGTCACTTCCAGGCGCATCACATCATGTTAACTACATCCAATGAAAGGCCCATAAATCTCACTGTCACGGTGAGTTGTCCATCCAGGGGTATTACCAAGGCTTGTGCTGATGTAAAAAGAGAAACACTTTCCCTTTTGATGTTTGTGGCTGAGATCCAATGTACTCAGAGTTGATCTGTCCTTGATGTAAACTCACATTGGAGAGGAGAACACTTTCCTCATACCAAAGCATGAAACATGGCGTCCAACAGACAGTTGCTCACTCTGTCAGTACTCAATTCTGGGAGGTTTGAGCCATCCTCTGGACAAAGTTTTCCCCAATTTTACATTTAACTCGGAAACATGAGAGAAAACCATGAGGAATGTAAGAAACTATTACTTGTCTATTAAGCAACAATCAGAAACAAAAAAAAAACACCTTTGAGACAGAAGCACTTCCTCAGACAACATCCGCAACAATCTCGAGAGTGAAGGATGAAAGTCATAAATATGGGCGGAAAAAAAATGGAAATAACGGTTTGGGCTTGCCAAGCGTCTTCTTGGTTGGTCTCAACAATATTGAATAACAGCATAATGGCAGAAGCTAGTGTCAACAAACTCAGAAGTCTATGAAAATAGTTTGTCTGCTAATTAAAAGAAAAAGCAAACTAATTGGAATTGAATCAAGCAACGCTATGCCAAGAAAGTATGCATGCATTTGACAATCAATTAATTTACTTATATTTTATTTGGGGAAGCAATTAAAATTGACCCTACAACCCCAAATGTTTTGGAAACAGTTTGAAGAAATATTATACAAATCTTCTGCGCTATAACTGCAGATGCAGAGCCTAATTTGATTTGTGATGAATATTTCTTCTTAAAATTTGGACAGAGATTAACTCAGTGTGCAACATATAATTTATCTCACATCTCCCTTCACTGTGGTGAGGAGATCTCCATAAGATGCAAATGATGTGATCATTAGTTGATCCGGTCCGGTGTTTGGGTCGTCAGCTTTGTTTCGTGCCATCAAAGGCAGCTGAGCCAGTGGTGTCTGACAGAATCATTTGTCTCATGGTATGAAACATCAAATTTCATGTGTGCTCAAATTTCATTTGTACTCTTGCTTTGGGTCATTGTTTACCCAGTCTCTGCAATGTTTACATTTCTGAGACACCACAGGTCAGGCTGCACATAAGTTTGTTGCAGCAAGTGTTGCCTCATTATTATTATTGTTATCATTGAAAAGGAAAAATACACGTTTGTATTTATTACACTTGATTGCCTCAGGCAAGATTTGTCTGTCGAAAAGCGCTATTTTGTGTTTGTATTTTGTCAGCACAACTTTGTACGTATCTGCTGCAACAAAATGAAATTTCTCATGGGAGAGAAAAATTGCAGCATAGCTGTTTTCTTTTCATAATTAACTAGTACTCAGAGACGACCATGTAAACCATCAGTAAGGATTGTTTGACTGGAGTTATTTTGAACTCCCGTGCTTAGCATCTAAAAGACTAAATTATTCTTTTATCAAGTCTAATTTAAGATTTCATTTTTTCTCTCGGATTTTTCTCTTTTTTTTCCCAGTGGCAATTGCATTTCAGTGCTGCATTTGCACAACAAAATTATCTGTGTTTTGCATCTCCGACTTTACGTCATCATAGCTGTTCTATATGAAAACAACCTTTGAACCCTGACCACACTTCACCATTCATTTTGCAAACCAAAACCGGGTGGATAACGTTGCCATTAAACGTTTTTGTTTTGCCATACATTATTATTAACAAAAGCATCAAAAGTCAAATATTGGTCACGGCACTTGGGGTTTGTCTGGTTCAACTTAATCAAATTATGAATTCACTTCTGAACATTCATTCAAAACCTCTTGTTCAATGAGGTCATGAACTAGTGGCAGCAACAAACAAAATACAGTTACATATTGAGTGTAGAATTTTACAAACATATGAAAAACAAGTGCATATTTTGGGATTTGTCTCAAGAATTCAATTTGAATTTAAAAGTCTTGAAAGAAATTAAATCAATGAGCTTCCAGCCTACTTGTAGTAGGGTCCATGTATAAAGAGCAGAGTAAACAAAAGCCTTTTTACTCAACTTTGTCTGAGCATAGGGGACCAAAAAGCAACAAATAATCTTGTGATCCAAGAGAATAGGATTCAGCATTTTTCAAAGTAATTAAGACACAAATATATGAAGGTAGTAGTACCAATATTGCCTTATAAATAAAAGTGCAACAGTGATAAGCCCTTTGAGTGGCCAAAGCAGCCCATAATTCACACAGTGCAGTAAGTAGCTCTTGTGTTATTTTGTAGCCGATGAGAATATTGCGCTGAGATGAACCAATTATGAGTGCATGTGTTTCTGCATTGTATAAGACATATTTCTTAATATTGTTGAGTCAGCAAGTCGGGTGCATACTTAATTCCAATGTCATTCTATTTTAGTCACAGATCTCCCCTGAGAGACGGAACAATCAAGTCCAATCTATCGGAGGCTCGCTTTGTCTTGTTCTACTTGCGGTGTAACGGCACTCACCAACATCAAAGGTACGACCGCCTCTCCCTTAATACCTCCAGCCTTCGTTAATCACTTTGTTCAGCTCATCATTGCAGCAATTATATTTCTTGACAGTATTTTTGGTTTAAACATTCAACACTTGCGTCTCTCTGTTATTTGTCCCCTGAGAACTAACTCACTAGTTGCTAGTTAGGTGCTTCTTGATTGTTTATTCAATAGGTGAGTTTTTTTTTCCCCCCTCCAAGAAACCCATTAGCATATTTCACGCAATTAGAATGTGGTAAATATCACTTGAAGCTTTTCAATATGCTTCACCTGCTTAACAACTCAGTCAGATTCATTAAGTGGCTCTTTGTGATTGCAATTTGTATGCAAAGAATGTTGACGTATTCAATATTAGACCCAATTGTGTCATAAGGATACTTTTTTACAATTACAAGCTATGTAAATAGCTTGTCATGAGTCACATTCATAATTAATCCATTATTTGTTTTCCCAAAGAGATTTATAAACAACATCTGGGAAATTGTGACCAAAGAGAAATAATACACATTTAAAATGAGTAAATTCCATGATTTTGAAGCTGTGCTCGTTCAGCATTTTGTACTATGCAATGAATGAACAGTGTTAGTTTGACTTTGAGCTTTAGTAGTTTTTTTCCACCTTTGAGAATGCAAGAATATAAGAAAAACATAAATTCCCATAGCAATGATAAATTCACTTATGTTTTATTAAATACCACGCACCTTTAATTTTGGTGAACCGTTTACTTATTCATCGATAACATCGTTTTTCATAAAACTTGGAAATCTGAAGACAAGAATTTAATTTCTAAAATACCCTCTGCTTTTGAGAGCTGCAATGACAGAGAATCTAGCCAAGATGTATTATCCACAAACAAGAGTATGAATTATTGTAATGCCCCACTTTTCCTCCAAGTGACTACTGCATCATTTGAAAATCCACTTGTAACTGTGGCTGCAAATGTGTTTTAATTATTTTGTAGTTGTGATTGATACTTGAGTAAAAATATAGAGATACAGTAACTCCACTGTATTCCAGGCTAATTAAATGTATTTATGCCTTGAGAACACTTTCAACTAAACCACTTCCCTTTGTAGTGGAAATATTCTGTTCCCTTATTCCTTTGATTAGTCTACACTCAAACTGTCCGCAAATTATATGCATGCCTTCTGTGTTACACTTTTATATCTTTCTTTTATTTTAAGTTACATCTAAAGACAGTGAGTATAGTGTAGGAAAGGGGTCATCGCGCAGAAACATTGCTGTATCTTCAATTCATGGCCATTAGTGAACATCTGCTAATGTAAAGCTAAAAGAAAAAAAAAAAAAAAAGCAGACTAGAAATCTTCAAATGTTCGTCCTTGTGTGTTCTGGACTCTAAGTAAGCCCAATATAATGATAAGCTGTGAGGCGTAATTGATATGCCGACATCCCTGCCATAATATTCCCCTTATGCAATGGCTATATTGCCCGCCTTCTCCTTGTCAGGGTACAAATTACTATGGTATCCTTAGTATTTGCAATCAACATTAGCTGTGGTACTCTCTTACTGGTGGGTAAAATAAGCATTTCTAATTAGAGGAAAGGATATCAAGCAAACCGTAATTCACTCACCTAAATGGAGATTTTTTTTTTTTTTTTTTACCCTCTCGTCATGGTTTGCTTTGCAGGAAGGGTGGAAAGAGAGACACTAGATAAGCAACAAAAAGCAACAAACATCAAAGCAGGATTTGGTACTTTAAAAGGAAATCGACTTTGTACTGATGATGACTTAGAGTGAGGAATGAATCCTGTTTATGCCTAGAAACACATACACATAAGCACCCCCTTCCCCCACCCCTCCCTCCGCTTAATAAAAATACTTTGTTGGGATTGTGATAGCTTTGACTGCATTAATAAACGAAACCGAACTTTGGAAATCCTCAAATTTGTGTCCGTCGCACTTACTTTCATATAATGTGCATCCGGAATTACAGTTATCTAACCAACCGGCAGCACGTTGGACAAATGGTCAGCACATTTGTCTCGCAGTTCTGTGGTCAGGGATCCAAATCGGGATTGCATGATCTCCCTGTGCTACTTCTCCCACATTGCAAAAAGGATAAACAGTCCCAAAGAATGACCAGATAGATTAAGTCAAATCTGCACAATCTTCAATTCATGGTCTCACACAAATAAAGTACATTTAAGCATAAAATACAGACTTGGTGATAACCGTCTATTAAGCAATCAATCGAGGGTTAACTAGAGCTCATATTTAACTTGAGGCTTAGTTTTTCATCTTTCGTCATACATTTTGGACAATTCCATGTATGCAATTCTGTGGTAACAGGGCGCTCTTGCATTCCATAAAGGTATGGATAAGCTGTATATTGAAAACTTAAAAGTGTTATGTTTTTAATCAACGAGGCCCTCTAGGGCTTTTGGAGCTTAATTAGCCCAAAAAGATTTTCTAACAAATCTGTTGGGGTGTACTCATTTACATGGAGGGCTGTTTGCCAAATACTGAATATTTCTGTTTCAAGAGCTTTTTTATGTAATATGTTTAAAAAAAAAAACCTTCATGTTGTTGCAGTTAATATCTGATTTAACTTTTGGCTTTTTCTCTTCTTTTTTTCTCTCCTTTGTGATTCCTTGTTTTCTTTCCCAGCTCTTTCTCATTCTACCTGTATCACCTGTCTGTTTTTGTTTGCGTCGGGGATGACTATTGCCTAACGGCTATCAGCCTGTGTATCTATTAGGTGTGTATTCTTGTGAAGCGATATTTCCAAGGCCATTTATTGCAACCTAGATATCATGCCACCATCGCTTAGGGATATCGCTGCTTGTATGTGTGACAGTGACATGCACTCAGGCTTGCAACTGTTATCTGGAAATCACCAGCTTCTGACAGTATGTGTGATATGAAATCAAGTTATGTGTCTGAATGGCTGTGGGAACCCTTGCATGTGTTGGATTTGCGCCTGCAGCATTGCTCGCATGTCAGAATGCATTACAGTTATGCGCATGGCCATCAGGAATGACAGTGTCATCCATTCCGGCTATGATTGTTCATTTGCAGGAATTGCATGAATGAAGTCCTCTTCATTATTAGGTGTCCATGGAAAAAAAAGGTTATTATTAGCATTCTCACATTGACTCAATGACCACAGGGGGGAAAAAAATGTCTACATGTTCTCAAGAGTTGCCTTTTCACACATGGGAGGAGCTACTTGTTGTGAAGTTGTACAGGAAATCGCTGACATTCTGCACAGCGTGCAGGACTGTGAAATAAGGTCATATTGTTTTCAATGAAATCACAAACCACATTGATCCCGCTCCTTGCTCTTTTCTTTGGCAATTGTGACACAGTTCACGAAGGACCACTAATTCCACATAAGTTAATACGACTGAAATGTAGCTCATCTTTTTATTATCTTATATTTACAGAGGAACGATTTGGGAGGGAGTAGAAACACAATATTTTATGGAAATAAAGTGAAGCTTTTCCAAACAGACAATGTAGACGTCACATTATTGCCACATGTCATATTCATGTTTCAAGTGGGAGTAAATTTGAGTTAAATATTAAGTCAAAGGGCAGCATGGTGGATCTGCGGGGGTTCACTTTTTTTTTTTAAATCAATCGAGGCACCAATCAGAGTGTCCTGGTATGTCCAATCCCCGGTATGAATGGATTAATTAGGTGTGAAAGAATTGAACTAAGCTACACAGAGCCCTAACGTCACAAATAGGTTAGGGATGAAGATTGTTTTAGCTGTAAAGGAGCAAGACAGTATAAAGTTTATTTTGAAATAACACATGATTAAACATGAAACATTGCATTCTTTCAAGAGAGAATCTAAATCTAAAAATTACCTTCACATAAAGATTGGGTTTACTGTGCATGTGTGAAAAGGCCGCAAAGTGTGTGATGTTTAATTCCCTTTATTCACAATTGGTAAATTATGCCTCCAATTTTGTTCCGGTGATATTTTGTCAAAACCTACACTAAGTGCCATCCTTTCTACCAAGGTTTGTCTTAATTAGCAAATGGGCTTCAAACTTCAGAACGCAAACACATAATTGGCACCCAGCAGAGTACCCTCATTAATGTGTCTGCTCTGGGCTTTGTGAATCCAAGATGTCTCTGCACAGGCCTTGCCTTTACGGAGAGGAATTAGACTTTTCCCTTTTGGCACTGGTGTCAGAAAAGTGCAAATGAAAGCGATTAAACTAGCACAGATGCCACTCTCTGTGCTATGTATCCCCCCCCCCCCCCCCCTCCATGCTGTCAGCCATTTTAATTGTTTCTGTTTAATGTGCCATGTTGGTGCTTTTTATGCATGAGGATTAGCTCAAACCTTGTACAGGAAGTACACTCTCCAATGGATGCCACGCAGCCTTTCTTCTGCATCTGGGCGTCTATATTGACCTGGTACCCCTCCTTTCCCTTCTCTCCTCTCCTGCCTTAACCTGGAAGCTCAGGACAAGTACAACTAATACAGGACATGGAGGACTATGAAGTTCGCTCAGCTGCCAGCATCCTGGCGTCCGTGAAAGAACAAGAGGCCCGTTTTGAGCAGTTAACCCGAGCCCTGGAGGAAGAGCGTCGCACTCTGCAGCTTGGGCGGGCCAATGCGCCACCCAATCCTCCCAGCAGCCAACCGTTAGCATGGCAGCAAGTGGTGATGCAGGTAAATGTGTCAGCATGCTGGACCCATCCCTCTTGTCTATTTCAACCACAACGTAACATCCCAGCCAACTTTTCTCGAGAGATACTTTGTTCTCCTTCGTAACCGTCCCATCCGAGCAAGCTCATCCCATCATCACCTCATCGGTGGGAATCAATAACAATTCTGATCAAGTTCTGGCATTTTGAGGCAACAATTCACATTGCTTCAACCCTGTCCTGGATGTTCTATGTATTACTTTTTTGAGGCAAACTGAGTCTCCCTCTCCCTCTTGTTTCCTTTGCCTTTTTCCACTAAGCTGCTGCTTGACATCCAATTCCATCTCCTTTCACCTTCTGGTCTTTGATATTGTCTGGTGGTGGTGGTGATTGAATGTGGCCTTTCATTCAGATATAGGAGACCTGGCCAGGGCTCCTCTGCTGACTGTACCCGCAAGTGCAGGAAATGTAAGTTGGACAAATGAGACAGCTGTAATCTTCTCAAAATGTCAACAGACACATCAGGAGATCGATACCAACATTTTAATTGTCTGGTGAGAGAGAATCTCTACCTTTTTTAATGACTTCCAGCGTGAAGAAACATAAGGACTAATTGATAAGACCACTTTTTTTTTTTTTTTTTTTAGGATTGTACTGATGCATGTGTTTCTTTAACACATTTTTCCTTTGGACATTCCCTTTGCCCATTATGAATTTTTGAACAGAGCAGTTCTAACGTTTTTTTTAAGCAGAAATCGAAAGCAATTTGTTCGTGCAGCACCTGCAATGTTCAGATGCGGCATGTTTATTCACGGTAAAAGTGCAAAGGGCATTTATTATTGATAAAGTAAGACCTTCAGAAATGATTATACCGACCTTGCATTTGCCTGTGGTCCTATTTTGTTAATGGTCTGTCAGTCTTTCCATTAAAGGGCTTCACATAAGGAGGACAGAAAAGGCGAAAGAGTTAACCTTATAATTCTTTAAAAATAGTGAACTGTATATGTATGTATACAGTACTTGTGTTTGGAAAAGGGACTATGTGTACTTGAATGTTTCCAGGACTTACAATTTGAAATGTCCTTGCCGCTCACATTTTCCTCCACCATCAAAACGCACGCTGTGACTCAATCCTCACACTCTGCACATCCTTTCAAAGTGATCTAGGATGTCATTGGAACTGATCACATAAATATCAATAATTCTACATCAGTTAGCCAACAGGCGTTCTCCAGTCACTTTAGAAACCTTGGAAGGCCACAAATACTCAATGTGTGTGTTTGCATCATTCAGGTCCTGATACCATTTAATTCAGCATTTCAGCTATGCAGTTTTCCCACAGATGTTATGCGGCAAGATGTCGGGAAAATAAAAATATGCTGCAAAGCATATCAAGGTTTATATTCAAGTCAAGGCGGGTTAGCGAATACTTTGGGCAAAATCGTGTCGATCTTAAATGCCATAAGATGTATGAAATAAAAAGGGCCACAAAAGTGACGGTCAAGTCGGTGAACAGCAGTGGGCTACTTTTCAGGAACGTATGAGATTCATTCTTGTCCTCATGTCAATGTCACTGTTTTATGAATCAATGCAAAGAACATGTTTATGCCGTGCCAGTCTGTGTAAAACATCAGAATGAATCTGTCGAGCACTCCATTAGTGTCTCTTTGATGGAATCATCAAAAGGGATTCAGTGACACAGATCGAAAACAGTTTTGAATCTCCATCCATTGATAGTCCCTGCAAGCGACCACTCATACCATGACACCCTTTCTTCATTTGACATTGCACTCGCCTTTGCAAATTGATTTTTGCCCCAAGGTGTGTCACCATCAAGGCTTTGAAAGATCAAGTGATGTATTATGGGAAGTTCTATGTGTGGAGATAGACAAGACACAGACAGCCCCATCCCTCTGAGGGTGAGGGAGAAGGTGACCTCGTTTTACCAGTCGCCTCATCTCCCATCTCATACCGCGCCCATTGATAAGAAAACACAGGATAATTCCATGCACCTCGGTTATCATAAACTCTTGGTTTCATTTGTAAGTGTTGTTATTCAACAGGCCCCTGGCACTGCGGAGCTCTGTCATCTTGTTGTCTGAATATAGTGGGAAGTTTTCAAAGACTTTTCAACTCTAGAAAGGGGGGGGGGGGAATAATGCAGCTTTTGATCAGTGTTGCTGTCTGTGGTGAGGATGTACAGACCCCAACCCTGCCATGGCACTGCAGCACTCAAGCAACAATCGGCCCAGTCGCCCTCCACCCACTTTCATCTCCACACAGCCCCCAGCCCCGTCTAGGCACAATGCATACAAAGGGCTGAGGGTGATATAGTGACAGAAGATCTATCCTTTTACTGGCTGGGCCTGGGAGACCTTGTACCCTCATAAATCAGCTTCCTAACAAACAGCCTTAGTTCCCCCATGCTCTCCTTTTCTATTCCTCCTCTATCTCTACCCTCTTTTTCCACTCACTGTGCCATCAGGAACCTTCTCGCCCTCCATAAACACCCAAATTACCTTAGTGTGAAAGTGGCTCCTTTGTTTATTTTTTCACCTCACACTGTTCCCAAGGTCCTCCTTTACCACTTTTTTTTTTTTTTTTTTACCCTTATACTGCTGTTATGTGGAGTAGCTGGTCGAGAATGCCAAGAATGTCGCTGCCTGGTTTTTATGTTTTGTTACGAAACATCTACTTATGTCTCCACAATAGTTTCAAGTGTATCAAATTATCTTTGGAGGTCACGCCAAATAGATGGCAATGGTTTTATTCCTTGTTAGTGGGTTGGTTTACAACTAGAGCTGCACGTTATTGGAAAAAGGCAATGTGCTATATGGGTGTTGAATATTGTGATGTGGATGTTATTGCCATATTTAACATGTACTGGTATCCTAAAGAATTGTAATGACCTCCAACAAATTGTCTGCTTTGTCCAGCAGAATCCCATGACTCCAAAGCGTACATCTATAAAATCATACATATAGCCTACACAACATGGGTATTAAAAAAAAAAAAAGGATCTACAAACACTGTTCAAGGTCATGTAAATTGGAAAATTTGGCATTTGAAAATAATAGATTTAATTGTGTTTGTTTGTTTTGTCATCTGGGTTAGATGACACTGATATGGACAAAGACGAGCAATGAACAAATCTTTTTTTTGTGAGCTATTTAAATTCCTCTTTTGTGGGCTTCAAACCTTCAGCCTTTAAATCAGACCACTAGAGGACTTAATCTCCGCCCTAGTCCAAGTCCCGGCCATTTGATCACAATCCAACAAAGCAATAATTCACTAAAAGCATTAAGAATGGTACGTGGAAGCCGCTCCAATTTTCTTCACTTTTAATCTTCTTCACATAGATGAACTGACGGTGTCAGTGGCAAGAATTCCTACCGACGGGAAGTCCGAGGTAGTCCAAACATACATTTAACCTTGGCTCTTTGATACTCAATGAAAACTGTAGCCCATATGTTTATAATAAAGGCCCGCTCCTTCATAAGACCCTTGTGGAATGTGACCTGTCCTCGTGTCCAGCAGGATAACCAAACAAGGCTGCTTGCTGATCTTATTTAACATATAAAAAAAGAATACTGTCTGAAAACATTCTTCTTCTAGTTTATTGCAGGTCTGAAAGTGTTCTTCAAAGAATTTTTTAAACAAGACTCATGAGTTTCATATATCCATTTGAATTTTTAATCACAGGCATTTAAATCATGAGTTTCATATATCCATTTTAATTTTTAACCACAGGCAGTTATCTGCATTGTCTTGGTTTTGTGTTCCGATTTTGCGAGTTTTTGGATGATTTTTTAATGGAATGACACATTTATTGGTATTTATCATCTTGGACTTTAACCAAATTTACCTGTCTGTTCTTCTGTCTAATCTTCCCTGGCAATAATTAAAAACTACAATGGGACATATGAGAGTATGTTCAGTGTCGGGCTGTTAAATTTGCACACCCACATGGGAAGACTCGGGCTTTTCAAACCACAGTTGAAAATGTGTGTTCAGAAGCCTGAAAAGTTCCCTTTGGGCTCACAAAATGCTGGAGAATTAGTCAACTGTGGACCATCTACCTCCACACTCAGAGAATTTACCTGAGATTAGAATGCACATTTTTGGTGTTTGCTATTTTTTTCTATATGCCTGTTTTTTCCTATCATAGAAACCCTATAATATATTCCTGCACAAATATAATTCAAGATATCAATAGTATCATACTATCTTTTTTTAATAGTAAACTATGCAAAATTGTACATTAATTTATTGATTTATTGATTGATTGATTGATTGATTGATTGATTTAGTGATTGATTGATGCCGCATGTGAAACCCCCCCCCTAGAAGACACAGAAAGAGTCAGTTGATATCTCGGGTTCACCGTTTTAAAACGGGAGGAGGGTACTTATTTTCACGGGTTGACTTATTAAATAAGGCTTAAATTAGTACCCCCCCTAACCCTAACCCCTGTAACTTTGCTTGGGGAGGTGGGAAACCTGTTCAAATTTGCTACGCTTCGTGAAAACACCCCCAGGAAGACATAGAAAAAGTCAATTCATTGTTCACAAAATTAGCTGGAAAATAAATCAACTCTAAATAATAAATACCTTAAAAAAAAAAGGTACCTTTACTTTCCATTTCCAATTTTGCGGACCATTTGCAATACCTCCACGGACCACCGGTTGATAAGCCCTGATTCTATAGCATGGTCTTTCTAAAAGGTCTAAATCACAAAATGTTAATTAGCATTTGAATTCAGATTTTTTGCGGACATGGAATGTTTCCAATCAGGAACAGATACACAGAATTTTTTTTAACCACACACAAGGCGTTACACTTTATTTCAGCGACTACACAATACAATATATGAGATCTGGCATTGCCTCAGGGTGGGATAGACTAGAAAAACGGACATACGGAACATCACATAGCCTGCAATTCCTCCTATTTCACATCACACACAACTGCAATTTTAAGTCTTCTTTTTTTATGCTGGAGCCAGAAGGCGTTTAAATGTTGGTGCATTTCAGAAAGGCTGAAGTCAAAGAATTTAGACTTAGCATGTGAAATGTCTCGTTTTGTAGACGGGGACAGTAATGGTGTGGGAATGTGTGGAAAAAGTGGGAACTTTATCTGACTTGTCTCTTTCGCCGAATATTTCATTCAAGCTTCAGTTGAATGTAGCTGACGCTCCAATCGTTTATTCTCTGTATGATTTGAAAAATTGAGAAATATGAACGTATGAATATAAATGTGACTAGCAAATACGTAATATCCAAACTACGGCCCTGAGGCCATTTGCAGCCCACCGTCCATTTTCTAGCAGCCTTACGAAAAAATCGCTTTTGACAAGGCCCGCAACCCTTTTGGGTGTGGGTGTTGAAAGTGGGCGTGACTTACCATGTAGAGCTTTTCTCCAAACTATTTGCGTTATGAATTATTTCAGTTTCAGTAGCTGATATGCCGAGTCACTAGTAATTTGAGGTGTTTGTCTTTGAAAAAACAAACGTTATTTGAATAATCGATTGCACCCAAAGTCGGCTGCATACATACATGGAATTTGCACGTGCTTACGTTCCCCAGAGGGTGAGGATTATGACACGGCCCTGCGATTGACTGAGTGTCAGCCACTTCAGGGTCTATCGTGCCTTGAGCCCAAAGTCATCAGGGCTCCAGTTCAACCATGACCCTGAACAGGATCAAGAATAGAAAATGAAAAAAAATAAATCTCCTGTGCTCTTAACACATTTGAGTTCCAATAAAACAACACATTATAACTTTGGGTTGAAATCGGCGATTTTACTTTGATGTTATGAGTTTTCCACAGTTTTCAACAGGTTTTGAATGAGTTGCTTAACTTAATCAAAGGTTAAAATACTCAAATGTAATCATTCAAAGATATTATGAAACTAAATGCATAAATGCCACTGTTTGGACATTTTCTGGCTTGTAACAAAATCTAAATGCAGTGGTGCATAAGGAGGCTGTTCTTTCATTAGGAACAATTGAATCCGCAACACTATGGAGATGAAACAACACTGCCAGGCTAGTGGAATGCTAAACCTCAGGCATTTCCCCTCTGCTTGGGATTTCTCCTTTCTCTGTTTATTTGAAGTCCAGTCATCCTTTTCGGCCTCTCTTGACTGTCCAAACGTCTCTCAAAGTTTTTCTGTTAAGCTTTCATTGACGTTATTAGATTAACATTCCACCATAGTCCTGGACACAGTACTTGATATTGGAGTGTGAATTCTTTCACGTACGTCCACCCCCCGCTCCCTGACATCCAGAGCACTGAGGGGAACGGGACAAAGAGGGAGAGAAAAGAAGCTCCCAGTGTCCATGTGTATGTAGGGTGTAAAAATTTGCAGTGTGGCCTTGCCTTTGCCTCAATGGGGGCAACTTTTGTTTTGTGTCTGAGACCCCCCTCCTCTTCCTCCTTTTCTCTTTGCCTCTCGCTCGACGCCAAAAAGGGGGAGGGGTCCTTAGGGTGAGAGACAGACACAGCTGTGGTGTATAGAAGGTGCTGGTCCCACCCCAACAAGGTGCCAGAGAGAGACCCAAAGAAGAAGCCTTGTGCAGGGAGAGGGAAAGAGAGAGAGAGAGAGAGAGAGAGAGAGAGAGAGAGAGAGAGAGAGAGAGAGAGAGAGAGAGAGAGAGAGGGGGGGGGGAGAGAGAGAGAGAGAGAGAGAGAGAGAGAGAGGGGGGGGGGGGGGGGGGAGAGAGAGAGAGAGAGAGAGGGGGGGGGGAGAGAGAGAGAGAGAGAGAGAGAGAGAGGGGGGGGGAGACCCAAAGAAGAACCCTTGTGCAGAGAGAGAGAGATATCCAGGAACATTACGACTTAGGACCCTCCTCTCCTCTTGTCTTATTCTTCCTTTTGCCAGATAAGCATATTATACGTTGAATGTGTGTGCGTATTATCTGATGTGCACTTTTGTGCGCACAGTTCTGCTCCTATCGCTTTTGACTTGGGTTCATTAGGGAACCTGATTTTTTAGGTGCATGTTTATCTTTCCTTCTATATTCTCTTCATTCCATTCACGTATACAGTACAGCACATCATCTCTGCAAAGGAGTCGGTCTCGTACTAAAAGTTGTCAATCAATAAATACAGGGGACATCTGAGAAGATACCGGATCTAACGCCATATTTTCAAAATAAAAGTAATAATAGCTCTTTCATAATAGAGTATTTCATAAAGGGATTTGATGATGTAGGAATTAAATTAAATTACTAAAATTAACTCAAATTAATACGAGTGAAACAAACTTTATTTTGTCATAAAACTGAGCAAATATGTCGGACTATTACAAACGCAGTGAGGAAATTTCCTTCTTAACATTTCAAGTTTGATTGATGCATCGGCATATTAATTTGACATCTGCTATCATGTCCTGTGTAATATTATACTCGAGCTCTGTCCTCCATAAAGTTTATTATGTGAAGATTTTATACAACCGATATTTTAATGGTGATTTTGGTATTGTTGGTGATATGTGCGCAGAGCAAGTACAAGAACAGTATGCTGTTCAAGTTATACTTTGAAAGGCTCCACAACATTTCCGCTTCAGTCATTGCTAACGTTGTCCAACTTGATACGGTTAGTCGAGGATGGCTGACCGCTTCTGAGCAGCTACCTCTGCGCTCTCAGAGGCTCAACTCCAAGCAATTACACGAGGATAACTCAAGGGCACAATCGGAGGAGAGGAAGGAAATCAGAACTTTTCAGACTGTTGGAAATAGCCGTCAGTCATTTCAATCGCACAGTTTTTTTTTTCCATTTTGGGGAGCGAAAGGAGGAAATTTTGACCATGCCTGCTGAAGTGAAACAGGTCCGTGTTGATGTCTGTTGTCATCGCGAGCTTCTCTCTCTTCTTCACTTCGCATCGGAGAGATATGTACTCATGAGTCTTACGCATGTTTCATTTGGAGCATGTTATTCTCTGTTTTGTTTAATTGCTGATATACTAGATGCAATTTAGGACTACGGCGTGGAGCGTCTGCTTGCTTTGATTGACGTGTCCCGCCCCCTTACACAGGACGGCATCAGGTGAACACAATGCAATTTAGTAAACATCTCATCTCAACTACGTGGATCTTACTGTTGCGCTTTTGCGTGGACGCTTGTCCAGTTTCAGGACCTCGACTTGTGGTCTGCTCCCTCCCAGTTAATAATACCCTAGAAAACGTTGTTGTGTGGTCATCGTGGGACAATTTGAAAGTTTGTGTGCCTGCAAGAGTCTTGACTGAATTTGGGCAAGATTTATAGCATGGGCTGTACTGACAATTGTGTGAAAGGCATGACATTAAACCCTTTTGGTGTTTTTTTTTCTTGCATAGATACCAACGGAATGTGCTTTTGTTGGGATTTGTGGGCATTTGTGTGTACCAGGGCATGATGTGCATACATTATTGATACTTGCTGAGTTTGAAGAGTCTTTTCCCGTCAAGCTTGGCGGCTCTCTTGTCATAGAAAGACTGATAAAAAAAAACAGGCAGAAAGTGAAGGATTAAATAAGTCCAACATCTCCTCCGCCAGTGATTGGTTAAAAAAAAAAAAGCTTGCTGTAATAATAAGTTCATTATGTCACCTAATAGTTAGTTCTATGCCCGAGGATCACCAACCTTTCTTAAACCTAGAGCTACTTCCTGGGTACTGATTAAGGCAAAGGGCTACCAGTTTGACACACACTTCTGAAAAAGCCAATTTGCTCAATTCAGCTTTCACTATGTGTTATTATTGTCATTTCCAGTTCCCATGTGTGATTTTAACAAGAATAGAAAAAATACAGTCAAACCTTGGTTTTCGACCACAATCCGTTCGAGAAGCAAATCGGTCGAATTCCGAATCTATTTTTTAGTCCGTTCCAAGGCAAAAAAAATGGCCTATATTTAAAGCATTTTTCATTTTTGTCCGATTGCGCAACTGCAGCGCACCGCTGAACGCGCAACCGTAGCGTGTCGCCCACCGCGCAACTGCACCGCGCTGGTCGCATTATTGTGACAGAGCCGTCGCTGAAATTTAGAAAATATTTCTAAAGTCCTGATGTTCTTTCCAGAATTTAAGTGGACCTTAGCGCACAGGGAGCTTCATTTTTTTCCGATCGAGCAACTGAAGCGCACCGTCGAACGCGCAACCGTAGCGCGTTGCCGACAGCGCAACTGCACCGCGCTGCTGACAGCGCAACTGCACCGCGCTGGTGGCATTATTGTGACAGAGCGGTCGTTGAAATTAACAAAATATTTTTAAAGTCCTGATGTACTTTCCCAAATTTAAGTGGACCTCAGTGCGCTGGGAGTTTAATTTGGTCCGATCGCGCAACCGCAGCGCGCCGGCCGGGCGCTCACTGTCGCATTGCTTTGAGAGCGTCTTTGTGTTTTAGGATGGCTTTACTGCTCCCACTTCCTTCCTTTGGAGGCATGATTGGGGTTAATACAATCCTCAAAGTAACAAAAATACAATAACTACGGAGTCAGTCGGCATCCAGTCCGCGCGGTCGGGTTTTCTCAGGTCCGCCCGGCTCATCTCGCGAGGTTCGACCTCCGAATTTTGTTCAACAACTGAAGCAAAAAAAATCTCAAATTTTTTGTTCAAATTCCGATTTGTTCGAGAACCGGGACGTTCGGAAATCGAGGTTTGACTGTAAAATAAATAGATGCAGCTCACTGACAAGTGCCGCTACTTGAGCTAATTTTAGAACAGTCCTGCGGGCGACTCATGCGGTCCTCACGGGCGACCTGGTGCCCGCGGGCACCGGGTTGGTGACCCCTGTTCTATGCAATGGATGCTATTTATACTCGCTCAATCACTCTTTACTTTCCCATCCCTTTGGCTGCGATAACCCTGAAGGTTTGAAGTGTTACGCAAGTGCCGATGGACTCAAACCATGTTTGTGACTCAAGGGTCACCACTTGTTGGGCTCATATCTTGGATGTATGCGTGCTGGAATGCATGTCAATGACCCAAGAATATGTCTGCGCCATGTTTTTTCCTAAAATGGCTCAGAGAGATGAAGGAATGACCTTGCATCTGTGACCTCTGCAGGGCAAAGATGGTTGTCATATTTTAGGCTAGGCCGGCATCACGGCTTGGCCTTTTGAACTTAGATGGAGATTCCTCAGCTGGGAGCACCTGCTTCATAGTCACACTTCATTTGGTTGTGAGTGTGTTATTTAGTCTTCATTGTGGAGCAAAGCATTGTGGAAAAGCAAAGGAAGCTAATTCAAAATTATGTTACCATTGCAGAGTAGGCAAAAAACTCAAAACAAGAAGTTGGTACAGCTTCTTAAAAATAATAGCCCAAGTCATATTTTGACAAAAAAACGCCTTTGCCAACTCCACAAACAAATAATTCATTTATTTATACTTTTGAAATGATGTTAAGAAATATAATGAGAGTTTGGTTTAGTATTTTGTCTTTTCTGAAGAAAAATAAATAAATAAATGACCTTGGCCATTATTTTAAGAGGGAGACAATATACTGTCTTTAAGGTTTTGTTTTTTCTCCAACTCAGCCAGTTTTTATACTCAGTATTCTAGCCGGAGGTGAGATAAGGGCGGGCTTGCCGAATGTTGCTCTAAATTAGCTTTTTGCCCAATTAAAATTGCAATTAGTGGGGAAACTACAGCAGACCATGTCTGAGTGTGAAAACTGTACACCCGAAGCATGTAGTGCCCCAAGGCCTCTATATTCAGATGCTAGGGTTGTAGCATCTTCTCGTCATAAAAAAAATGGAAAAATGGATATGTCACGGAGGAGAAATGAAAACATTTTGAATAATCCAGTAGTCGCCATCCTTCCAAGGTCTACCGAAAGCCTCTAAAGCAAGGATGACCCATCTAAATATCAAAATAATTCATGGTGATCCAGCCAAAGACTAAAGGGGTGCTCTTGTCTTCAGTCTGCTAGTTTCCTGACAGATTTTGGGGCTCTCTGCTACATTCTTCAATAAAAATCAAAAAGTTCCATGTCTTTGCTTGGCAGTGTTTTGGTGCGATGGCTCACCCTCCTTCATTCCTTTTTTTACATTTCTCCTCAGGCTTCCCCCTTTGTAGATCAATATTTGAAGACATGTAGAGCATGAGAAATTGGCTTTGTTTCGGGGTCATGCAAGAATAATGTGTGTGACTGGTAACATATGAACACATACTAGCTGAGGAGAGTGCATCAATAGAGGGGGCATCTGATGGGGGGGGGGGTGATCTTGTGTTTTGAAGGTGAGTGGATGTGGTGGGTCATGTGGTGGTGGGTCAGAGCAGATGGCCTCACCAGCATGCAGCATGTCGATGTTTGCCATACAAGTCCCATGGCTGTTGCATGATGACTCATATTACATTAACTCCGATGCTTTCATATACATATATTTTGTTAAACATGCTTTTGTTAACTCGGTACGACCCAAGGACCAAGTATTTTTATATTGAATGATCAGCATGGTTGTTTTTGTTTTGTTTTTATAAATATAAATGTTTAAAGTGGAAAATAGAAGCAATCCCTGTATGAGTTTATTATGTTGAAAAGAGTTTCATCACTACCGGGTAAACAATTAATTCAAGATCCTAATTCCCTTGACCCTGTTCAATTAGTCATTATAAAATATGTACATCCTGCAAAAATGACTTATTAAAACTTTTAAAAATTTTGATTTTGTTTGTTGTGTGTGGGGGGGTGGGGGCAAATTTAGATCTATTTGTATCATTTGCCAGTTTGTACATCATCTTATACTGAGTAAAGTTTAAGATTTTAAATCAGCGTCTTGGCATGAACGAAGCTTTAAATAGAACCTTTATATCATGAGTATTAGATAGATAACAATTGTCTGTCTGTTGGTAATGTGAGTTCAAGCTCCCATTGCTGCAGCTGAGTTCTGGAAGGCAGTCCCGACTTTATAATAAATATTTCAATGCAACACAACCCCGAACATCTGTGCTCCAAGCGGGTTAAAACGGATACTAAGAATTATGCACAAATGTTAACTGGCAAGTAATGCACTGTGCTATAAATAGTGTACTGTTATGTACATGCAGTGTATCGCATGAACCCCCCCCTCATAATTAAATGTTTTCTTTTTTTTGTCGATTGTGGTTGTGGATCATAAGCAGGTGTCCATTCAACCCCCAGAGTGCCCAAAAGAGGGGGGCTCTTTTGCACCCCCCCCCCCGTCCTTAGTCACTGATGTCTCGACTGATGCAGCCTCACGTTTGCTATGTGACCGCCGTTCAAGATAATAATTCTCCCTCTCCTTTAATCATCACGTTGATGGAATCGAAGAAATCTGAGGGGCAGTATAGTGCGAAGCAGACGGAGATGATGCCACACACCCCTGTTAGAAAACAGCATTGAGGAGACTAGCACTGCATTAATGAGATGGCAGTCTTATTATCATGCTTCAGCTGCACTTTCCCTTTGCATATTCAGATCCTTTTATTCAACATTATGTGCAGCTGCTTGTAGGCCACACCACATTTTACCTTATAACACCATCACTTGTCCCTGCTAGCTTCTAATAAAGTCTTTAAGACGCAGTTGAGCTTTGTTCTCCGCGGCCATATTTGTTGAATTTGCCATAGATGACATGGAGACGTGTCAAACCATGCATCCATCAACAACCAAGCAAGAAAAGAAAATCAATTTTATCCCAGTGCTATTTGTTCAATGTTTGCTCTACAGGCTTTGGACAGGATTCAGTTTCCCTGACCGTGTCCAATAAACACCCGCCAAGCTTTGCTGTTGGAAGCCAGCAACAAGAATCATTGTTTTGATCAGATAGATAAAAAAAAAAAAAAAAAAGCTACAGACTCACTGAAATGAGAGGTTGCGCCATCACACTGCTACGTTTGGACCAGCCAGGATCTGACATTGATTTACCATTGCTTGGAAAAGCACTAAAACAGCTTGTAGTGACAAAATTGACTTTATTTATCATAATAATCTGTCACACAAATGGTGGTAAGCTTACATAATGATATCAATTCAGTCAGATAGAAAAAAAAACTACGCTTAGATAAATGATGTGATTTCTTTAAATGAAATCATAATTGATAAAGTGAAACATAAATACAGGCACTATATGAACATTATTAGCAATGAGAATTTGGCCCTTTCGTCTCCTGTATTGTTACTTTTTCATTTCGCCTAGCTATTAGGTCCAAAAACACAAGTCCTGACCCATTTTTGAACCAATGAACTATAAAAGATATTGCGAGCCAAGCCCTCTTGCCCAACATCAGTAACCTCTGGCCTCATAAATGGTCTTCTGGATGAATACTGTAGAACAAAGAATCCCACATGGACTCACATATAGTACTCTCAAATCCATTGAAAGTCTTCCCAGAAAGCAATTACAGCTGCAAAGGACAACCAACTCATATTTCCTTCTACCTTTTCACTCCTCCTAGGCGTACGTAATAGAAAGCCGTCCATAACAATTGCGAATTATAACCCAGCTAGTTGTTTGACTGGTTTTCCAAAAGGGAATGTGGCTAAGCACTTGTAATCGCTGACAGTATTGTCTGCAAAAGTCACGATCGTAGCGTTTTATTTTGCACCTGTGAACAAAGACTACATTCAAGTCGTTTAAGAGCAGTTGGCAAAAGTTATTCTTGTCATTTCATTCTGGGATTAAGCATATATCTTTAGCTCATATGTGATCCAGCCCATTTATTCAGAATCTTGGGATCGTTTGGAGAGGCCCTTTGAGGGGGGAGGTCAGCGTTTTTTTATAAAGCTTCCCTCAAGCAGAAAAAACAAATGACCTCTACTTCTCCTTTTCTTTACCACTCAACGTACGAGGCTGTAATGCCGGGTCCTGGGGAAGACATGGCTCCAGCCCCATTTACGTGTTTAGTCTGGGACTTTCTTTTGAAGGATTAGCCCACTTCTTGCCACTGGAAAACGGTGGGGATGTCAGGGAGAGCATCGATCTGCCATCATGGTACCATCTGTCTCTGGCTGCCTTTTAGGATTAATGAGTCACTCTGACAGCTCTTTCGGAGGGTTCTAATAGAGTTGACTGGCCATTCAGATTACTCTGGCATGTGGCAGTGCGAGTAGTCGCGATATGAGACAACGTCGCTGTTTTCTTTCCCACATGCACGTCATTCCAATCATACAAATCAATGCTTACCGCACTGGTGTGATGGGCAGACACAAACATTGGAATTGCATTATGAATCTGTGCTTTTTTTAACCTTTATTGAGGGTAACGCTAGCAAGCGAAAGATTGTGTGTCAAACAGTAATAATTCAGTTTATTGCTTTCTCAGAGCTCAGTCACAAAGCATGTTTGCAGTGAGGACTGACGTTTATTGACCTGCGGGCGGTTGAAGAACTCTGATGAGGTCCGGCAGCTCATTAGAATTCTGTTCCAAACCTTACAACACACAACATTGCTGTTACTGCTGATGGCTTGGGTCCAGGGAGGAAAAATTAAAGAAAGCGCTATCGAGGTGGAATGAAAGTCCAAACCACTGTAAGTTGACCGACTTTGGCTCCACTACAACCTTTGCTACTCGCAGCTTCTGCTGTAGCAGCTGCAGCTGCACACAAACATTATGCTAAGCAGAGGCAAGAGTTCAGCCAAAACCAGGAGGAGAACTCCCCAAAATGGAGAGACAAATATGCTCCTTGCATTCTTTGTGCTGCTGCCTCGCCATGCAGACAGCCATTTGTAGACTTTAATGGAGGCATTTAGATCTTCAGTAGTGGCTGTCATATGTCATTACATGGGATGGCACAGTCTTGTTTCTCATTTCTCTTGATATGCACTCTTCTCATTCCCAGAGGAGCCACTTGTGAACAATGGAATGATGCACGGCTCTTTACAAATTCCATGGGCTCTTTTCAGCTATCCAGTGCATCTGCACTGCATAATTGTCTCTGACTACATAATGACAGCGGGAGGTTTATATATCAACAAGAAAAATACCATCAAACATTATTTTTTTAATTTGATTGGAATTTGTTATAGGTGGTGAAGTGTGTCAATCTGAGCCTCAAAAATGGAAGGAGAAGAACTAGCAATCCGTTGAAGGTGCTGTACTTAAAACTCTTTTGGCTGGGATAAAGCGTGTAAAATCCCAATGTCAGCTTTTAAGCTCTATGCACCCAGCTGCTTCAGCCAAGCAAGCTTTTAGTTTGGTAATAGGACTTTGTAGCGGTGTCCGCTTTTTGGAATTGTATGGTCTGCCCATAAAGTTCCCAAAAGATTGGGTTAGGAATCGAGCTCAAGAATTTCAAGGATTTTTGTTCTCTACCAAAACCAATACCCTCTAAATAAAAAAACAAAACAAAAGCCTGACCCAAGATTTTGGAAACAGGTTCCTTGTTGATGCAATTTTTATCAAAATCTTGCATGTATGAAAGCAAAAAGCAGGCTAACATTTACTGTGAATACACTGAAACAAAAGTATTGCTATCTTTCGGTCCAAGAAAGAAAACCTCGCAATGGCCTCCGAAATAACTTTAAACTGACATTTGCACAAAAAAAAAAGCACATTGTCAAGCCGCAAAGCTTTTGGGAAAATATCCTTTGGGACAGATGAGACAAAAGTGGAGCTTTTAGATAAGTCACATCAGCTTTGAGTTTCCAAATGCAAAAATGAAGCCTCCAAAGAAAAGTCCACCTGTGAAGCTCAGAGGAAACTGTTCTTGGGCTGCTTTGTGACATCTAGAATAGGGTGTCTTGAGTCTGAGCAGGCCACAACGATATCTGTAGATCATCAACTACAGGTCAGGGGTCTTCAGCTCAAAACACAGAATAATAGCTCAGATCAAAGATGGGGTGACCTTCTATGAGCCCTAATCTAAATCATTTTGAACAACTGTTAAATGTATTTGAAACACGCAGTCTGGCATGGGCCAAATGTATCATAACACTTGCAGAAGATCATTAATTTGTTGCACACAAAAAAACAACAAATTCTGATTCTATTGATTCCCTACCTATTTTTTTCTTTCACACAAGGGTGTATAACAGTTTTGTAGCCCTTTCAGTTTCCATTCTTTCAGTTTCCTTCTGTTTTCAGAATGTTTGCCACAATTTCCAGTTTTGTTAATATGGTTGATAATGTTTCTTGATTTGTTTATTCGTTTATTTCAAACGTGGAAAAAAAATAAGATTAGTGTACACAAATGAAAAGACAAAATATATATGTGTCTATATATATACACATACATACATACATACACACACACACACACACACACACACACACACACACACACACACACACACACACACACACACACACACACACACACACACACACAGACAGACACCCAGACAGACAGACAGACAGACAGACAGACAGACAGACACACACACACACACACACACACACACACACACACACACACACACACACACACACACACACACACACACATAAACTAAAAGAGTAGCAATCAAGATATAACCAAAAAGGAAACCATAAATCATATTGACATGCCTGAAAAGAAGTATAATTTATTTAATCCCACCCGCTTAATTTATTATTAGTATTGAAGATTCTTATTGAGAATTTGGCTGCAGGTAAACATTTACCTTTGTAAATCTGTAGCGGTACACATTTACCATTAACAAAAGGGTAAATGTGTTTGCCGTATGCTTTGTTCGCTAAGACACATTTCCTGCATATTCTAAAGAATACACAACATTATCATTATCTGAAACATGTTTATTGCAGACTGGACTGGGAGTTGGATATTTTATCAGAGGGACGGCCTTCAAAGCTTTTTTATCCCTTGCCACATTGTGATGTGAAAATTACTGCAGGCCTGTGCAGAGAGAGTGATCTGGAACCACAGCGCCAAAGCATAATCACAATTGCGCAGGCATCAGGACTGGCATGATGTCTACAACCTTGTGACTCTGGACTGTCACTGCCCCACGCTACCACTGTGTTGCCTTTGATTCAATCACGTCCGTTCATCAAGCTTATTTACTCTCCTTAGAAACGCTCCTGCCTCTCCACTCCAGCTTGTCTTCTGTGCTTTGGATACTGTTTTCCCCCTGTTTGAATTCACTAAACAGTGGCTGTCCCACTCTTTCACTCAGTGGATCGATCGATCATTTCAAAGTGAGTTGTGAGTGTGCTGTATGCATAGCTGATGGTGTCCATGTTTTCTAATGCTGGATGGGAGTTGTTGGTTTGAATAGTTTGATTGTGTTTTATCTTTGTCAGTGGCGGAAGTGTAGTTTTTTGTACAAGCGGGGTTCTGAATGGGTCAACCATGAAAATAATTTAAATACTGCAGCTTCCACCGAGTAAAGTGTGAGAAAGGAAGGGAAAGAAAAATATGCCATTGGCAAAGCGTCATACTAAATAAACACGTCTGTGTTCCTTATGGACATGAAAAGAAAGATTTATATCCACGCTTATTGGATTTACCGCTCCCGTAGTGAGTTGTTCAGGAATATCCGTCTCCACCGTGAATACTGTATGTAAAAGTTGAATGTTTGTTCTTGATTAGTTTTCAGTGATATCCTGTGCTGTCGTTGCTCCAGTCTATTGAAGTGCTATCTTTGGAATGTGAGTCAAGATTTAGAGTATTGATTTTGGGGAGTCTCCAAGCATTTTTCATAAAGTCGAAATCCTTCCACTGCAACAACGCTTCTGTATTGAGTCCACATTTTTTAATCATACAGTTTCCCTTGAGTATCACATTAACATTGACATAGGGTTGCCTATATTTTGGACTGCCTCTGGAATGTGCCTGATCTAGAAAAGAGTCAGTCAAGAATCATGTTTATTTTCTCTTATCCTAGCATGAAGCAAGCAGGTTACCATTGATGGTCTATTAGATTAGTTTTGAAATCCTGCAGATGGTGTTTCTGGTTCATGTCTGTTGAGTCTGTTTTGGTTTGTGCTGCCAAGTTGGTCACTAAAGTGGTGTGATGAAATATGACAGCCATGCCATTCAAGCTGTTGCAGAGTAATTTCTCAGAAGCTGTGACACTTCATTCAACCACTATGTCGATCAATGAATCTGTTTTGTCACCACAGATGCCTCAGTTGGTTGTCCAGTGCAGGCGGTCGGTCCATTGTGCATGTCCCCCACACTCTCGAAGCTGACTCTGTAAACATGATCATGCACACTAATCCTCTTTGGTATTGCTGCGCATTTACACAGATGAATGATCCCGCATAGATTGCAGTCATAGTGGAGGCTTTCCTGGAAAAGTCCAGAAATTAGAATAACAGACACATTTATTGCTCATTCATCGGTTTCATTGTGGACTGATTTGCTAATGCCTCTGTGATTGCATTGAGTGTCCAAGGGCTGACTCATTGTGTGTTTTCCCACAAGTGCATAAAAGCTATTTGTGTAACTGGAACTACCGGGGCCCAATACCTCCAATGAGTCATGATCCACATGATAGTGGTCCCTCCTGACTCTTTCCACACTTTGTTTAATAGTCCAGCAGGTGCCGTTGCATCATTTGATGAGCAGACGGGAAACCATTCGGAAAACTGCTGCAGAACAAAGACTCCAAGCACTAGAATCGTGGCAAAGAAGCAACATAGAACCCAATTGAGCAAATGGACCTTGCCATCATACAGTATGTCGCTGAAAGTTATATCTACTGTACCAGGCGGACAATAAATGCCCATATATAAGAAATAAAAATATTCAAGGAAAAGGCAAACGGATAAAAATGATGGATAATTGACACCAGATATTCACAGGTAGTTGCGATCGATTCAATGCCTTGAGAACTTGTTGATCCTTGTGAAGTTCACGGAGATTTTGGACCACTGCACATGTGGGTTTTTACAGGTGTTCAGTAAATGGTGATTATGTGTTACTTGAAAAATATATATAAATTAAAAAAATGTTGGATATATGCACTCATATGAAATTGGACACCTCAACCTGCAGTGTAAATCCAGCCAAGCTCTTTGAGGTTCAAACTTGTGGGCTTGTAATAATAACTATGTGACATCAAGTTACATACAGTATGTGTCACTGAATAAGGCGTTTAGATTCCTTCAAATGCTTATTTTGCTGGATTCATAACCTGGAACATATTTTATACGTTTTAATACATTCTAAAGATTTAGCTGGTGTCTTCACATATCAACCTTTAGTGAACTGTGTTCTTTGCTTCACTGCCTTGTAAAAGTTGTTTGACTATTTTCAGATTTTTTTTGTTTCTTGCTCAAGCCAGTGGACTTAATGGGCTTTGGTCTATGGAGTCCACTGCAGGGATTCCCCCCCACCACCCATTGTGCCATTTTTCAGCGGCCTCATTGGGGCTGACAACAATAGGCTTGATAAGAAATATACTTGCGTTTTCTAGTGAGCAGTTCATCTGTTTCCGGCAGTTTAATGGTTTGATTAGAAACAATGATTCTATTTCAAAAAATCACAACCTCAATGCGTCCAGAGGCTCCAAAATAGGATCGAGTGTTCAGTTTGTTTACGGATGGTGCCTGCCTAGAATCCACCTAACCTCTGTTTGGCACAAAATGCACATGGCTTGGCCTTGTTTTCATTGTCTGAGACAGAAAGTCAGCATAATGAATTTTGGGTCCCTATGGAGATGCAAATTAGATGTGAAACAACATTGCAATTGTTTTTTTTTTTTTTGTGCTGAAGCCACTATATGTTGAAAGAATGTCTCATTGAGACTGCATTGCTCCACTTCTCTCAGGTGGCTGCTGCCAGAACACGTGCAGATGTTCTCAGTCATTACTGCAACATCTGGGATGTAATCGTACATATCGTTTTTATGAAGTGTAAAATGAAAGTTTTGGAAATGAAACATTTCATAATCATATACACATTAATGCTGATTTACTTGGCCTGACCAATATATTTTTAGGCTGTGTTTTGCCCCGACAATTCAACTTCAATTTTTATTTTATTTTTTTTAGACCGTGACCGTTTTTTTTTACTTCTATTAGTTTCAACGTCATCTACTGTCTTAAAAAGTCTTCTTAATCTGACTTCAGGTGGCGATATTTTTGCGTACATAGTCAAATTCCTGTCTTCCTTGATGTTCAGTGAACATAAACATGCTCAGTCACACTGTATTGTAGGTCGCTTGTTGCCAGAGGTACCAGCGCCCAACTGTTCCATATAGCGAGAGCTTGCATGTTTTATTTTTATCCAAATAACCGATTATTCTGTTTCTTACCATTTCATGAGAAAGTAAGATTATATTCATTTGATTGGCAAAACTTCAGTCGATTATTATTATTTCGAAAAAGGTCAATACAAATGGCCAGCTGATTAATCTGTCACATACTTCTTATGATAATAGGAAAAGGAGATTTTCTTTTTAAATTTGGATATGCAGCAGGTGGTACAACAATGTGAAATGTGTTCATCTCAATTTAAACAGTCCATTCAGAGCCAATATGTTGATTGATTGAGTGATTGATTGAGTGATTGATTGAACTTTATTTCTCCCACAGTGGGGAAATGTTTTTGTCACAGCAGCGTACAAGAGTGCAAGAATACAAGAAACAAGTGCCAAATGTAAAAATGGATAAATAACAGACAAACAAGGACAAAGACAAGTGCCACTAGTAGTGGTAGAGACGAAACAGAAGGAAACCATAATCAGGTGCCGCACAATAATAATGTTAATAAATACTGACTTTTTCGTTTGACAATGAAAAGTTAAATTGATCAGTTTATTCTTCCATCTTAAGAATTTTTTTGCATTCTGATTTTGAACTGTTCATTCACATATTGAAAAGACATAAATAAAAGTCATTTGTCAAGAACGCTTAAGAAACTTAGACCATTATGAAACAGAACAGAAAAAAAAGAAAAACAGAGCAAGGACGGCATTGTTCCTTTTAGACCGTCTTTCTATGAAGTTCACATTCCTGCTGAGGAAAAAGCTCAGGCCATTAAAGTACAGGATGTTACAATGTATTGTAGTGAATGCTGCTGTTTTCACTCCAGTCCTTCTCATGCCGTGCTTCTATTATCGCTGCAGTCCAGTATGAAAAGGTCTGTGTACAAAAGACATGTGGGAACATCCAGTTTTTGCTAAAGGGAATTGTATTTTATTTATCAAAGCTGACTTTTTTTTTCTCATTCACAAGTGAAAGGAATTGCATTCACTGTTTAGCCATTTTTCAGTCTGAAGGTTTTTTCTTTTTTGCTCATAGGTAAAGCTATGCGCTTGAGAACAATCACAACACTACTCTTTAGGATTCATTATTTATATGAGAGAAACAAACAATCACATTGTCTTCCTTCCTCATCTTACTAAGTACATAATGATACTGCCCTACAAACTATATTATTCAAATGAAGAACTTGACTTTGGGGATATATATCTTCCCAAAGCATTTTTCTTGATCCTGATCTTGGTCTATTTTTGGGCTTCTTGTCTTGCACACTTTAGAACTTGTTGCAAGGCCTTTATTTGTTGAACCCTTCATTGGCCCCTCTCCTTCTCACAAACCTGCCTTCTGACAAAAGCTCTCCACAGAATTGGTCTGGCCACAGCCATCACACACCCTTCACTCTATTTTAAACAGAGGCCCTCTCCCCCCTTGAGTGGACCATACTGTCTGTGTGGGCCAGAGCGTAGGCCTCGCTCAGTCAATGCAGCTGCTGCCAGCTGGTGCAGAGGTAATAGCATAGATAATCTCCCAGATGGTTTGGCCTAACTTCATTTCTGCCCTGGCTAGACTGAAAAAAAAGCAATGAGAGGATGCTTGTTAAAGTTTACTTTCTTCTAGGAAAGTTGACAACATCATTGAATTTTTTTTTTTTGCTCCAAAATATGGCCATACCTCTTTGAGTGGAGAGTTTCTCTGTCAGTTCCACCCCTATACTTTTGGCCAGTAAAAAAAAAAAAAAATATCATGCATCCTCTTGGGTACAACTTTTCTAAGTTTGCTTCGGGAGTTTCTTTTCCCAGGGCGAGGGGAATTCTACAGTGGGCAGACAACAGGGAAACAACAAAAACCCATGTTTTCTCTATGCAATTTGACCAGCTTCCACATATAGTACAGTCATAACAAGACGGACGTTGTCGAGCTTTATTTATCCTTGCCACACTCAGATTTTAGAACCTACACTCTAAAAAATGTTCACTGTGCTCTCTATTCATTTTAATCTGTGTAACAATTTACACTCAATAATATTGAGTACATTTGAAAGCTATGAAATTTACATCATGTGGAACACTTTTACACATTTAATGCAGTCCGTCAAATTAATTTGCCAAACATATACGTATGTATAGGCTGATCATATTTGATTTCTTTCCAAAGCCTAAATGTGATTCTCATCTGGCTCCAGAACAAATCTAGAATGTGACCTGCTGAGAGAGTAAGACCAGTCAAGTTTGCTTCTACATTACTCTGTTCTTTGCTTGATTAACATTAGATTACCAATGATCCCTTGGAGTAAAATAGTGGTATTGGAATTTACAGTAGTTATACCCAGCAGAAAATAAGGATCATCACTGTCATGTTGTCATAGCCTACGTAAAAAATGAACCTTGGTAGATTGCGTGATGTTCAAACCCACTTTTAGACACTCTAGATTTGTTTGCAAAGAATTATTAAGGATTTGTAATTAAATGTTGAAGCCTGAGTGGCACAGTGCCTTCTATTTGTTTTTTGTGTGGCATTTTCATGTTCTTCCCACGCTCATATGGACATTCTCTAGTTTCTTAAAAAAAAAAAAAAGAATGTTCTTATTTAATTAAATGCATACAAACGTACCTGGTAACCTTAAAGAGGGAGTCAATCCCCTATTTTCTTTTTAGTGATATGTTATGTGCAGCCCAACGAATCAAAACACAGTATTCTGATTCATGTTTTGTTTGTAGAATATCAATTAAACAGACAAAATCTCCCTTTTTTTAATCCAATTTAGGGGGTGGCTATTTTCCCACCTGCTGTCGACTGAAAATGACATCACAATTGCCAGGCCTCAGGTCCCAACCAATCACGACTCATCAGTTTTCTGAAGCTGAGCCGTAATTAGTTGTGACCTGGCAACTGCAATGATTTTCAGTCGACAGCAAGTGGCAAAATGGCCACCTCCTGAGATGGATAAAAACGGGTGAATTTTGCTGCTTGATTCATATTTCCTGAATGTAATATTAATCTTAATGCCTTGTTTGCAATAGTGGGGGGCCCATTCAACATATTATTGAAAAGAAAATATGGGTGTTTACTTCCCCTTTAATTTATTGATCTAGTTGGAATGCTGGCTGCCATCTAAAATATTTTCTTGTGACAGTTTGGAGTTAGTGTTATCATTGATGGCAATTTGGAGTCAAGATCCTTTTTCCTGGTTTCCATGGCAAACACTATGGGCTTCTTGTAGTGAGGGGTGTTTTATCGTGAGACATGCATGCGTTTGGTCGATTAAAAGCCGGACAGGGGGTTTGTGGTCAGATGCTTGGCTTGCATCTGCTTCGTCGTGCAGGAGGGAAAACTATGCAAAAAGGCAGCATTTCTGCAAAGTGGGGCTTAGCCAGACATTGAGAGGAGATTATCCATATTTTGTCTATATCCTCTTCTTCCTCCAACCACCTGCAGAGTAACACAGACACACAGCATGAACAGTGCATGGCACAGAAAAGAAATAACATGCTATGTGACATATAAAGGTCTGAGTGCAAAAACTAGATGCGTTTACATCAGTGGATTCACATTCACTGCACTCACCAAACAAAAACGAAAAAAAGAATCCTTATCTGGCCCATCCTCCTCATACAGCAGTGCAGCCTGCACCTATTTCAGCTTGGATTTGGCAAAAAGGCTTTACTCTGCATTCATAATATATTCTCTCCGCTCAGCGTTCCTCTGATCATTTAAAATGCAGTGCTCCTGATATTCTCAAATCATCAAACAAATGCTTCGGATTAAAACCAAAGCGTAAGAAGCATAGCTTCAAACGTGCTATTTATTTGCATACTCTGAATTTGACGCAAACTGTAGTCTTTGAAAAATGTAGCTAAAAAAGGGAGGGTGAGAAAAATATATTTAAGATATCAGCTTCCTTTTAAATATTCATCATCAGCTCACAGCTTCTAAAGTGAGCTAAGTAGCACCTTTATTAGTGCATCTGCAAAACACACACACACAAACACTTCCATTGATACTTGTTTCATATTTAAAGAAATTAAAAGAAAAAATGAATGGACTGAATGTTATAACCACATACTGGAGTATTTTAAAAAATATATATATATATTCATTTTAAAGGTCGTTTTTGCGCTCACCCATAAAATTCTTCTCATTAGAATGGATAGGAGAGGGGGGCGTTGTGTTTGGAATGAGATGAAGGGCATCGTGTCTGTGTACTCTGGTTGACCCACAGATGTCAGATCTGCGGCAGAGTTAACCTCAAGCTTAAAGCATCTCTGAGGGAAGACTGCTTCATCCCTCTATCATTAGCTAACTCGTCTAACTGTCTACTGTGGGGTAGTTTTTTTTTTAACTGTAATCATCTCACGAGTAACGTTATGGTAATTGATTAATGTCGTTAAGTTGCTAAGACAGAGACTGTGTTCAAATCAGCATATCAATTGGCTGTTTCAACAATATATTAAGTGCAACTCTACTTTATGTTATAGGCCACATTTTTAGTCAACATTTTCTTCATTTTAGACACACTTATTGATTATTTAATCATTTCATTATGTTTAACCTGGTAAGGCATTTGACAACTGCTCCATATGCCTACCTGGAGGCAATTTAGGGTTCCGCGTCTTTCCCAAGGCCACTTTGACAGCAAACATTTGAATCAGACTCTGGCCCAAATTCTCTGCTCACCAGATGACCCGCTCTGCCAGCTGAACCACATCCACCCTGCAATCCACAATATAACTGATGTGTTCGTTCCACCTTTACGAGTATCTTGGTGCTCATAAATTGACACAATTGGAGTGGTATTAATGAGACTGATTGTTAATTACATTTCCAATTCGTAGCTGTATATTTACGATTTCCAACAGCACTGCAGTATTTCATAGTAATATAAAATCCATAACATCCACTGATTGTCCCATACATGAATTGGAGTTTTGCCACTCAATTTACGTGCAATGTTTAGTGTTCTACTGTCCAGCTAGAGTACTGTAGTTAAATAAGCTAACTCATAAAATGATATGAGTTAGTAGAATGTATGTTACAGTGCAGTTGAAACCACTTACCTTTTTAGTCATGTAGTAAGGAAGAGGAAGGATTTTGTGCAAATGTTACGCCCCAAGCAGTTAGAATAAATGTCGTGTTAAATGAATGCATCTGACAGTATTAATAGTTAAACTACATTGTTCTTATACATAATAATGTCATATTGTCTATGCAGCTCTTGCCTTGGCTCTCATTAGATTGTGCATTTGTGCTGAAGGTCGGGACCTGTGGGAACTAGTGTATCCACATTACCATGTTTCTGTGTTAAGCTTATTCATACAATGATGATGATGAATGCTGTCACGGAATAGAACTATAACAGAATTGATATTGCACATACATTCATGATGTTAACCGGCGTGTCTCTGAAATATTTTTTGAACAGCCACGGCGCTGGTGATAAACTGTAAGTGCTTCAAATAGTGACAGAATTTTATTTATTTTTGCCATCCAGGTCGTGGGTTCAAATCCGGGGTTTTCCCTGTCTAAAGTTTTGCACGTTCTCCCCGTGGCTTTGTAGTGTTTAGTTTTTACTTTTTCCCACATGATAGAGACAGAGCGCAAGCTAAAGAGAGAAGGATCTTTCAGGGCCTCCCAGTTTAGTCTCATAAATGGGAGACCCTGCAGGAGCAAACAGATCTTTTTTTTTTTGGTGTCAAGGGGTACTTTGCTAGCAGCCTAATAGGAAGTTGAACATATGCACGTCCCCTTTCCAACTCCCTAACTCTCCAGTAGACCTCACATGCACTTCGCTTTGGGCCAAACTTGCATTGCGGGTGTTCCTGCACACTTTGCTGTTACCAGCCAACACACATACGCACTCTTTGCTGACTGACAGAATCATGCTGACAGTGATCCGGAGGCTGAGGGGAGGAGCACTACAAACAACCCACCCTCTGGGAACCCACGCATATGCCGTCACAACAAACCCACCAAACGTGAAATTCCTCACCCTGGTCTTTCCCTCTTTGCCGCACCCACTTTTCAAAAGCTCTTGAGATGCAATCCTGTGGCCGAGGCTTGTTCTGGCTCATTTAAGGGTATATTTATTTTTTAAATGTAATTTTATTCCTTATCCTTTAAAACAGATTGACTTACTTACTGTTTGGTTGTCCTTCTATGTGCCTGTCTTTGTTTCTCGGAATGTGCCCTTGTATGAATTCTTGCTTTATTTAAGTTTAAGTTGTTTATTTTATTTGAACCAAAAGAACGACAGGGGGAACGACAAAGGTGTCAAACGTACAAACGAGAGAGCAAGAATGTATGTTTTGGCTCAAGATCAGTCACTAGAGGAGAGATTTAAGTTTCCAACACCCCCTATGGCACAATCTTGGATTTGTCTCTTGTCTCTTTGGGTTATTTGTGTTCTCACCACCAAAACTGTCCACTGGAAATATAGTTTTACACATGAAACCAAAATACCACGCCGTCAACTGCAAAGAGTCATCATAGCTATAGCTGAGATGAGTCCTCACGAGGGTAACGTTGACTTAGTAACCACAATGAGACTCAAGGGAATTTCTTTACCTTGGGAAAACCTCATTTTTCTGTTCTTTTGCCATGCATTGTCAGCCTCTCTAGTTCCTCTTCCTCCAGTTGTTTTCCCATCTACCTCCGCTTCATCACACAAGCATGTCTTGTTTTGGCTGGATTTTTGGATCACATGGTCCTAGTTCATTGTTTTTTTTTTTTTTTTTTGTGGGGGAAGTCTTTGCATACCAACACATGCTTCTCTTTCTTCAACTTTATCGTGTCCACCCCCTCATTTTTTGGGGAGTTGGGGGAGGTGGTTAAGCATAAGGGGCTACTTGGAAGTTGGGTGATCCAAGTGTAGTCAGGAGATCTTTGTTAAAGGATTCATTGTGTAAGAGCTATGTAATGATTCCTGGCATGTCTGAGGGGTGAAATCCTGTTAGTAACTGCGCAGGGGTTAGGTTAAGTCTTAGCTGTTGCCTGTGAGTGCATGTGTATGTTTGTGAGAGGAGGAAGGTGACACTTATCTCCTGGTTAGTATGAGCAGGTGGTGTCACCATTTCTGTTATTTCAGTCTGAATCTTATAGCATGCTGTGTTCACACGGTGGATATCGGCTCATTGGTATATTCAAAATAAGGTGCGAGTTTGAGTTTATTAGAAACTTAGACCTTAGCAGCCAAATGCATGTTCATTACGTCTTTGCATCTCCGTGCTCAGTGCGACAGAAATGTGCAGTAGGCTACGGCCAGCCCAAAGAGAATATGGATAACAAGCTCTGTGACATAAACAATGCCTATTATGTGCACTTTATTTTCTGCTCTTGAAGGAGTAATTAATGTTGATATTTAGACTCATTTGTATTATAGAAAACAGTTTCTTGCAATCTTTCTGAACTTTAGGGATCAATATTGGGAAAATTACTCAAAGCAAAATCATTGCGCCCGTGTCACCTCGCTGGTTTTGGCTGTTGCACGCTATTTTGCGGAGCCTCCACTTCTGCAATGAGCTGCGGCCGGGTAGCTAAGGCAGCTACTATCATGCAGCGCTGCAGAGGTTAAAGTTCGCGTTGCACCTGGTGTTAAACATTGCCTAAACCACAAATTATTGCTGCCATGGTTGTTAAAAAAAAAATAATTAAAAAACAACTACACAAGCTGTCTTTACTACAGTTGAAAACAGAATCTGTAAAGGGTAATTCATCCATGGACAGAAAATTGAATGAAGTATAGGAAACTAATTATTCTGTTTTTGTTTAAAATAAAAGCAATATTATTTTTTCTTTTCACTATCTTGCACCAATTCTGACTTAAAATGTGTATAATAAAAGCTATCCTAATTAATGTTTGTTTCAGTATTATTTATTTGAACAATTCAACTTCTCTAATAGACTATATAAACAATTTGGGAATTAATTTATTGTATTTCTTGTGAATTAAAACCTGTTTTTAATTTTTTTTTACATTGTGATGAAAAGTTCCATTATAGTTTTAGAATATTTATCTATTTTTTCTTCATTTCACCTATTGGTCGGCACGTTATTGCACTTGTAAGGACAATAAATCTGAATTCAATTGAATACATAAAAATGAATGCATGTTAATTGATAGCAAATAGAAGGTTGCTGTTAATCGACACTGCTGTATCGCTGATCTCCCACCGTCTTTGTCCCCTCCCTCTGTGCATTTTCCCTGCCCGGCAATCCATCATGGCCTCGGATTAGTCACTTTTAAGAAGCCATATGTCCCCTTGTGATCTGTTTAATGTCATGTACTCTACATGAGCTGACCCAAGGGCACTGTATATTATTACATCATCCTTAAATATGTAATTTGTGCAATCAGTGTCAAATGTTCTCTCCACATGCAAATTGTAGATTTCAATATCGTTCTATTTAACTGTTATGTATGAGTGATGTTCTCAGAGAGACTATATTTTCCAGTTTGGCTGTATTTTGTTGTGGGTAGTACCTATTTTTTCCGGTGTTACAGGGAAGTCAAAAACGTTACGGAGCGGGATGGGCGGTAGATTAAATCGGATACATGCTTGGTACTCCAGGATTCTTTTCACTGAAGTCTCACTGGAATGGCATTTGCAGATGCAAATAACTAACTTTGAGATATAAAACACAAACACACGCCAAGTCAGAAAAAAAGAAAATAATTAAGTGGCCTCTGTACATTTATCATTTGAGATCTGCACAATAAATATTTACAAAAATTTAGAAAAATTCAATTGTTATGTTGTTTTGCAATGTTCTTGATTCAGATTTGCTGACATTCTCTGTTTGGATGAAAATTCAGTACAACCAAATGTGGGATGAGTTCTGCTCAAGTCAGATGTTTTGACAAGAGTATTTTCAAGAATGCATGAATTTGGATCAGGATACAGTAGTTATGTCCTTGTAGTTTTAAATTATAAAATAATTTAATTTAAAGCAATTCATTTTAATCCCCCATAACCATTAGATTTCATAACTCCCTGACGAACTATCTTATCTTCTTGACTTCAAGTGTCTTAGCTCAACGTGCCCTTGCACCCCAAAGCATCCTCGTAGGCAGCTGAGCTAGCCCATTACTAGACAGCTTTTAATCACAAATTCATGAGTTGGACTTGTTAAATTGAACTCCTAAATTCCCCAAGCAGATATGAGGAGAGGCGAGCAAGGAACGTAAACCAGAGGCACAGCGGGAAGCTTGGATCATGAAGTTTGACAGCGAGACTCTAAGGATCTCATCCCTCTACTCCTGATGTTTTGCCAACGGCTCTTTTTCAAACGAGTCTAGGATTGTATCTCTTATTTTACACGCTCTGTTTTGACGGCCTCTTCTCTAGGTTCACCAAGTGTGCTTGTAAATAGAGACACAGAATTGTTGTTAGTTTGTAAAACTTTTATTAGCAGAGAACTAACAAGAAGAGATTCATACGCCAATCCTTCATTTACCTATTAATATCAATGTTATACACACTCAAAGACAGCACAGCAGCAACAGACCGTTGTTGTTTTTCCTACTCGGTTACAAATTATGCATTCAGGTATGAACTTAAATATAGATTTGAGATTTAATTTTTCTAAGAAGGAATAATGAGAAGTCATATGGGTAGGCCAATTTACGGTGTCAGAAGGTGTCAAAATAACTTCTGAAAAATCTTCGGCTTGTAAAGATGACAATTACACGTGATGCTATGAAAAACAGAGTACAGTAAAAATAATAGTTATTAATAATGATTAAAAACAAATCCATGCTGCAAATCTACCATTGGAGCTTTAGCTGCCATGGGTGTAAAAAGAGAACATTAATCATGCTGTTAAGGTGTTCATCATGTTATTTGTTTTATTCCCCACTGATAATTGCAAGAACTAGTCAGGAAAATGAATAAAAAAAAAAAGATGTGTTTTAGAATGAACACAGTGTAATCAGTAATGACGATTTTTCAAATGCTTAGCCACTCGAAGGAGACTTTTCTGTGCTGTTCTTTTGTGTTCAGGAGTCAATTCTAGAAATTGACATTTTGGTAGCAATTGTGCACTGCAAACAAATGCATCTCACTTGACACAGCTTGCCCAGTGGCTAATTTCCATTAATGGGGCTTTTGAAAGTATAATGACCCAACTCTGTTTAGTTCAGAGGTGTAATTGCCCGTTACTGGATAGAGAAGAGCAGGTAAATAGAGAAGTTTCATCTTCATTGTTTTGTTTAAACTAGGCATACAATGAGTAAATGAAATCAGGTCATCCATCAAGTGCATTGAAATTGGAAGTTCCAATTTAACATGTTTTTTGTTTTTATTTAAAAAAAAAAAAAGCATCACCACCGCAACCAACAGATAAACATTTGGATTTAGTGACACCATGTCAAGCAAACAATGGAGCCCAAGTTATGTGATGAAAACGAAAGGGGCTTCTTGAAAAACACAACAGACCACTGAAACGTGACGAATTGCCACCCCTTAATTGTTTTATATATATTGTAAATTTCTATGCTTTGTACTTACAGGACATTGCCTGATCCTATTCGCTTAAATAGTACAGGTACTTTAAATAGGATCCTAAAACACTGATATCGTTTGAAGCTCCTCTTCTAACAGTAACCTTAACAATACAATGGTGGCATACACATGTTTTGATTTTGAAAACTGTGCTGTAAGCTTTGAGGCCGCTGGTGTTTTGGTCAGCGCTTGGCAACATGTAAAAAATCTTGAGGTTCTAAATAGCTACTCAGTAGACCAAAATCATACATGTGAACATTCTCTGGTTATATCATTCATATTTTTTTAAATCACTGATTGCCAGAAACACTTTCTTTCCTTGCTCCATTAGAAGGATTGTATTGTTGTCATTCATGCACAGCAGTGGCGTACATCCCAATAGTGTCTTTATATTTGTATCCATCAGCAGAGAAATAAGCAGGAAGTTCAGCTTTTCCCACTCACAAGGGCCAGGTGGTGAGAGTTGTACTTCCATTCTTTCCTGAAGCCTTTTTTTTTTTTTTTATTCAAACTCATAGTCATACTTCCTTTTGCTGGGAAGAACCAGTTTAAAAGATGGAAGTGTGAGGCATCGCAGTCGTTTTACAGTCGTCTTTTATAAGTAAATAAGGAAAACTACCTATACCAGAAGCACTAATTATAACCCAGATTCTGTCTTGTATCACTTGTGGATCATTTGGCCTCTTTTATTTTGCTCTACACATGCCAAAAGGACAAGGTATCTAAATTTAGAGAATACTGTAGAAAGAACTGATTCGTAGTTTTACATTTATTGAAGAGGGAAATTTAAGATTTTTTCCTCCTTATAAAACCTTAATAATAATCAGAAGTAAAAATATGATGACTGTTTTAGAATAAAACTTCTCATTTCTTCCTCTTTTACTAAATTTACTACTCATGTCTTGTGATTTGTACATTCTTCACCCCCACTTGACACTCCATTGTTCTGTTTTATGAATATCCAATATTTTCAGTGTTGTAACTTTATATTACATTCTTTCTCAGATAGTGGTCGTAGCCCCAAATATATTTTGGATGAACAGGATTTGACCTCAACTTCACCGACCAACATTGAATTCTTTAGTGCATATTATCTTGATGCTTGTGCTCTCAAGGCCGCGCCGAGTGACAGAGACGTTTTTTCTGTTGTTAGACTCGGGAGAATGCACACACTTGAACTTCTATCGACAGTGTGTCTACTGCACTGTTCTGGCAGAAGTGGATCAGTAATTTTGTAGATGTGGGTCATAAGGGGATCACAAACAGTACGCTGCACAGTAGGATCCACTACGGCTGACAGCAGGAGGGGCAATCATGATGTTTAGTGTCGAGTCTTCTTATGCTCTTTGCTATATAACATGAAGCTTTGAAGCATGTATTTAAATTTGAATTTGTCCAGGATAAGCTTCAAACATAAAACAAAACTTTACCTAGATGTGCCCCCAATTCTTGAGAAAACATAAACATTAATCGTCAAAGGCAATCAATAAATGCATGACTTTCCCCTCATTGTGCAGGAACAGAGCCCCAGCAACGCCACTTCTCTGGCCATGATGCAGGAGCCGCCGGAAGTGGTGGAAGAGACTGTCACCATAGAGGAGGACCCTGGGACCCCTACTTCTCATGTTTCGGTGGTCACTTCGGATGATGGGACCACACGCCGCACAGAAACCAAGGTAAGATTCAAAGGTTGGCATTTTATTTTTCTTTCACGAAAGTCCACGAGGATGGATAGATCTGATGCAATGTTTATATATTACCGCTCCTTTGAATATATTTTGAATCTCCACTTTCGAATGATTTTGACATTTTAAAGTAATTCTCAATGTTCTCCTAGATGTCCTGTTAAAAAGTGATATGCAGCTTCACAAATGAAACCATGTTTTAGACGCTCTCTCTACAACCATTTGCTGCTCGAACTCTACTGTACTACTTGCTATATACTACAATTTAGCTCCCCATTTACAAGTATTAGAGACAAGCAGGGAAGAGAGGAAAACAGATTGCTTCACTTTGTCCTTATAGTTTTGGATTATAAACATGTTTTCAGGAAATTATTGTTTTTATCTAATTGATTTGAGACTAATTAATGTGTATTTGTCAGAGTTGGGTTTCTGAATTTTGACATTTTCTGGCAATTCATTCAGTTTGTCTTTATTCATGTTAGCTTAGTTTGAATTGAACTTGAATTAAAAAAAAAAAAAGAATAAAAATGTATTCTGGGATTCGTTGGCCCCTTGATTTTGAACATGAATATGCTACATAAAATTAGGCCAAAGTTACTTATAAAAAAACCAAAGACAGAATTAATCAAATGAGCAACCTAGCAGTTGCCCTTTTCTCAAGTGCATTTTCAACAGTGCTCTCTAACCAAGCGGGCGTCTATTTTGCTTTCTTTCTGACATTCCATACACTAGTATGTTGCCGGATTTAACTTGGCTGCAACTGTCACTGTGGAAACAAACCATTTATCTACTGTGTGGTCACAGCTTCATTTATTTATCGTGACTATCTGCATTTCTCCTTTTTTCTTGAACTTGTCTGTGGCTCAAATGATTTTCCCCATTATACAAATCTTGATTCACCATTTTATGGATTTGGTCAGCTGATGTTGTTGACTTACAGAAGACTGGCAAACACTGCATGGTGATCCCAGTCAGAAGAATGTGTAATTATAAAGTCTAGTCTAATCCAGCATTAGGGGCACCCAATGCCCTCCAGTGTGTTTACTATGAGGAGAGCAGCCGCACATGACTTTATGTAGTCACAAGGAGAACTTCTTAGGGATGTTGTGTCCATTACAACACCAATTAAAAGCTATGCCGGCGAGTATGGGAAACGGAAGGACACATTTTTAAAAGGGCCAGCCATCCCTGGGAGCTTATATGGAGTGTTATTTGGAAGTCACTTTGAGGAGAAAAGCAGACAACTATTTGAGGGGAGAACTCGAGCAAAACATCTCTGTGGTTGCAAATGTTGTAGATCCAGAAACTCTGTTACTTGTCATCTCAACTTTCCCATGTTTACTTTTGTTCAGATTTCATTTTTCTTCTGGTTAACTTTCAGAATTTTTACGGCATCGTACTTGTATTTCTATTACGCTACACACTCGGGGCTGCAATCGCTCGTGAAATTCTGTCTGCAACTCTGATAACAGCTTTGATTGAAATGTCTTTGCTAATCAGTCCGTCTAAAAATATCTACACCCCCAGGACATTGTAAAAGAACTCCTCCCATTAAGATAAACCTTACTCCCTTTCTCTTACCATTGACGCCTTTTTTCCCCAACATTCAAAGTTTCCCTTTTCAGTTTCAGAGTAGACTTTCCACCTTGCTTTCGTCTTGCACCCACAGTGGGTGAATTTCCACTGACTCCCTGTAGATTAACAATGGCAGTTGCTAACCCGGGCAAGTGTTTGATTTTCTGCGCAAAATAGAATATTCTTTTTGACAATGCATCAATGTGCTGTGGTTGTCTATCCCACTCGAAAACATGCATTAGGCGTAAAGTATGTACAGGAAATGTGTTCCTTTTATTTACACTCTCAATATTTTATTCCCATTCAGCAATCATTCAAATTCCTTCGACTGTCCAGGAATGTGTATACACTCACATGTCCATGTGTGTGTGTGTGTGTGTGTGTGTGTGTGTGTGTGTGTGTGTGTGTGTGTGTGTGTGTGTGTGTGTGTTTGTGTGTGTGTGACAGCAAGTTCATCAATAAAGATGATTCAAAATGTATGCCAAGCATTATCTTGGTCATCATCCAAGTCTGTTTTACTTGGAATGAAACATCTGTTGAGCTGAAAAAAAGCCTCAGTCAGGCCAATAGGAACTGCATTCCCGCTGTCTCCCCTATATATGACTTGTGGGAGGGAGCCCACACATTTTTAAGAACCTGCAAACTGGGACCCAACTACAAGTAGATGTTATTAACCTAAAAAATTGGTTGTAATTCTAATTGGGTACTGGTACTACTACTCCCACTTAAGAATAAAAAAAATCTGCTCAATAAAATTCAGAATTACAATTATGCAAATTGGGTGATCAATATATTAGATATGTCAGAATGAGACTCCCAAAAGATCTTGTATAATTGACTTCTAAATGACACGCTACATATTGTACGTAATTTCTCTGTCGTTTTAAGCACTTTCCCAACACTATGGCTGAAAATGATCTCGCAAGTGCATTTTTAGTTTTTCAAAAGACTTCTTTCACGGGTTAAACAGTATGTACGTAGTTGTGAACATGGGACACAAGCAAAAGCCATGTGGTAATATCTTTGACACAGTGATGCTCTTTTTGATGCATTCCCGCATTTGGATCGAATGCCACGATCATTTACTTTCTCCAGGTTTTATTTACGTTCTCCACAATGTACCACAATGTAAAGCACATTGGGGTTTGTACATCTTTGTGACACTAGTCCTGGAACTTTCTATTGTTAATGTTCAGTCAGTAAAATAACTTTGGCTGATACGCATCCTTCAACTCTAGGTGACCAAGGTGGTCAAAACTGTTACCCTCTGCACCTACCATCCAGTACCAGTGACAGAGAGCTTGGTAGTGGAGTCAAGGCCTGCCACTAGGACACCCACACCAATCTCCATCTTCACCAGTCCTCCATATGACGCAGAGCCAGTAAAGAATGCGGAACCCTGTTTGATTTTCTCCTGTGCATTTTGCTACCCCTCCCATCTTAACATATTTCGTGTCAATACTAACAAAATTTGACTTCCTAAAAAACTGAATTGCTACCTTATTTTATCACATAAGGTCCATTTAAGATCTCAATAAAGTCAGTGCTTCAGAGGTTGTGAAACCTTTTATCTAAAGTGGACAGTTTGCCTGCAGTTTTTTTCTCCCTTTGATCAGTTGGTAAACATAAATGGCATGCCTGTCGACTTTAGAGTCTTTTAAAGCGCAGTTCACATTTTCCAAGTACAAAGTCTGTTTGTCATTTATATACAGTGTGCACTTCTCTTTTCGCACTTCCACTTCTCCATGAAATATGGAAAAGCTTTGTCAACTCAAACATAAAAAAATGTTCTTGAGTCCTGTGAGGGTTCCAACCCTGCAAATGGCATTGCAATTGAACTGCTGCTGGGACTAATCAGAAACATTAGTTGCCCTCTTATCTACAACAAGCAGAATACAAGTCATACATTGTCAGGAATAAACGTGTGAAAATGAACTAAAGGCAATCCGACTATTTTTCCCCATTAGGTATAGCTCTCTCATATTAGCTGCTTCCATAGTAAAAGTAGGAAAGTGCACTTTTCCTTTCAAGGTCACAGACTTTATTTGGAACAAGCAAATACGCTTTTTACTTTGAACTTTTCAAAGACAACGCAGAATAGCATTACAACCACATTCACTACTAATTAAAGAGAGACTTGGAATTCCTGAAATGAGTTTTGTGTTAAGACTCACATTTGGAGTGTACTCAAGCCTTCAAGGCATGTAATGTCTGCATTGTTTTGGTTTCATCAACCTTAATCCAACCATCCATCCAGCATGAAGGCACACAAACAAATATCATTGGTCCTTTTTTCCACACACACCATTGTAGCATTGAAATAATGTTTCATTCATTCTTATTGATTTCTTGCAGTCAAGATGGAATGATTCGAAACCCTATCCGATACGAAACAAAATGCATCAGAACGGCACCACTGCTCAGGACAATTTATTTTAATTAGCATAATTAATTAGGAGATTATTTTATAGCAGGCAATGCAGTAGGTAATTATTGATCTCAACAGTATTTACTGGGCGGCAAATTGTTTTTTACAACCTGAATAACACAGGTAATGGGGTTTGTTTGCTCTATGTCATCAGAAAGAATAATTCTGAAGCTATTGAGTGTGAGCGATAGCTACATGAAGGTTTGCTTGTCATGGTAATATAGCTCTAAATAACACAGTACAGTTCTCCCTACTCCCTCATGGGATGAAAGATTCAGTCTGTCGGTGCTGTGACACTCTCTCTCACAAAACATTTCAAGATTGCAGCTAAAACAATATGGTTACTCTTAATGTAAGCTACGATTCATTTTGATTTGTGTCAATGAAACTGAGCCGATTTTTACAGCGTGACTCGTGGCTATTCCTATATTGACTTATTACTTTTGGAATCTATACACAACATTTTTACCTCTCTTTCTGCATGGTGTGCCACGAGTGTCTAAAAGCTTTTGTAAGAAAGGAGGCATGGTTTTCGATGCTGTACGGTAGTGGTATTACTTGGATGGAAAAAATCTTTGTTTCTGTCCAATTGTATGACAGGTGTGTCTGAATCCCTCTGCAGGTGACCAAAATGGTGAAGACGGTGACCACACGGACTGTGCGTCAGGTTCCTCTTGGCCCCGATGGCTTGCCCATGCCGGAGGGTTCATCCCCATTGGGAAGCTACACCGACTCTATTGACCGGCGCTATATCAAAAATGGAGGCGATCGCTTCATCACGCCTCAAGCCTCATCCACCTTGACACGCTCTTACAACAACTCCTACAATGATTCCTACGGTGAGACGCCAGAGAGTCAGTACATTCGCCACTACGGTCTGCATGACGGCTACACTGATTTGGCGGACAACTACGGCAGCCTGTCACGAGGCGTCAACTTCCGTCCGCCTCGCTACCCCTACATGCCGAATAGCTACCGGCCAGAGAACAGCTATACACTGCCCATTCGTAAGGATGACTATGGCCATGTGGCCCAACCCCAGGTGCCTATGGGTAGCAGCACTGTTGACCTGAATCGCTCCCAGCCTGAGCGCTTTCAGGCCGAACCATATGGCCTGGAAGATGATCGCCGCAGCTTTGGCCCCGAGGATGAGGAGCCATATGAGCTCGAACCTGACTATTCCACTGCTAACCGACGCACACTAAAAGGAGCCAACCGGGGTCGCACCCATAGGGAACCACTTCGTGATGGGCCCAGAGTCAGGTGAGGAGAATAGCATGATTTGGTTGCGATATCCTTTTCGCGTGTTTCTTCTTCATGACTTGTGTAGTAGCCTACTTTTTGTGCATTAGTACTTTTTTGTTTGAAAAATGTATGGACAAATTTGTGGGCTCTACTGATTGACCATTTGGTTTGGGTAAGACAGTTTTCTTCCCCATGAATGTTAAATATTAAATGCTTATTTTATCAAGTTGTATTACCGTACTTACAGGGGATACAAAAGATTACACTGTACCGTTCAAATGGTAAGTGTTTGTGATAAAAAATAAAAAGAATGAGAGCAAGAAAAGTCATTTCAAAACTTTTTGCACCATTAATGGGAATGTGACCTATAATCCATACAACACAAAAGAAAAAAAAATCGGAGTGGGGATGGAAAAACAAACAATTTCGATAATGTGTTGAATGTTCAGTTTTGCAGCTTTATCGCCTTGTATTCGTCTCGTAAATTGTTGGAGTGTGTCTGTGGGAATTATTTTATTCAGTTGGAAGCACATTTGCGAGGTCAGGCGCCACTTATGTTGGACCTGAGAGAGGGCCTGATGACTCACTATGTTTGTTGTAGTTGATCTCAAAGGTGTTTGATTGCCTTTTGGTCAGGGCTCTCTGCAGACTTGCATGCTTTGTGGACTTTGCTTTGTTCCCTGCTTTACAGTTTTGCTGGAACAGACCAATCTAAACTCTTCCAATGAACTTGGATGTATACAAATGTCCCAAATTTCTTGGAAAAACAATTGGAATTTTGCAGGAAATTAGAGGTCAGGTTTGCTTGTCCCCAACTAGCGTCCCGCGTGGACCTGTACTGTTCTTTGGGCCATTTGGAACCATCCCACACAAGGACAATAAACACAAAATATTTTCTTGATGGTCTGAATGAAGTTGAAGTTTGAAAATCTGGAGAAGCCGCATTTGGCTTTGTACACGTCAAACTGCTTTTCTTTGACTGGTGATACAATATGTAAAAAAAGCGAGTTCAAAAATCGGTCATAAGACAAAGGTCTTTCGAAAGCTTCTGCAGAAAGAAGAAAAAGTCAAATGATAAAACTGAAGCAGAGCATACAATTTCAAAGAAAAACACAGTTCCATGCAAGAGACAATGACAGCCATTCTCTTAAATACAGTTATACCCCTACAAATGATTTTCACGCAACAAGCCTGCTCTGGAGAACATGCAAACTCCACACAGGAAGGCCAGAGCCGTAATCGAAACCTGCACCTCTGAGGTGTGAGACTGACGCTCTAACATGTGACCCACTATGCCGCCTCAACTATAGAGTGTATATAAAAAGAAATATAGCACCACATCTTTGTAGTGTTCAATTAAAGATGTCAAAACTGCCCTTGTCTTCATCGATTATTCTATATGTGGCCCTTGGGAAAAAACAAAACGTTTGAACATCTGTGGCATAAATGATGAAACAAATTCAGGGGTAGGCAACTCCGGTCACAGAGCATCGCTGTTCTCCCTGTTTTGGAAGTCTCCCTCCTACAACACATTTGATTCAAATGATTAGGATTATTTTCTGGGTTCTAAAGAGCTTGCTGATGAGCTGACTGCAGTACAAGAGTTGAAGGCAGATCAACTCTTTTCCATTTGTCTCTGCTGGGACTTTTAGCTCTTAACACACTTGACAGTCTCCTTTAGCTTTCTCTCCTGACCCTTCAGTTATCTGGCCGTGACTACATCCCACTGCAATTTCCCTCACCCATCCGTTATGCGTGAGTCAGTGTGTTTCCACTGCCACGGTTCTGCATATGTGTGTGTGTCTTCATGCCAGTGTGATTAATAGATTCTTTTGAACTGGGTCAGACTTTTGGGATGTCTACCAGACAATCTCTAATGGCTCATTTCTCCTTGGGCAACCTGCACCTGCCCACCTCCATCTTGGGGTCACCACGTACACACAGACACACACATACGTTTCTTAATTGAGAGTTGGCTTGTGTCATTCTAATCAAGTCGTGTCTGAAGGGGTCGGCCCATGGAAGTGATCTGTCACCAGGCAGCTCCTCCTCCTCCTTCTCTTCTTCTTCTTCCTTACCCTGTCACCACCCCCCCACCTCTTCCTTCATCCTGCCAAAAGATTTCCTCTGAGACCTGCATTGTCTGTTTGATACTTTGCTTCCTGTTTATCATGTTTGAGCTTCCCCTGAAGAATCCCCTAAATAATAGAATAACATTTTCTGTCTATTTGAAATAATGAAATCAGCCAGTGGTGGCTGGGAATAATATTATGCAGCGCACTGACAAAGACTAACCCATAAACAATCCAGGCTTGCTGTTTTGTGGCCGTTTTTGCTGTTGCTCAGCCAAGCGTTTCACATCATAAAAAAAGAAACTAACCATAATTCAAGAAAAAGCTGTATGATACGTTGGCTGCATTCACTTAAATGCTCACACTGAAGAGATGAAAACGTTTGGACAAATTTTTGTCCTTTCAAGTTCCTCGTTTTTCAATAGAGATACCAGAGACATGGGTCAAGGACAGCTTTTTCCTCAAAGGATGGCAAAAATAATTGGTTGGATAGTGAAAGTATGATTTATAGTACCTGCAAGACTGTGTTCCGATTACATTAACTATAATATTCCATATACAGCTGAGCCTCGATTATATGTGGACTTTGGGGTCCAGAATTTGGGAATCACATTAACCCCAAAGGCGCGTTATGACAAATTGATGACAAACTGATGACAAATTCGCAAATATTCACTACCTTTGCAAACACTTGCAAACCTTTCCAACTTAGTGGGATACAGGTTTTAAGTAATGTTCCTATAATTAGTGTCACGTGGGAAACAAATCATTATCCCTGTCTCAACTTCACATCAGTGATCTAAACAGAAAGGAAAAATCAAACAGATGCAAAAATTCACGCGCAATTATCCAAGTCAATTCCTATATAAATAATAATCTAAAACACTGTGAATATAAAGTTATCATACGTTCACCGCCTCTTAAAAAGATTGCCAATGCATTCATAGACGAGTGCACACACAAATAACCTGACTGTTTAGCAGCCTTATCAACACCACGTGAATGATCTACTGTAATCATCACGAGAGCCGAAAGCCCAGAGCCCTTTCACGTCCTGCTGAATAAACCCCTCCGTGTACACACAATGACGCCAATTTAAATGCAAATCATGACATTCCCATCACTCAGCTAGCCGCATGACGTCTGTTTCACCAAAAGCCTGGTCACGTTGGCCAAGATCTTAACAAACTGAGAGCTATGAAAATGTTGATCTCCTCTGTGGTGAAAATATGGCAGAAACATGCTTGATAACTGAGGAGAAAGGAAGAATGTGTGATTGGTAAGGATGTGACATTGCTTGGAGTCGTATTATCTTCAGTAGCAACACAGATATCCAAAACTGGATGAGGTCCTCGGAGAATCGGAGCATGTTAAGGAAGCTAAGGAAGCACTTATTGGCAACTAATTTTAGGAAAGTGTTTTACATGTAGCCAAACCTCAGACTTGTTGTATTTTAAAAGATGCATTGCAATCATTTGAATTGAGGCTTTTCAGGGCCTTCCAACATTTTTTTTTATGGCTTCTCTGGAACTTTTAACCATTGTTGATGTACCATATGACAACATTTAAGCATACATAAGTGGTATTCATGAAAATGTGCTGCATTTAACATTGCATGTGACAACCAAAGTTGCTTAGCAATTTCCTACTTTCACTCTTATCTCATTTTTGGGTTTGTAGTGCATGCAAATTTGGACTGCCTTAGATTCTCGCTCATTATCTGTTAATTCCTTTTTCCATCTAGCTGAATTGGCGATATACTGTCGAGTCGTATCTTATTTCGTTGCTCAAGCAATTTGCATTGTATCAATTCCCCCAGCAACAGAATCTGACACTAACCATAAAAGCTGGTGTGTTACTGCGGGGCTTCTGGAAGCAAAATATCTGAGGAATACACAAGATTCCCAGGAAGATGCCGCATGGAGCTTTTACCTTTTATTTCCCTGCCTGCCAGGAAATAACTGTGAAAATGCATAATGAGCACAAAAATAATTTAAGCTTGAGGTCTCACTGGAATTGTGTGCCACCCACCACCATTGGCCACTATTTTGTTGCTCAACCAGACCACCATACATCAAATATCACTCATGCCGCAAACATCAGTTGGATCATTAAACAAGATGAACAAATCTCATACTCCGAGATGTACCGTCACTAAGATCCATTGCTCATAAATTATTCTGCCAAACAACCCTGCATCATGTAATCATAATCATGAATGTAGTAAACATATGTGAAACCTTTTGAATTATCTTGAATTCTTAATTCCTAATTTTTATTGAACCCAACAGTAGGTGAACTTATGTACTGATGACGAGAAACGGTTTTAGAAATCTGTTTCAGTTCAGCAATATTCTTGACATGTCTGGTGTGCATCTCCTTCGAGGTCATGCCAAAGCATCTCACTCAGGTTCAGGTCTAGACTGGGCCACTCCAGAAGGACCATTTTCTTCTGTTAAAGCCATTAAGTTGTTGATTTACTTGAGCGCTTTGAGTCGTTGGCTGCATCAGCCAAATCTCTGAGCGTCAAATTGCAGACAGATGCTTTCAAGTTCTACAGCTAAATGTCTGATGAAACTTGGGAAATTAATTCTTCCTTTGATAATACAATCTATTTAGGACCTGAGAAACGAAAGTAGACCCAAACAATGATGCCCCACTCTATGATACATAATTATCAGAACAAGTTTTAAAGAGTGTGCTGTGCCTTTTGTTCTCCGTACACAGTGTCGTGTGTGCCTTCCAAATAACTATACGAAACTTTAGTCTCATCTGTTCACACAATCATATGCCAGTAGCACTGAGGGAAATCCAAATTCTCTCCCTTTGCTGGCTGTGTCAGATGAGCTGATGCGGCGCATTAATAATCAGACCACAGCAAAGAGTGACACCTAGAGAGAGCTAGGCATTTTTAAGCAAACCAACACAGGCCTTTCTTAAAATTCCGACAACCAATAAGAGCTCAATTTAAAACCGGGTTGTTTTGTTGCCGGCTCACGTGCCGGCTCACGGTTCACCTGTTTTCTGTGTTCGGTCATGCGACATTTGCAAGGAGAGCTCTTAGGCACTATGATGCTATTTTAAGTACACGACACGTGGCAAAATGATGACTGCCCGAAATGGATAAAAAACTATTTCATATTCCACAATATGAATATCAGAATACCCCCGTTTAAATTTGCAGGGCTACATCCTATATAATTATATACGAGCATATATATATATATATATATATATATATATATATATATATATATATATATATATATATATATATATATATATATATATATACACACTTATATCCTACTATATTATCGTAAAGAACATTTTTGACTTCACTCTCCCTTTAATAATGAGGAAATCATTTAAAAGAAAAAAACAATTCTATTACTTTCTGACCAATTTGGAGCAAATTCAAACCTCATACAGAATTTCCATGTCCTCTATGCACACTACTGTGTTTTAACACCCACATCGTTTCACCTTGCTTTCACCCCCTCATTAGTCATTGGCCTCAGTTTCTCTGTCTCACTGACGAGCTAATTCTGCTCTCAGACAAATTGCAGTCCCCCTGTATTTAGCCCCCCCAATTCCTCTGATCTTTATTGTCCTCTCTGTCTGTATTTTCCAGAGGCTACCCAGAAGAGCCCATTGATTCAGAGCTGATTGATGAACGCCATCCGTACATTCATGGCATGTATTGTGCGCCACTGGCGCAACCAGAGCGAGGGAGCATGGCCAGTCTGGACCATATGGGAGGTCGCCGTTCACCCTCAATTGATAGCATTCGTAAGGATCCACGTTGGCGTGATCCCGATCTACCAGAGGTCATCGCCATGTTGGGCCACCCTATTGACCCTGTCAAGTCCAATGCTGCTGCATATTTGCAGCACCTGTGCTATGAAAATGATAAAATCAAAAAGGATGTGCGCCAGCTGAAGGGAATTCCTGTCCTGGTGGGACTACTGGACCACCCCAAGTCTGAGGTCCACCGCAAAGCTTGCGGTGCCTTACGCAACATCTCCTACGGCAAGGACAATGACAATAAGGTGGCCATCAAAAATTGTGACGGCATTCCTGCTCTCATTCGCCTCCTGAGGAAGACTAATGACATGGAGGTTCGAGAACTCATCACTGGTAAGATATTTGTTTTTAGATTAATAGTGCACATATGTTACTTTTTAATTTAATCTAATTTATTACTCTCTAAAGAATTTTATATTTTCTAAATTCACTTTTGCTGCCTAACATGCTGTATATATTTGCTGCAGGTTTATTCAGATTCCATCAAAATGTAAGCGCTCATGACTGCATTTCTGATCTCTCACTGTATGATAAACCATCACAAATCAACACCATACACAACAAAGAAATAGTAACCATTACTCAATATCATAGAACTAATGATCAGGGGCATCACAAATGAACTTAAAACTAATTTATCTTGGCAGAGTTGGTGAATTTTGAATCTTAAAGCACTTAAAATAATTGACAGTGCCTAAGTGACCTCATCAGCATGTCTGAGAATGAATTAAGTTATGCTGCTGCCAATGCGTAAAAGCATGCATCTTTTTAATTAGAACATGTCCTTGGTTGTACTGTGTAGATTATCATTACTATTGTTTTTAATAAAAGTCTTCTGACATGCAAGTAATTTCTGCAGTTCTGCAGTTACCTCGCAGTCTTGTTTTGTGCTTTTTGGGGTTTCATTGTAGCTATTTTCAGTTTTTATTACTGGGGTTATTCAATTCTGTCTGCTCTTAAGCTGGTAAATTGCATGCTTTCGAGGCCTCAATTCTGGAAATTAAGATCGGTCACTCTAAAATATTCCGCTTGGTTTCCCCTGATGAACGCCTTTGTTCTTTTATTGGTGTCTTATCGACATTATCGCTCCTGATTAAAAGTCACACCCCCGGCCAAACATTGAAAAAAAATGTGACTTCTAGTCTGGAAAGTACGGTAATTAGTTGGCAACAAAGGCATAAACTTTAAACACAGAAATCAACTGTCTCTGTCTCTGTTTGTGTGTCAACCTAAATAGAATGGTTGAATTACAATAGTGGGAAAGCTATCTTTGTTGTGTTTAAATGGGTGATGATTGTGTATATATGTAGAATTCAATCGTAGATACAAAAAGTTGTGAATTCAAAGTCACTTTTATTTGCAAATTGCCGTGATGTCCAGTACATTGGCATGGGTCTTAGTCCCTCAAAATGGTTGCTTTCCCAATTGCAAAAAGTGTGGATGTATGTTTATTTTGACAGAGATGTCATGGTGAGCGATGACTTAGGCACAGCAAAAATGATTGCCTTTATAACACCGCATTGCATTTGCTAAAAATAACCCTGCTACACAAGACAGGGTGAAAGGAATGCAGGGGAACCTTCTTTTCCTTCTACTTCTTTCTCTCTTATTCCTTTTCTAATCCTTGCAATCTTTTCTTTTCTCTGTTCTTTTTCTACCCATTTGATTCATTGTGTTGCAGTTTTTCCCTCCAGCTTCATGTTTCCCTCTCCAGTGTGTTGATCCCAGTCAAACAGGCTCATCACAATGCAAGCTCAGCTTGCAGCCTCAGCCCATCTGGCCAACATTCGGCAGTCAACCCCCTCCCCTACAATTACATATAATTGAGGGGTTTTAAATATAGAATTCTTTTTTTAGTATTTTTTCCATAAGAAATGGCTGTAGGAGTGGTCTGTAACTGTAAAACCAAAGAGTTATTCTTTAACCTGCCAGGGAAAGTAATGATGTGGACGTTGGTGTATTTTCCATATTGTAGGACCCGTTCGTTCTTTTTTTTAATTGCATCTTGTCCATCTCAGTTCTTGTAATTTAAATTTTCTTAGGTTTCTGTCGTTTTCAGTTCCACCAATATGTATAGGTTTTTAAGTTAAGCGGGATGGTCGGCATCTGCTAAATGTAACTAATAAAGTAACTTGTATTCTATCTTAAATTAAGTAATCAATAAAGTTACTGAATTGTGTTTTTATGGTAATTGTGGCAGCACTGCCTATGGCCTTAAGGAAGACATGAGCAATAAGAAATAGATGGGTGGATGGATGGATGGATGGATGGATGGATGGATGGATAGATGGATGGATGGATGGATGGATGGATGGATGGATGGATGGATGGATGGATGGATAGATTGATTGATGTAAATAGTAAGGCCCCAAACACTCCAGGCATAACACCTAACACCATTTGTGTAAACTGGAGTTTCATGTCGTAACTCTATTTTTTCCAGAAATCATTCAGCCCGACTTTAAATGCACAAAAGGCTTTAATAATAAATGATAAACGGTTCAATATTTAAATGCGTTCGACTGCATCTTGAATATATTAAACAGAAAGTCAACCCAAAAATGTAGTGTTTGTTGTGACAGGCTTCTTTCCTATTTTACCAGTGAGGTTGAGTCAGAAAAAGACTGGGTGGGGGAAGAACATTAATAAGCAGGACAAACTTAATAGCCAAGCCAGAAGAGCATCATTTCTGTTTGTGCTCCCCGGATAATGTAATTAGTTGTAACCTCAACTCCAGGACCATTTCCTGCTCACGCAAATCCCAAGCATCAAAGACAGGGCAAATGTAAAGACTAAGAGAAGAAGTAGAGAAATTCATCTGACAACCACTTAAGATGTGGTTATTCTTGCTGTTATATCGTGACACACACACACACACACACACACACACACACACACACACACACACACACACACACACACGCATGCTGGTTGCATCAAAGCTTTAATCTCGCTTCATTGCACTACCAATTACTGCGAATGAAAAGCCATCGATGGCCGCAGAGTTTCACAACGAACAGGCGGGGCTTGGCGCCTGGTTCTTTAACCGACATTCGATTTGCATAGTATCCTCAAGAATATGGTAGATCTGGTATATTTTAAAATAATTCTTATCACATAAGTTCAAAACATCTTGTGGTCTCGTGTGTGCAACTTCCAGACACACACCGCACACGCACTGCAGTCTGTGTGCATTGCAGTTCGTACGTCTTCCATACGGACACTGCAACGGATCTGCTCTACAGTCAGTGTGAATTGGGCTTTAGACTCACACAAATATTTGTGTGAGTCACTCTAGTCACCTCCAGGAATTGTATTTGTAGTTTTGATTGCTTTCAGTAATGTTCCAATATTGCTTGCCAATCGTATTTCTCTGCGGCATTCAATTTCTTTTTGCCATCGTCTTTATTCACTGCTTGTTCTCCTAAAGCCAACTGGCTTCTCATATGTTGACAACATGTTGAGTGGTGCTTGTCATAACTAAAACTGATGCCAGTATCACAACTGTGCAAGTAATCAAACCCAGCAGGCAGGCAAGAATGTTTGTTTGTCATCTTATTGACGTTGCCAGGAAGAGCACATTATTTGAGATTTAGAAGAATATACCCACTCTTGAACACCCTGGTGCATTTTGTGGAAAAATATCAACATTGATTATTGAAAAAAAGATGATGAAGTATGACAAATGTTTGTTGTTTCTTCTCAGTTGAATCCTGTTGATTGGACGTCTAATATTGCATGTAACCCAGCCCAGGCCCAGCCCATAAGAACGCGAGTGTGTGTGTGTGGATATTCTCTCTCTCTCTCTCTCTCTCTCTCGCTCTCTCGCTCTCTCTCTCTCTCTCTCTCTCGATATATGGCGTGGTTCTTTTAGTTTAATTGTGACTACCCATGAAATCATCTTTTTATGTTAAAGCACAAAACTGTGAAGAAATGGTTGTATGACCAGCCCAGAATATATTGCGGGAGCATGTGTGTGTTTTATATTTCTCCTCTGAGCTGAAGAACTTGTTTTAAGCCACTTCAGAGAAGGTTGTCAGTTTTATGCACCCTGAATCTATGCACCCTGAATCTAACAGCAGGAAGAAAGGAGTTTGATACGTGATGAAACCTGAAGAATGAGTTAATAAAAACAAAAGGGGGCATGTTTTTGTTGCTCCTTTGTTTAAAGAAAAAGGAGCACACAATTAGTCTACTAGTTTTCACAAAACTTTATGGAGGGTCGGGGTATCAGCTGAGGCAGATCCCATTCAGTTTGTTTTTGTATCCTTACATACAGCCGCTGGATCATTGTTTTGGCAGTATCCTTTTCTGTGCATTTTTCTAGCGTTATTACATAAAGATGACAGTAAATTGAGTGTGATGTGTCGTGTGTTTTATAACATTCTGCTGGTGGGCAACTAAGTCAGCACAGGAAAATTATAATAATCTATAATAGGTATCGTGGAAAACAAAAAACACGATAGCAGTCGTATGAGTGTTGTCTTCTCTTTTTGTCTTGAATTGGATTTTATGCCAATAAAAACATGCATTTAAGTGTGATCATAAAGTTTGTCCTGCTGGACAGCTGTTATAGTGAATCGTCACTTTGTTTCTTTGCAGCCTTTAAATCATTTTTTTTTCATTTACTTTCAGTCTTCTCTCTTGTCTTTTATTACACGCTTCATTTATAATCCTTGTTTATTATTGCTTACTTCTTTTTTGTCATCTTTATCATCTGTTTCTTCTCTTGCTTTCCCCCTTGTAGGGACTCTTTGGAACCTTTCCTCCTATGAACCCTTGAAGATGGTCATCATAAACCACGGCCTCCAAACAATGACCAACGAGGTCATCATCCCGCACTCTGGGTGGGAGCATGAACCAAATGAGGACTCAAAGCCACGCGATGCAGAGTGGACCACTGTCTTCAAAAACACCTCTGGGTGCTTGAGGTAGGCTCAGCAATTCAATCAAGAATTGGACCAGCATTGGTTCATTTGCATTTCAGATTTTTTTGGGACACGAAATGAATAATGAATTACGTAAAACCCATTTGGGAACTAGATTATCTCATCTAAATTTTGTAGATAGGTGATTACAGATCATATCCCACTGCAAAGATGAAATTGCAACTATCGCAGTGTGTCACGAAAATACAGGTGGTGATGCCACAGCTGCCATTACATGTCCAATGTAAAATATTGTGTACTGGTTCCCATCAACGCAGCACATGGCATTTCCTTACGAGATTAACACAAATATTTACACCTATGTTCACAATTAATTTTGTACATGATGGGTGTGGTCCACACACGTCGGTGCTCAAACTTGTGGAAAATATATGAGGACATTTTCATTTCATTCCAAATTTTAGCTTTGGAGTTCCCAGATGTTCTGTAAGTTTCTGGCTGGTTAGTTTTGATGGAATTTGTTGTTCTCGCCAAATGAGTGAATGACACTCTCAATACAGAGATGAGACCGTTGAATGACACACTCTATACAGAAATAAACTCAAATCATTTATGGAATGATGTTGTCATATGTTTATATCATATAGACCTGGTGTGACCATAAGTGTTGATTAGTGGAATCTGTGAATGTGAGTGTGACTGTTTGTCTGTTTCATGTACCCTGCCTCTTTTGATAACAGTCAAGAGTATTTTATCCTCTGCCTTCTTGTATGCTTTCAAGCAGGTGTCATTGGATTATCATGCCTCATGCCTGACTGTGCTTGCCAAGCTTGTCTACATTGTAACCTGGAGCAAAACATACCGTCAAGCAGTCAATGCTTCAGCTTCATGTTTTACATTTACAACTTAGAGACAAAAAGAAAGAAAATAACTAAATTATTTCAACTTTTTGCTCCTACCTAGTTTTCTTTTATCAAAGACAGCAAAGCCACACCTTAGACCAATGGTTATTAACCTTGTTGGAGGTACCGGACCGGAAGAGTGGAGATAATAAGCCATGAGGGAATAAACAAAAGTTCACAGATATAGTTATAAAACGTTACACAGAAGTCATTTCTATTTTTACTCCATTTAGCATGCATTTTCATCTCTGCCTTTTTCACACAGGTATCGTACAAAAGTCTTAGGCCACAGCTAGGTTTGTCTTGGTGAGCCTTACTGAGAGTCATTGTCATGACTTGTAAAACAGGAACTAATAGGACAGAGCATGTTTGTACAAATGAATACCAAAAACTGTAGAGGAATGGAGTGTGAAGGAAAAACAATTACATTTCAATTAACAACTCAATATGTCTCTTTACCCGTTGGCAATTATCTGGATAAGAGTGCCTTTCTTTTTCTTTTTTTCTTTCAATAATTGGAATTGTCCAACCATTAGAATTATCATTGCACATCCCATCTGTTCCCCATCCTCCATTAACAAGATGGTATTTGCTAACTAAGAAGTACATGGACACACAAACCTAAATGCAAAGGTCGAGTCAATACTATGAATTGATTTCACATGTATTCACTGCTCATCCTACAATTTTTGTGGCAATCTAGATTCTATGACCATAATAGCATTTCCAATGCAACAAATGTTATGGTGGCCTAAGACGTTTGCACAGTACTGTTTATGTCAGCATCTTTACAAACACAATCTCTCATTACTCCTACCCATATGTTACTGCTGGCAGAAGAGACAGAGCCGTGCTGCTGCTGAGAAAATGGCTCCATGGTAACTGTAACCAAGCCTGCAGTTTCCTAGATGCAGGGTCTGTGCCTTGGGAAGAAATGCTGATGCCAGAGAGAATTTGTTTACTCACGCCATCGGCGGCATCACTTAAACTCCGATGGGAGTCTGAATAGTTCCATGTTATTTTCATTTTTATTGTATCGACACCTGTGGGGACAAAGTGGTACAGAAAATGGATGGATGGATGGATGGATGGATGGATGGATGGATGGATGGATGGATGGATGGATGGATGGATGGATGGATGGATGGATGGATGGATGGATGGATGGATAGATAGATAGATAGATAGATAGATAGATAGATAGATAGATAGATAGATAGATAGATAGATAGATAGATAGATAGATAGATAGATAGATAGATAGATAGATAGATAGATGGATGGATGGATGGATGGATGGATGGATGGATGGATGGATGGATGGATGGATGGATGGATGGATGGATGGATGGATGGATGGATGGATGGATGGATGGATGGATGGATGGATGGATGGATGGATGGATGGATGGATGGATGGATGGATGGATGGATGGATGGATGGATGGATGGATGGATGGATGGATGGATGGATGGATGGATGGATGGATGGATGGATGGATGGATGGATGGATGGATGGATGGATGGATGGATGGATGGATGGATGGATGGATGGATGGATGGATGGATGGATGGATGGATGGATGGATGGATGGATGAAAAGCATCCACTATATGTTGATGTCACGTCTAATTACACAAGGGGAATAGTACAAATTGACATATATTTTCCTCTTCTGGGAAGGGTGTCTCCAAGATTTGAAGGGAGTGTTTGGCAAAAATTTGTCCAATCGACCAGATTTATTTTAGGTCAGAGGTCAGTAGTGGGGAATGAACGGGACTGACTCAATCCCTGTTCTAGTTCATGCCAAAAGTTGTACAAAAAATCTTGGTAAAATGAAAACTCAAGATGGAGAGTGAACCAATGAGTCTCATGGCTAACGGTACATAGTCATTAAGGACAAACTCTTCAATCAAATCAACACGCCTAATTATTTTTTAGACTACACGGATGTAGCTCAATTTTGAACCGACAGATGTGTCGTAGAAAAACATAGCCAATTTTGATGTGTCTTGAAGTGTCATAGCCCATGTAGTGTGACATAGGAAACAATTGGTTGTCTGGCATGTGGGATGCATCATGACCACGATGACAAAAGTCTGGCATGTTCGAATTTTTGTTCCTGTGTGAAGTCGAAATTGCCTCCATGAGATTTAAACTCTTGATACTCTGGCTTCCTCTCACATTCCAACTGAATGTTAACTGAAGACTCTAAATTGTGGGTGTGACTGGTTGTTTGCTAACAATAGATAGTATGTGCCCTTGATTGGCTGGCGACCCGTTCAGGGTGAACGTCTCTTACCCAAAGTCATCTGGGATAGGCTGCAGCTCTCTCTAATGAAGATAATTTGAAAAGAACATGGATGGATGGATATTCAGATATATTCAGATCTTGTGTGGAACTGCACTATACAATATTAAACTGCTAGTGCATTTTAAGTGTTTTATTATTGATTAATCTAGTAGCTGTCCAAACAGGAGTGATTTTGACCAAAGGTGGTACAAAACTTTCTTTAGTACTGGCCAATGCCTTTTAGGACTTGCCAAAGCTCACATATCAATTACAAATACAGTATCACAACATAGCTCGAGTTCGGCAAGCCTACCTTTAAGTGGAATTGATGCAGGAATTTACACTTGCTGTGTTTTTCACACGAACACAGCGCCACGTGACAAATGATCGTTCCATTTGCATTGAAGAGTAAAAATGTTGATCCAAGTGCACAATCTGCTCTGAGTTGAAAAGAATTAAAAGACTACATCTTTTCTTTTTCAGCTGTGCTGCACCAGCTGCCTCATTTGCAGGAAATATCCTGTATCCTATATCAGATCCTGCACAGCATACCGCTGCTGATATGTGAAATATATTACTACACAACTGCTTTCGAGACATAGCTAAAATGTTTTCTTGAGCTTTTCTTCAAAATAATCTTCTACATATTGTCACTAAAATCAATACTCCGGGGTCTCCAAAAACTGGTGTAACCCCATCACAACCTATGTACTCCTGTAGGTCACCTCTCCAGGGAAAACAACTATCTTCTATTTTAACTGACAGATGCACTGTCCATAATCCTTCCAACAAAGACAACTGTCCCCCAAAAGACTCCTAAAAATGAAACAGCTGGCAGTAAAGCTCAGTCTGTTTGCTCCCGAACACACGCCTGTCAAATAAATCCAAGGGTCGTCCGGATTCATTTACAAGGGTACTTGAGACCATTGTCTGACAGCTGAAGACTTATAGATAGCACTTCTTCATTGACGACTGAAGACATTGTGCAGACATGCTCATACATACTCTGGCCAACTACTCACTGTCACAGTAACAGATGAGGTGGCTGTTATTTGTGTTTTGCATTAACTAGATTGGGAGTGTTGCCATGTGTATAGTATGTGATATGTACACTGCTGGTCTCTCTGTTATATAGAGCGTACCTATATTGAACCCAAACACTTGCAGTTGTGTTGGCTGTGATGTACACTTTTGCTTATCATTGCTATACCGCCTGCAACTCTTCTACGGGATTTAACTGGGTTTGTCTAATGGGATTATGCGTCTTGGATGTACCCATAAATGAAATCACATGTGAGGAGCTGGGAGCTCAAGATATCATTGAAACTTTCGTTATGCCTTGCCTTTTACAGTGAGTCAGTCGGTCGGTCGGTCAGTCAGGAACTAACATGTTTGTATGATAAGAGTGGAAATTGTCAAAGTCTGAAAATGATATGACATTTATTCATTGTCACCTAGCCACATAAACACCAACTGAGAGAAATGAAAAATAGTTGCCAGTCAGATGTTGTTGTTTTTTGTTTTGTTTTTGACCATCATTATTTCGACAGAAATAAATCAGACTCATAAGATTTGTTTCCATGTTGTACACCGCACAAAGAAACAGACCACACTCATGCAAGCATGCAAGAATTCGGATTGAAAGATGGGCACAAACAGTGTAGCATCAGGGGCGGTGTTTTGCTAAAAGGTGCCTCTACAGCAGACTAGCATCTGTCATTTCTACTTTTTTGTCTGTATTGGGACTCAAATCAGTGACCCATGACCCTTTGCCTCAAAGCGCAAGACCTTATCAATGAGCTACAGCTGTCCCATTATTTCATTTAGTTTTATGAGAGTGTGGATTAATATCTTGCAAAACAGTATTATTTTTACCTTATGCTGAATGTAGTTTACAAAAATCACATCAGTATTACCGTATGACATAATTGAAGAATATTATGTTCCACACACAATAAAGATGCAAATACATGATGTGAAAATGGGTGCAAATATCATGAAGCAAACCAACTTGTTGGATTCAGGTCTTTTGTGAAATAACAAATGTAGCTGAAATATTGTAATATTAATCTTTTAAATTCACAGCAAAGTGACTTCAGAACCTCCTTAACTATCTGTGGCTGTGTACTGTTGTGTTTCCCCTGTGCTTAATTTAAGTGTACGTGTGTGCTCCTCAGAAACGTAAGCTCAGATGGGGCAGAGGCTCGGCGCAGACTGAGAGAGTGTGACGGATTGGTGGATTCCCTACTGCATGCCCTCCAATCAGCTGTAGGGAAGAAGGATATGGATAATAAGGTTGGACATTACCTGACCACTACCAATTTAGGCTTGATCTTACACCCAAATTGTTCCATTGTTTATTTGGTGCTTTCCTCCCAGTCTGTGGAGAACTGTGTCTGTATTATGAGGAACCTGTCCTACCATGTCCACAAAGAGGTGCCAGGAGCCGAAAGGTTTCAGGACCCGTCAGCACCACAGGCTCCTGGCTCCGGAGGGCCACAGAGAAAGAAGAAGGATGATGCTGGCTGCTTCGGAGGGAAAAAGGCCAAAGGTGAGTAAGAGAAAGATTTTGAATCTCATTATTCAGTCACCCCTGTCAAGTAGTTTTATTTTATTTAGCCACTTATCATTGGATCACATCAAACATAAAACAAATGTGACCAATTTGTTTGGTTAATTGTAGCCAATACATTTTATCTTGATGGTAAACCTGTTTATGTCAAAAGGAACATGCATTTGTGGAATGAGGAGCCCAAATGCAGTATGTGTGTCTATTCTAAATAGTACATTATGCGGTTACTATTGACCCTTGTTTGTTGTTCTTGGGGAAATTAAATAAAGACAGTCTTATCAGGAACAAGGAAAAAAACAAGACGTGGGCGATTATATATTTGAGATTTTTAACAATCTGGAGCGTCGGTAACAGCATGGCACCTCCTCCTGTGACCGTGCTGGTCACACTCTGTGTGGAATGGCATTCGGCTACCCAACCAAGAGTTTTTGCAAGTCAGCACAGCACAGCCAAGCTTTTCCCACAAGTATGCAGTTCGGTTGAGGTTAGGACTATTGGCAGGACGCACTTTTAAATACAGCATTTCAGAAGCGAGTTGTTGTAGAATCTCATCTTGTTTTCTCCCCCTATTGCGATTGCCTTAAATGACACGTCTCGTCCAGTGATGTTCTCCGGTGATAAACATTCAGTCAGCATTCATCGCTGAACATAACATTCTTCCTCATTTTCTGATTCTAGACCAGGGGCTAAAAAATAAATAAAATAAAGAGTCCATAGCAAGCTGCGCATTAGCTGTGTGGCATAGTAAAAATGTGACATACATTACACATGATGGCCTTAATGCAAATACTCGGATGTCCCCCTCAACCCGCCAATGCAAGATCCTTACAAATAGGGCATCATGTAGAAGGGAAATTTGCAAATGTTCCAAATTTATTGGTAAAACGCACTGTTACCACAGAAAATAAATCTTCCAATGACAATCCCAACCTCCAGCCCACCACAAAGATGTTAAATAACTAGAATGCCTCCTTTCCCTTCTCTTCTTCTCCCTGTCCTGGCACGTGTTTCAATGTGTCTTATTTCTCCAACTCTTTTTGGACATCTATATTTAACTCATTAACTACGTAACTATATCTTTTCTGTCTGTATTACAAAAGTGATTTTACTCCCAGTGATTTCAAAATAAGTCTTTGTCAGTCCGCTATGTCATGAGCATGTTGACTTTATTAGGAGCATTGTTGGCTCCTTGTCAGATGTGTTGTAAGGAACATCTCCATCTGTGTTCTCCTGAGCTCCTAGCAGCACAACAGCGTTATCTCCCCGCCGTACAACAATAATGACTGTCATAATTCAGACGGCCAATGAAGTGTGACTACACGCTGGTGACCCTCAGTATCTAGCACTCTGAAGAAATCCCTCTATTCATTGGTGTGAGGAAGGCACAGCTTACAAGTATACAGACTTCTAAAGAAACCAATTATCCACATGAACACTTTGTTGTGTGCAAGCGCACGTTAAATAATGAGTTGTGTGTAGCTGTGCGGGGCCCTCAAGGTGTTCTTTCAAAGAGGAACATTAAACATAGTCATAAAGAAGCACAGAGCAATATGACACCGTCGGTGAAATGGTCGGTAATTTGCAGCCTTAAGTAGGTTGCGTCTTACCTCCTCTTCTGTTAAATGTCACATTTATATGAGTTAAAAAATGCCATCATGATTCGTACCGGTGGAGTGTTTTAACTTTGATTTGTTAATGAGCAGTCTGAGATTTTCATCGCATCACTTTTTTTTCCTTTGCTATAGCGCGTTTAATGGAGCATGTTTATAAATGTGAGCAGCCTGCACAGTCATTTTTTTCCACACTTTCAATTTGATTGTAGAAATAAATTTGATCGCGTTGTTTTTTGTATTTATTCAATCTGTAAAAATTTTATCTAAAAATATCAACTTTTTTTTCTTTTAACTCTTAATATTACTTTTTTTTTCTCTCTTTACCCTATTTCGTGAGCTCCTTTAATTGTCACTCTCATGGCTATTTTCAGAAAATGATTTCTGTTGTCCTTTTTACACAGCCCTTTGACATGTAAGCATGGCTTTTTCACCATGCCCCTTCTCTCTTTTCTGTGCTTTGTCTGTTTATGGCTGCTGCTTCCTTGGCTAACTGTAGAGGAATGGTTTAATCAAGGTGAGTGCTCCAGACAACGTTCTTTTATTTATCATCCTGGTCCAAGCCTTTCTCATTCCCTAGAATATAGTTAGAAGATATGCTGTGTGTAGTACTTGCAAAACCTGAAATTGCTTATACCCATTTCATATGCATTGTTGCACTTATCCAATTATTTTTTAAACCACACCCATCTGACTTGGTCCTCATGAGATACTGTGACATATATCTTCCCTCATCCAGTGACTCAATCATGAAAACTGCTGACAGTTTTTAAACCACGGTAAAAAGTCATCCTAAAACCCTTCATTCAATTGGTATGACCATGTGAGCGCTGTTTCCCAAGCTTATAATTGCCGTTATAATGTTTATGTAGCTAACATGACCATGGTGGGACTCGAACCCAAACTAACTGCTCTGAATGCTAATGGCTGCTCTATTAGGCTACTGGGCCTCTTATTTCAACATTTGAAGCAACTTTTAAGTCCCCAAAACAACTTCCCCACACATTCAGCAGTGACAATTCTTTTCATGAATGGAAAGGGCCAACTTTGGCCTAAATCTACTGAATATAAATTGGAAGGATGGCCAGGAAATACAGCACAGCGGTGAATTCTTACCCTTAAGTATTCATATAAAGCCTTTGTACCTTTCCAAAAAACCATCCAGATGGTACACTGGTTTGTAGAAATGAGAAAAGCACCTCTGTTATATATAGCAGCTGCGGCTGACCTTTCATTTGTTCACCCAGGGCAAATCTCACTGTTCAGTTGGGTGCAATATTTTATAACTTTGCCATTCACTAAAAAGATCTGACTTCTTTTTCAATACATGACTCATGACAGAGTTCATGATTCATACACATCACCCATCTCATTTTGTAATGATTGCTCCAGCCTGTGTTGTTTAATCAATGCGTTGATTCCACCCACCAATTATCTTTATATAAAAAGAGCTAATAAAACGGATGACACAGTATAAGCCACAAAGTCAGGACAGAGATGCGCTGTTGTATATTGAAGTAAAGCACACATAATCTGGAGGTGACCCATGCAGAATATCACATTACAACTAGTTTTTGGACCATGCTCATCTGCAATACATTGTGATCCATGCCAAATGGGTCTTGGGAAAGATATCCTTTTGCATGCCTGCATGTGTGTGGTCCTGTTCATTGTATGAATATGGAAATACAGCTGAGTGTAAATCGAATATTCCTTGAGGAAGTATCAGTATAAGTGTAAGAAAAAGAAGAAGCCGAGCCGTCATCGCAAAAGAATAATTCTCTGTTTCAGCACATCGTACAAATTACATTTCAAATTCAGTATCATTTGCACTGCATCTCTGCTTTAAAAAGTATTAGGGTAGATGCAATTTTTTGAATGTGACTCTTTTTCATCGATTGACGGAAGCACACCAAAAGTACTGAAGTGAAGTTTCTTCATATTTTATGACTGAACGCATGCCTAGAGGCAACTGTAAAATTTTGTGCGACTGTCGAGGTATGCAACTAAAAATAATTAATAGCTTCCCAACTGTAAGGTGAGGCCCTTGGTAAAATAATAATACATGAATAACTTTGATTGTTACTCAAGTTTGAGAGTTTATATCCCGAGCGGAAGCAGTAGCACCATTCCATGTCTTCCTTCCCTGGAATTTCCTCACATCCTTACATTAGTGAAGGTGTGTCCCTCCTAGGAAGTACTCCTGTTATTGTTGTTTGTAAAGTATCTGCACACAAAAGTATCACCATAATGGTTGCTAGCCAATGAGATAAGATAGTGGGAAACTTTCATGTTTGCTTCATACATGACATGACATCATATTGTAGGCCTCTAACTCCCATTTTGGGAGTTAGCTAACATAACTGCTCAGAATTCAAATGGAATAGTACATGCTTGATAACAATACAATTCTAATAAAGACAAAAATATCCAAATTAAACAACTTCAAAAATAATTTGAAAGATCAAAATGATCTGATGACAGCAATTTCCAGTCAATGAGATTGTGCCTTTGCTTTTCCTTTCATTCAGGTAGAAAAAATGGTGAGAATGACAAAAACTACGACACATTGGATCTTCCCAAGCGTACTGACCCGACGAAAGGTAGGCGCTTCACCATCAAGCGAACATGCCAGTGAAACACAAACTGAAATTCAATTGATGGATCTGAAACAGATCAATAGTCAAATCTGTGGAATACGTTCATTGGAAGTGTGTGATAGCTGGAGGTCTGCAATGCTATGTTGGTAGCAATTCTGTGTGACTATAACTGATAGTATAGTGGTTTCTATTTCAGAATATTGTGCAGACGATGTAGGTTCGGTTTCCAAACAGTGATTGTGTCATTGTGAGTTGGAATGGTTGCCTTCTTCTCCGTGTGCTGTGATTGACAAGTCACTGGGTCAGGATATCCTTTGCTTGACTTTTTTTTGTTCTTTAATACAAAATTATGGGTGGATGGATGGATGGATGGATGGATGGATGGATGGATGGATGGATGGATGGATGGATGGATGGATGGATGGATGGATGGATGGATGGATGGATGGATGGATGGATGGATGGATGGATATTTTGGGACAAACTTCATAATAATAGCATAACAAATAATCAGCGTGTTGTTGCAGTACTAAAATCCTTTTATATTATTATCATTATTATTATTATTGTATAAGTGGCGTAACATGTTAAGAATTGGTCAATATTTAAATCTGGACTTTGAAATATATCAGCATTATTCCAAATGTAGGTGGTTTATTGATCATCAAATAAGGAAGATAATTGCTGATGACAGTAAGAGGACTGATGTGATGGGAAGCCTCATTTAAACCAGCGGGAGGTTGTAAGTGTAGGAAAGTGCTCTGATTTGCTTCCATAAAGTTGTATCCATGCAAATCTGATTTTTCTTTGATACTCATCTTTGTCTCTGCCGGCACCATATCAGCTTGTCAAGTTGGCAAGGACTGAGAGGAACTCTTATTCACTGCAAAGGTTTGAAAAATCATGCAAGATTCTAATTTGGTTTTATATAGTGAAGTTAAGACTGAGGTCCTTCCTGGCAGTGCAAAATGCTCTCAGTGTCTCTTCTGTAGCAGAGGTCTTTCATACCATGGTCGGTAATGAACACAATCTTTCTGTAAGGGCTTATACTTTATTGGTGCTCCATTATTATTTTGGATCAAAATGGAGACAGAACGAAAAGAGCCGATAAGAAGCAATTATGACGGGTGGAAATTAAAATTCCTTTTAGAGATTTGATGAGTGCAGCAGCCCCCGAGATGGTGAAACGTTTTCCCTGCAGTTAATTGAAACCTCAGCAAAACCTTGATGCAAGATGGAGGTTAGTAGTGGAGGTAGGAGATGAAGAAAAGAGTGAGGAAGCATGTGGTGTGCTCATCCTGCTGCCTTAGAGAGGTTTTAGTTTTAAGCATAGCTTTTAGAGGGTCTTGAGAATTTCTTTTAGGCAGAGCTAAATATAAATGCAATTATAGTATCAGAAATGTGAAAAAATAGAAATATATTTCCAAGAAACGAGAATGTCTTTTAGGCAGAGCTAAATAAATGCAATTATAGGATCAGAAATAAGAACAAATAAAAATATATTTCCAACAAATGTATATATCCATTCATCACATTTATGATGGGATTGACCTTTGACAATCAATGTAATTTGCTGCTGTATCAATTCAATTTTCAAATATATTACATTGAAAAAAATTACACTTTTTAATTTAAGGCCTTATGTGCAATACAATTGTAGATTGCCACATTTCTCTCTCGTGTCACATCTGACATCTGTTAACACATGGTTTAAATGTCAATCGGATCAGGAAAAACAGGGCAGACATTTGGGGTCCTCATTAATTGCAATGGATGTACGCACAAATTACACAACTAAATTGTTTAAAAAGCCATTATCACTGTGCAGACTACACTAAAAGAGAGCCAAAGTCAAAACATTTTTTTGTCTCTAAGTATTCGACTGTTTTAAAATGAGGATTAGCAGCCAGGGATTTGAGCCTGTAGACTCGAATCCCTCTGAAACTGACAAGTGATGATTTTCCTTTTTCAAATTCTATGCAGTCGTCAAAACAATTATGTATTAGGTTAGAAAGGCCTCAGCAAGTTTGCCTTCTTGCTTTTTTACTTTCATCTCAGCCTTTGCCATCTCAGTGGTCTCTATTGTTCTGCTCATAATCACACATCAAACAATTGAGAAAACAGCCATTTTTTTTTTCAATTGACAACAATGCATCTCACTGTTTTGTCTTGCAAGAGTGTTTAATTTTTACACAGACAAACAGTCATGAATTGTATTGCATCGTACAACCCTCTTTGATATCATCCCACAGGAGAGTTCGAGTTGAGAAATAATGAACACAGACTCCTGTGCTGCCAGCGTTGATGAAAAGTGTGAGACTCGATTGAATTAAGAAAACGTGAGCCACACTTCTATTGTTCCACTCTGCTGCTGTCGCTGCACATATCTCACTAAAAGGTTCACTGACATGAATCTGATTCTTCTAAACAAAATCACTACTCCACCCCAAAGGCATGATGAATGTCTTGGTGCAGTGAGACCATTTGTTCAAGCAGATCCTTTTTTCAAGATAAAGCATCTTTGCGCTTTTAAATGCCAAGCCTCCAGAGTGGTACAATTATAGCACATGGGAAGGGAAGTACTACATCTACAGTTTATGTCATTTAAAAACAGGATATTCTAAATGATAGATTGTGTGCTCGAAGTTTCAAGCAGCAGTTTTATACACTGCAGATTCTGTTTTTTCTGGGTAGATTTTTAGACAGAAACGCTGACGTTGGGTCTTGCAGATGTACTGATTGCTGCAGTAAGCCAGTTCAGACTCAACCGTGGTGTCAAAATCAAGGCCTGGGGGCCAAATACGGCCCACCAAATCATTTTATGTGGCCCAGGAAGAGAAATTGTGCATCAACTTCATGTGTCAATACTAAATGTACAAATTAACTTAACTTCACATAAACTTGTTATCAGTTTGTTGTGTAAACTATACAGTGTATCATATAAGGCATTGACAGTCATAATGGCCTTCCGAAAAAATCTGTTCGAACCCTTGGACTAAACACAGCACACTAAAAACACACTATGTACTTGAGATACCTTCCTAAACTCACTCCTGCCTCACTCCCTGCTGTCTCAATTCATAGAAAGGTGAAAATTAATCACTAAGACTGCCGAATGGACACTCGCTCACTGGACGTATTGAGCAAATGTAAAATAAAAAAAAAGGACAAACAGCTTACTTACCAGAAAATCCATTCTTTTTGGTTTGTTCCTTAGCTTGTTTAATCAACAGACAAGACAACTTTGACTGTCATCATTGAGTAAAAAAAATCATTAGCTGTTTGCAACTGTGGCTTTAATTTTATAGAGGGTAAATTTGTTGCACTAGACCTCTATAATTGCAAAAAATTATTTCTAAACATATTTCATCTTCTTAGGCTCTACACATTTTTTTTAATGTAGTATTATTTGAGTCAAATTGGGAAAATGCACTGTGTCACGGTGTTGAGAGAAAAACAAACAAGCAAATGACTAATTGTCGAGGAATTTGATCGTCGACCTGGTCGTGACAGCCCTACAAACCAAGTCAAATTCAGTGCCAGTCTTTTTTTTTAACAATTTGGCCTTTTGATTTCACAATCAACACACACACCTGTGGACCAAAGCCCTTGTCCAATAGGTAATGTTATGTGGAAACTTTCTATGTCGGGTGCCTCTTTTAACATGTTATTGACCTGAGATGTATTGTAAACATGATATTTGCAGCTGACCACAGTCTGACTGGTATTATACAAGTGGCCACACAGTACGCCCTCAATACATTGCTGTATTTAAGTCAATATCCACAGGTGGTCCAAATCCAGGGGTTGCGAATTCCACATATTTGAACAAGAAATATAATCCCAGCACGGCTTCTGAAGATAGTTTATTTAGCTTTCATTCTTCATCCTAACTCTATCAAATGTTAGTGTAGGAACAGAGCACGCTTGCTATATGGCTGAATGTGTGTCTATAAGGGGAGAACTGCCTGGATTGTCATTCTCTACACAAGAGTTAATCCAAAGTATCCATCACACTTAAGCATGTGATGGATTGATGGGGCCGGAGCAAGCATTAGATGAGGGATGCTTGCTGACACCAATCCAGACAGCAAATCCCTTCAGCGTCAGCCGGCATCAGAATTGGCATCATGCATTCTGGATGCTACGTCCACTCTGAGGTAAAGGGACCAGAGATGAGGCTATGGTGCACCAATCCAGTAGAGTGGAGGGGGATGGGAAACCAGTGTGCTTCTCAATCAGGATTCAACATTTGCCCAACATACTAATCAGATTTGTGCTGATTTTGGTGCTTTAATCAGCATAAAAAAGGACTGTAAATTAATACTGAATTATGTGTTTTTTGGGCATTTTAATTATACTGAGATTATGTTTTGATATAATACTTATATTTATTTTGAGATTTATATAGAGCTAAAAAAAAATATATATAATCTAGAACTGAAACATAATTTGGAGTGGATATACCGTATCCGTATTTGTGTATGAATTTGTAATTTTTTTTTTCTTTTTATAAGAAACACAATCCACCAGCAAGTCATGATTGAAATATTATTATTGATGTTGCGGAAAGCGCAAGGTCGAGAAGAGAAAGTATGTTGGACTAGTTATCGAAACAAAAATATCCCATAATAGAATACACTAGCAAACAGATGAGTGCTGCTTGAGACACGAAAAGAAGACATGTTTTCTAACCAATGTCTGAAGAGAATATGTTAACGGGATACATTTGGGCAAAAATTAATTAAGTTAGCGTGTTCAGCTCTTAACATGCTTTGCTTTGGTACAATTTGCCAATTAAATTGCTTCAAGGTGTGACGACTGAACACACCAGGGCATCCATTTTTTATACAATATGACAGTTTTCAGATTCCGGTTCCTTCTTCCTTTTTAAATGCATGCTGGCCATCAACTGCGAATGATTTCTCACACCAGTGTTCCATGGAATTCACTGGGGAGAAGCTTTATGGAGAGCATTTATAAAAGCAGATGTCATGTGCTCTTTATTGTCTATATCTTTTTTTCCCCTCTCTTTTTTTTTTGGTTCACATGAATTTACTTTTCTGGGTTATTCATAAACAGACACATGTACACTAACATAATCCCACATTTACCATAAATGACATTCATTTTAAAAGCCCATTTCACTTTTGTCCAAAGTATTTCAGCAGATGTTTGTTTTAAAGTAAAGATTTAATGAAGCACAAGTCGGCTGATAATTGTGTCCCACTAGAAAATATTTATCCTTGTTTCTGTGTATTTATGGTAAATATAGCTAGGCTTTACTGCTCCTTTGGGTCCATATAAATCAAGTCTTAGTGGTGATATCTTGGATCTCATCAAGAATGGTGTTTGGACCTTCCTGCCAGTTTGAAGTCAATTTGCCAGCCTGTTTTATGCTCCTTTCATTAATTTGTCGTGTTCTTTTGTAATATTCCACAGTTGGATTTAATTAACCTGTCACTGCATCAACAGCGAGCTACAAAAGACTCCTGCTGTGCTAAAATGGTTTTTCATTGCCGAGAAATTTGGTGAAAAATGGCCAATGGAATACCTGATGGTGAGAGGCAGTTATGGAGGCAGTATGAGATAGGGGGGTCTGAGCTGTCTATTTGTCTCTTTTGGCACTCTATAACTCTTCCCCCAGCTGTCACTTCCCGTCGACCATTCCTTCTCACCAGGATGCCTTTGTGACCCAAAGCCGATGGGCAGCTGCACAAGACACAGGCTTGTAGCTGCTTTCTGCTTTGCTTTGTCAGCATCCAACAAAACTTAGGCCAACTGCAGCATGACCATGGTAATGTCCCATGCCCTGGGGCTGTCCATAGAGGTGCCAATCTATAGAACAGTCCAAATGGATGCCAGGGGAGATAATGAAGCTTTGACCCTGGCTGCTGTCCATATAAAGAGGGATGTAGGGAGGGGTGCCTTGGAAGACAAACGGTGAATATATATTTTTTTCAAATACAAGCTTCTATCACTTTCCCTCAAGCTTAGGTTGAGGATTCTTGGATGCTCTGAATTAATTCAGGATTCTTTAGTTGAAGACTTTGCTTTCTATGAATCCTGCATTTTAACCAGAGGCTTGATCACAATATAAATGGTAGCATAGTCCTAGAAAGACTTTAAAATACTCCTAGCTTTGTACTTAAGGCAATGTGTTGATGCATTTCAAACAAGCAAATGAAATTGTAACAATGCCATAATAAATAAATAAATAAAAATATATCTAAAAAAAATTATATATATATATATATATATATATATATATATATATATATATATATATATATATATATATATATATATATATATATATATATATATATCTTGACAACACTAATATAGACACACCAAAATGCCCATCATTACTCAGATATATAATATATATTCTCCACTTTGTGGAATGACTATTGAGGCCTCTACTTGTCTATACCACCATATTATAGCGGGTGTTAGCTGTCGTGGCAATAACTATAGTCTATTAAGCCCCAGCCATTATTGTGATGCTCCTCAAAGTATGGCTCAGATAAAAGAGATTGCATTACTTAAACCCCAAAGGTCTTACCAATTTACTTAGTTTTGTTTACAGACTTCCATCGCTGATCGTTTGGTAAGTAATGAAACTCGGAGTGCTCCGGCTCTTATTAAACGAGCAGCACACATCTCTCATAATGATATCGTGAGGTGCTGCCTTTCTGTGGCTCTGCCTTTCAAGAGTGTTCATTAGTTTCCCATGTGGCCGCATAATTTTATACAAAGACATGAAAGCAAGCTGGTGGGGTCAAATCCGCATGAGATGCAGATGTAGCATGAGGGTGGAGACTCAACAACTTGAGGTTTTCCTACTGAAACAATGCAGGCAATATAAAAAGAAACAAACATTGCTGTCCATATATTCAAAGTAATATTTTCCTCCCGCCAAACTGAATTTTTTTTTTCTTGAAAATAACTAAGTCAGGACTGCAAATTAAGGTTCCATCTGCTCCAAGATAGAGGGATTATTTTATGTCCTGCTGTTTGGTTTCTGTTTTTCTATCCATCACTCTTCTTGATGCACAACCTCCTTTTCTCTCCTGGTAAAACAAAAAAGAAAAAAACAGCAAAAGGATTATTTTGAGGCTGAGGCTGTTTGATTGATGAGCATCACTTGCTGACAAGCAATGGCCCGGGTGTTTGTGGTGCCATGTCTGTGTATTAATAGAGATCCAGCTGTTTTGCAACAAACCTACCCTAGACGAATGCTGATGGAAGAGCCCGGGTGATGTTTGTGTGGTAGAGAAGTTGATTTTCGATTGTTTTACTCCTCCCGTCTCAGATAATCCATTCAATTTTACCAGCCTGCCTCACTGCTGCTGCTTACACTTAATTGCAGTCAGTTCAGAAACAACATGGACCTGTGGCGTGTTACACCCTGTGGAAAAAAAAGTTCATTATATGGCTGTCACAAACAAATTAATTATCCTTTCGATTATTCCATCAATTACTCTGGTACAAATTTTATGGTAGACTCAGGCAAATTAGCTTGTATTAAATGCTTCTAATCCTTTACATGTCATTTCCATTTTGTCGGCAATGGGTTTGCTGTCAAGAAATTTGTTTCACAGAATTTAGGTGTTCAGTATTGCCGTTGGACTTTTAATTATCTGGCTACCTATTGAGCTTTTTCATTGTGTTTTACCTCAATCAAAATTTGACAGGTTGTTCAGTTTGCCTAATTTGAAGAGAGTTGAAGAGTTTCATAAATTACGGACTATAACATGCTATCTTTATTTTTTTTTTTTTGCACAAACTTTATACAATCCTGGATTTTATAGTCCAATGTGGCTTATGTATGGATTTTTCATGATTTTTATGATATTGTAAAATGATTTGTTTTGGTAATACAGGTCATAGAAATATGGACATTTCATTTAAAACACATGCGGCTTATAGTTCGGTGTGGCTTATATATGAACAAAACTGGATGTTTCCCTAATTTTACCTGGTGCGGCTATTATTCAGGTGCGATTTCTAGTCTAGACATCACGGAAGTTAAATGCTAGAGGATGATCATTTGCTTAGAAAAGTAGGCCAACTCACAATAACGCACACGTACATGCACTTACACGCGCACACACACATGCACTTCTCAAATGTCCCTTGTGTCTACAAAGTGAAAATAAAATAGCCAGCAGACAGGCAGGAGATGACTGGAGATCACAGTGATAACTCAGTAGATGATTGCACTAACCTTATTCTGACCTGCATCAGAGGAGAGACCACAGACAATTCAGGCAGACATTAAGCCCTGACTAAAAAAGGTAAAATATATTGTTTGTTTTTAATCTGTAGCCCAAAAGAGTAACAAGAATATTTTAACTAAATAGGTCCAGTGAATTTCCCGAGTGTCATCTATCCTTGTTTAACTGCAAATACCAGCTCCATTTACTGTACGGTTTTAGGTGTTGCTTGACCAAAGCATTCCAGATGAAAAAGAAAATATCCATCCATCCATTTATCCATCCATCCATCCATCCATCTTCTGAACGGCTTAGTCCCCACGGAGGTCGCGGGTGTGCTGGAGACTATCCCAGCCCTCATCGGGCAGTAGGCGGGGGACACCCTGAACCGGTTGCCAGCCAATGGCAGGGCACACAGAGACAAACAACCATTTGCACTCACACCTAGGGACAATTTGGAGTGCTCAATCGGCCTACCAAGCGTGTTTTGGGGATGTGGGAGGAAACTGGAGTGCCTGGAGAAAACCCACGTGGGACCGGGGAGAACATGCAAACTCCAAACAGGGAGAGCCGGAGGTGGAATCGAACCCACACCTTCCTAACTGTGAGGCGGATGTGCTACCCAGTGCTGCCCAGAAAGAAAATATGAATATGCATATTTCATTAGCAAGAATTGCATGATAAAAAAAGAAGCCAGTGAGTCACAGCGCTCCGTTTTAATCTAAATTGGAGATGAACAGGATTTTTTCTAAAAAAGTGATTAGGCACAGTAACCCAGAAAGATGAGGATCGTGCAGAAGGGTGCTGAATGCCACGTTCCACTCTAGTGTAGTACCTATTAAAGTGAGTAGATGTGATTGATGGTCTTACCTGGCAGGAATCAAGGGAGGGTCACATCATGTGCATCATGTTTCTGCTGTTGATTACATGAATTTTCCCATTTGAACTAATTGTGGTTATTATTATGACTGCTGGAATAGCTGGCATATATTTATTTTGTTGGTTCTCGCAGCAGGGCTACCTTTCTCTTTAAGAATTGTGTGCAATGGTTGTACAAATGTGATGTTTTAGGATTTAAGATTGTAAAGTTCTTCCCAAATTTTAACATGTGTGATGGGAAGCCCAACTTTTATAATGGAGTTTTAGTGTTTCTTTGCACGCTAGCATCATCCTCCAGCCCCCCCCCCAAAAACAAGAAATACAAATTTCCTGAAAATACATTTTTCACTGGTGAAATGATATTGTCATAAAACAATATTCCTGTATATGGGTTTTTAAGTCAGATCTAAAAATGATTGGCAATTGAAGATATTCAGAAGGGAAAAACACTAGGTTTACTTCTAATTTGAGCCAACAGACAAATTGCAAACTCTATTTCCTCTTGCAAATAACAGGATCCCTTCCTGTCTTTATTAAAATGTTTATTTAATTGTGTTTGTATTCCGTGAGTGGTCTTCTGAAGTCACAATTTTTAATAGCAAGGTTGCCTTGGCCACGCTCCAGGTTTTATGTCATCCATTTATCTCTCGCTGCTGTTGACTCGGCATCTACCTCTACATTTCTGAATGATCTTGACAGAACAATGTATACTTTTCGATATCTTACTTGTGTGTCACTTGGAAATTTACTGCAGGCTTTGGCATTCTGTGCCGGTCTGCATGTTGATCCCAGTCTGCTTTGTCTAATTACTGATAATGTCATTATTTTCCCATCAGAGAGAGGCCTCATGATTAACAGAGATGGGATGTGTTATGTGCAAACAGGATCAAAACATCCAAAACTCCGCTCTCATCGGATCAATACTCTATTGCTTGTGTTCTCCTTGTTTGTCACTCTGAAACATCGACTCTCATTAAACTTTAATACCTCAGTTAGCGGGGATGTTGTGTCCAAGAATTACTGGCGGTGTTTGAGCAATATCTGATGTCAGGTCTGTCTTTTCCGGGTCCTAATTGTGTGTCTGTTTCCTTCTAGGTTTTGAGCTTCTTTATCAACCAGAAGTGGTTAGACTTTATCTTTCTCTGCTGACCGAGAGCCAAAACTTCAACACCCTGGAGGCTGCTGCTGGGGCTCTGCAGAACCTTGGCGCTGGGCAATGGACTGTGAGTGCAAGGGTGGGGGAATGAATGGGAGAGCAGACACCGAGCTTGTCATATTTATTTTTTGCAGCTATAGTTTATTTTTTATTTTTTATTATATTTCGGATTGATGAGTAATGTGTTGAGGAATCAGTGTTTGGAATACATCCAAAAGCAAAAGGTTCACTGTAACTCCTAAAAAAAACAAAAAAAACTAGTGATGCACTGGTATGCGATTGGCACGTCAATCAGTGTCTTTCATTCTCAATCACAAAAACCCAGTTTGAAATATTGTCCTCTTTTTGTATTCAAAAAAAGATGGTGGAAATTAGGATTGAATGTTTTATGAAGTGGGTTCATCAGTTAATCGAAAAATAATTGACAGATTAATTGTTTTAGTGAGTCTAAAATGTAAAAATCTGCACCTAATCCATGTGGTCGTTATCAGCAGCATACAACCATGATCAGAACACCTCTAAAACTAATTATACTATGATAACTATATAATAATAACAACTATACGTACTAAGTTAAAAGCGAGCATATGAGATAAATATACAGACGTCTTGAGTACACAGTGTAATCGTGTAATTCTAACAGCCCTGTGTTGGGCAACTATTGCACACATCACTGTTAGATGTTTGCCTCTGATGATAGATGAGATGAGAAAATCCGTGGCCAGGATCAGACATTTATTCCAATTAAAGCAGCGGGAGATATACTGAGAGGCTGTTTGGCTTGAAAGCTGCTGTGAATTATGAACAGGAAAGACTACTTTTTAGATTCTAGCAAAGACTATGCTGGTTTTTTTTATTTTTTTTATGCGTGTAAATACTCACGTGTATTTAGCCCACAGCAGCCATCGGGGCAGTGTGACCTTTCAGTCGTATGACATTGTCATCAGTAGGGCACCCCTGGCTACTTTGGAAGAATCACATGAGTGGTTCATTTTAATCCATCACTTACTGTCACATTTTATCCACTCAGTTCTTTAGTAGTAAAGGTGGTCATCTTGAGGACAAATCCTTTTCTCTTTTACTACATTTTTTTCCTCCTGTGGAACTTGATCAGCAGGTCCTCAGGCCAGATTCAGCAGCAAGCAGAACTGCTTATACATTTATCATATCTGGCTGCTGGACTAAGCCTGTGCTCCCTCCGTTGGCTTTGCGTGACAAAATTCAAACCTTCAATTACTTTTGCATACTGGGTGTTAACAGTTATAAGTGGTACTACTGCCATCTTGTGGCACCAAATCTTCTAACCAGATTGCTTTTCAATGATGGACTTGAATAAAAACAGCCTTAGTCTTTTCATTTTACATCAAATGTATATTTTTTTGATAATAATGTAGACCAATTTAAATTCTAGGATACATTTTTCCACTAGAGCCCTCGTGGCACTCCAAAGTAAATATTAAACAGTCAACATGCACTCACATCTGGCCCTCTGTCCCCCCCCCCCCCCCTTCCCCAGTGGTCCAACTACATCCGGGCAACGGTGCGTAAAGAGAAAGGTCTCCCCATACTGGTAGAGCTGCTACGCTCCGATTCCGACAAGGTAGTCCGAGCTGTGGCGATCGCCCTGCGCAATCTCTCCATCGATCGTCGCAACAAGGACCTCATTGGTAAACACTCAAGCCATGTTATGTCGACACACACACGTATTATGACCTTTTTAATGTGTCCACTGATTGAGGTAAATATTATAAGACATTTTATTGCCCATCAAATTGACTCTCATTGTCTCGCCTAATAAGTTCTGATTCATGTCTGATTCAGTTGTTTTTATTGGCACTAACTTTTATTATCATTATTATTATTTATTAATAGGAAGTTACGCCATGAGGGACCTGGTCAGTAACTTGCCCAGCGGACAGCAGCGCCCAGCCAAGAACTTGGAGGAGGATACCGTGGTCGCCATCCTCAACACCATCCACGAAATTGTCACAGACAGCTCGGAAAATGCCCGGTCTCTCATTCAGGCCCAGGCCATTGAGAAACTAGTTGCTATCAACCGGACCAGGTGCCACTTGCATTTCAGATATTCTTATAACAAATACCTGATGATTTATTTTAAATCAATTACATTTCCCTAAAAATCAGGACAGCTTATACATTTGTACAACTTGGGTCCATCACAGCTGCGGGCTCTCCGTGCTGGGAATTGAGTGTTTGCAAATAATCGGGAACTTATTAGTGTGTGGTGGAATACTTCCCTGCTCTTGTTCCTCTTTGATAGCATGGGTTAAAAAAAATGCTGCTTGAGCCTGGTTGAAAGAAGAAATAAAATACAATGTTAATCAATTAAGATGGCAAATAGCGCATGCATCTGTTGTTGTCTTCTTGATTTAAAAACACATGACAAGTCAACTTCACGACTACTATCCCTACTCTGCAAATACCCTTTCTGTTTACATCCATCCAGTTGATTTCTGGTCAAGGATGCCAAGTTTTCTTTTCTTCCATCCATCCATCCATCCATCCATCCATCCATCCATCCATCCATCCATCCATCCATCCATCCATACGTCCATCCAGTAATCCGTAGTGTCACGGTTTTGCACTTGTTATATGTGAAGAGGAAATTCCACCACGCTTTACAATGCCGTTTTCAAAGTTGACACAGTATTGATTAGGTTAAGAACCACTTGAAATTAATAGAGAGACAGTTTATCCACACACAGTCCAACCACTTGTGTGTCCTTTCACATCTACTGAGATTGTGTTACTTTTAGATGAGAGCGCTTCTAGGTGTAATTAACGCTGGTGGTTCACAAGTAGAGTCGTTAATACAAGCAAATATGGCTTTGAATTCTGAACAAAGACTCTGAAGCCATTCCGTTGCTACCACACGCGCTTGTCACTCATATGGAGGTATAGTCGAGGGACTTTGACGCTTTGGGATATTTTTGTGATTCATTTTCATTTCTTTCCTTGCCCTCGCAGCCAATCACCCAGAGAAACAAAAGCTGCATCTCATGTGCTGCAGACTGTGTGGAGTTATAAGGAATTAAGAAACGCTTTGACAAAGGATGGCTGGAACAAGAGCCATTTTCAGGTACACCATATGTTAGTGGTTTGGTTTTTCACATATAATTCATACGTCTCTGAAACTGAATTTAAAACAAAACAAATAAGAAAATACTGCCCCTGCAAAATTGTTTTCGTCGTTTCAGTTGACACGATGGATTATCATTTTATTGCTAGACTATAATTGTGGTTGTTGTTTACTGTCGATAAGATAACTCCAAAAGGTCATACCCTATATTGTTTCAAATAATTGGGTTATTTTATCTTTTACTGTGGCTAAATAAGAATGACAAACTAGTCACATCATCTTTTTAAAGGGAATATGCTTGATATAGTTGTCAAACTTGATTTTATCATCTAGTAGTTAATAATTAGGCACGTATAAAGCACATCTGTCAAGACCTTCATGAAAGTCTCAAAGTTTTTGACTCCTCAAGGAATATCACCAAGTAACAAAACAGTGTTTATTTTGCCCATAAAATTAGCAGCAATAATGAAATGTGGAACAACACTTCTCTTTCAGCCCACGGTGACTGCAACCCCTAAAGCGACCAAGAATGGCAAAACGGGTTATGATGATACAACTCTGCCCCTTATGGAGAAGAACCAAGGTCAGAGAAAACTTTTCACATGTCTAGAAAAGCCATTAGGCACAATAAAGCAATGAGAAACACAAAAGGCTTCACGGCAAAATTAGCTGGCATTATTTGATTCACACTCCAAAAATAATCCCTGTGACAAATTTGAAGGAATTAAGATCACCTCTTTTGAAATTGGAAGCATAAATCTGGCAATATTCAATGTTACTTTATTGTAAACAAATCCTATTAAGCTACTTTGTTCTAATTAAAGCTACATATCGAAACAGTCTTATCTTAATCTTCCATAAATTGATGGAACCGTCATCACAGTAGTTGTAGCTTGGTTAGTATCACAGCCACACAGTACGTAAACAGGAATTAAAAATGGATATCCCGTATGGCCAACAGTATGTCTTATCTCTGAAGTAAAAAAACAGTCTCACTTTCATTGATGAGTAGCACAGTATGATAAAGTGCTGGTTTTAAAGATGTTCTGTTGATTATGAACACAAACATTCTTTTTTTTTTTTTCCCCCCCTCTTAAGTTTCTTAATAATGAATTCAGGTCAGCTTTAATGAAAATAATATCTGTGTCTGTAACACAAAAATGAGCATAGTAATAAACTTTATAGGAGGAAGGTAGACACTGGCCCAACAGCAAACATCATTTTGACAGAGGAGTCAAAACAATTGTTGAAATTTTGTTTCAAATGTTTATCCTTCCTTTGCACAATTAGCAAACACAATGGGCCATTAGAACACTTGAGAGATGGTTGCAGGAAATGGGCCTCTGTGTAGAGATTGCATTAAAAAGCAGACGTTTGCAGCTAGAATACTCAATTACCACATGAACAATGTATGTGTATTCCTGATTAATTAATTTTATTTTAAAAATAAAGACATTTCTAAGCGACCCAAAACTTTTGAACAGTAGTGGATATATGATACCTATGAATGACCTGGATCCAGGTAGCGATTAGCGATAGTACAGAGTAATAGTTTTGAATTCAGTGCATGATTTAAAAGGTTGGGAACATTGGTGACCGATGTTATTTTCCATCATGTACAAATAAGATGCAAATACGATGTGTCCTTGTTCACCTGATAATCACATCAAGACAATATGATAAGCACTTGAAAGTGCAGTGCCTCATCTCCTGAATGGAGCCAAGGTAACAAAGTATTGAAATATTTCCTTGGAATGATCCAAATCCTCTGTATGTTATTTCTGATGGGTTCAGTGGCTAATTCAAAGTTTCCTCAAATGTTAATCATGCTCAAAATGAATGCCCAGTGGCCTTCATCTCTTGAAAAATGAATCATCGGGATTCCATTTAAAATTGCGTGGAAAGTTTGTGTGAGTACGCAAAGCCTTCCGTTGCTCAAACATGGCAGACGTGCTCTGCTGATAATATTAAAATTTGCCATAGTTTCAAAGCGCCTACAGGGTTATTATTTTACTTAGTTTTGAGGCATTTTCAAGTAACTAATCATTACTGAAAATTGCTTTTTGTAAAAATAGAAAATAAGAGACAACAAATGAGAACAGGTCCATGGATGTTGGCTAGGAAAAAAAAACGTTTAGGTAATGGTGACCGTTCAGTTGATCATATTTATATTCATTATTGCCCATGGCATTAACATACATGATATGTTTACTACTAACTGACCTTCTCTGACCTCATTAGATGGGTACTCCACCATTGACCAGAGAGACAAAGACTGCAAGTACAAGACAGGAGACAGTTCAGTGGACCTGACAGAGCGGGAGCCAGTAAAGGTGCCGGCAGAACTTTTCTTTTCTCCAGGGGCAATTAGGGCATAGAGGACAAAGTATCAGCGTCTCATTGAAATATTGTCACATGTTCTCCTCTTCCAGCCTCCTTCTCTTTTTAATTCTACCTGTCTTCTTTCCACATTTTCTATGGTGGTTCTCAGGGGAACATTTTAATCTTATGAAGTCTTTAAAGCAGATGGAATATGTCGTTCTCGTTCCTTTATGTGTCTGTCTGCTAGAGCTGCAGGATATTAAAAAAAAAAGTAATGCCTCTGGATATTGTTCCCTGATTGGATGGTGATGCAAATTTATGGTTGGAGCTGATTGGTCAAAGGCCGATAAAAGCATACAATTTCATATGAATTTTCTGCACATCTATGGGATACATATATTTTTCCCTCGATTTTTTTTCATCACTATCTATCTATCCATCTATCTATCTATCTATCTATCTATCTATCTATCTATCTATCTATCTATCTATCTATCTATCTATCTATCTATCTATCTATCTATCTATCTATCTATCTATCTATCTATCTATCTATCTATCTATCTATCTATCTATCTATCTATCTATCTATCTATCTATCTATCTATCTACCTACCTACCTACCTACCTACCTACCTACCTACCTACCTACCTACCTACCTACCTACCTACCTACCTACCTACCTACCTACCTACCTACCTACCTACCTACCTACCTACCTACCTACCTACCTACCTACCTACCTACCTACCTACCTACCTACCTACCTACCTATCTATCTATTTATGTATTTAAATAACGCACAGCCCTTCTGTCTACAGCTCGGGGATGTGTATGCCCTTAGTTCTGTGAGCCACTAGTTAATTAAGTGGAAGCTTTTGGTGTCTGTGAAGTAATTAAGCTTGGACTGAATAAAATAGTTGCCAACAATGAATTCTCATGGAAAAACACCCTTTCCTTGAAAATGTAGAGACTGAGGCTGTATCAAATGATTGCCAGCGTCTGATACTGAATTCAACTTGTCAGTTTAATTGCAGAGCTTATTGGAAATGTCAAACTGCCATATCTGTCAGATGACTCAAGTGAACTTCACAAAATATCAACAGGTTAATCGATTATTAAAATGATCGTTTGTCGCCACCGAAAGCAAACCCAATGTCAAATACACAGATTTAAGGCCGTTAACATTTAGCTCTCGCGTGTTGGGAACATATCTTTTACCCAGCATTATGTTATGTAACCTACTGCTTTATTGCAATTTTTTTTCTTCTAGCATTACTTTTCAATTGAGTCAACCAACATAAGATTTTCCAGATAGCAGTGCAACTTGTATTCGCTAATACTAATATCTCCTTTCTTTTGCATGTCGCTACTGTACGTCTTCTTTCCCCTTGTAGCTTGTTCACAGCAGAAAATTAACACCAGCTTCTCTATACTTGGCTGCATGTGTATACTTGACTGTATTGGTCCAATGCATTGACGTTCTTTTATTTTGCTTTGTGTTCTTTGAACCTGTCCTATTGCACAGAATGACACAAGTAGGAAACACTATATCAGGAGTAATAGGCCTGCAGTCAGTCTGGTGGACGCTTGTGACGTTAATCCACAGCCTGTTGATTCCTGGGTCTAAGTGCATGCATGGTAGGTCTGAAAAAGAAAATCACAAAGTAACCGCCCTCACCCCTAAATTGGACTGTAGCACTCAGACCTGATTCATTCCTCATTTGTTCATAGATTCCATTTAGTTTCCACCCACCTGTCTTGCAGTTTGTGTCACTTATCACCCTCATCCGACGTGTCACCTGGTTGCGCACAACTCACTGATTTCACGCAATGAAACATGTTGTAATCACTTGAAAATTTTATCATTTGGATGACAATTGTATTTTATTATTTGGGTAAAAAAAACAAGGATGATGCAGTGCCTACAACGAACGCCAATATTTGATACGGCTCCTAAATTGAATCTCATTTCACGTAGTGACTGTGATAGTGTGTCCTTTTTAGTCATGCAGGTCCGTCACTGACCTAATTTGGCACCTCGGGGAGCATCAATGCAGCATTAACAAAAACAAATGTGACTTCTCGGCTCTGGAGAAGCTGTACGGAAGTCAACGGGCTTTTGAGTATAATTGCAATTCAGCAGCTGTCGCCCGATTGAAATGTGCATCGAGAGCCACTCGCTGCCTCCCCTGACAGCCTTTGCTCAAATTGATGGCAAATGATGAAGGGGGGGGCATTTTTCAGCACTCCACATGGATGCTCTTGGGGCGCACCCTCAATTAAAAAAAAGATAGGCCCACATAAATGTTGAGAAACACATTATGAATTACTCTCCTTTGAATTATGAATTATTTTGTCATTGCTCTAGGTGTGGGAAGGTAAATTTATGGTCACACATGTAAAAATATGTAAATCATGAGGCGATATGTACAATTTGCAACTAAATAAATACACACGCACACACATGCACGCCTCTGCATATTTAGTATTAGTTGTGACTGTCATTTTCATGTCCCAATGTTTCCGTTTTGTTACTGTGTGGGTTATTACTCGACATTGCTGTTAGCCTGTGTTTTACTTTGAGCGTTGGCTTCTTCATTCGTCCCCAATTCTTATCACGTGTCCCAAATGTCATGTCTGACTTTCATTTGTTTCTCTACATGGCTAATCATCATCTTTTGTCTCTATATTTTCATCTTCATCCTTACTGCATCACAAGAAATTAGATTTTGTGACAATGGTGGTATTTTGTATGAAAACAAATCTTTGAAAAAGTAACACTTTTTTTTTTAAAATCATGGAGAAAAAAATTAAAATGCTAGTATTATTTAGTTTACTTCATTTAAAGTCCAAGAGTTAACCAACCTTATAATGTTACTATTTTCTTTTCTAGTGCCTCCATTTGTCCCACAATGTCTCTGAAGGATTTGTACACACTGGTTAGAAGCATTTTGTTCCACCCCAACGTCAGTTAATGGACTTACAGTTTTGTCAGGTTTGAGCTAAATGATGCTCTCTATATAGTGCTGAAAATTTATATTTGACCACCACCACCCGTTTGATTAATATTGCGTTGGCAGAATAAATCTTATCCACCTGTTTCCAACACTTCTGAGGAGGTTGCCATTTTGACATTCTACCACTGAAATCGATGAACGTCACAACTCACCTCTTTCTATGTTTGGTCACAGTTGGCATTCACAATGCAAGTCCAAGAACGCTCAGACGTCAATTTCAGTCGACGGCAGAGGGCGGTAAAAAGTCAGAATGACAGCCAACCGAGATGGATGAAAACAGCTGGATTGTTCTAATATTTTCCACCAACGCAATAATGATCAGAACACTGTGTTTAGACAAATGGGGGCATAAAACCTATTATTGTTATTTTTTTACTTCACCCCTTATGTATGTCCCCTAATATGTTTCTTCTTGTTTCGTCCGTGCACTCCAGGCTTAAGAGCGACACAGTGACACTACAAGAGGATCTCTCACATCACCACTGCCATTTCATACGGAGCTTGTTTGGAGATGAACTTTGTACAGATAGAGGATTAGAGTAATAATCAGGACAACGACTACCCAGCAGCAGCCAGCAATTTCGCTTTAAAAAGTAAAAAAATAAAGATAAAAGATATGGAGTGACTGTTCCTACGACTTTTACATTGCCACTGGACAGCATGTGAATTCTTCAGTGTTGGCTGCTTGCTGAGATCTCCTGGTGACATCAAGGCTTTCAAAGTTGACAATGCAAAGGAATGGATGTGAGAATAGGAGGAAGGGACTGAAGGGGAAATGAAGGTGCGTTGAAAGCAAATCTGAGGCAAGAAGGAATACTTTGATTTTGGCTTTGTTCTAAAGCTGGTTGTTTGAAAAGGTTGTGCGATTTTGTCTGAGTTATTTCAATTTGTTGTGTAAGTTTGGTATTTTTGATATGGGCGGTGTGGATTGATTGATTGGCTGATTGATTGATTGATCGATTGATTGATTCATTCATTCATTGATTGCATCACATGGATGTTAGTTTTGGTTCAGTGGGGGTGGTAGAAAAGAGAAGCTGTAGCATAGCGGACAAGCAGACACCTCAAAAGTCAACCAACCACAGCCCATTTGTTTGAAGAAAACAGCACTGGAATGCTTTGGAATAAGAGGTTTATATTATAAAGTGAGGATTCTGAAAGTTGTGCTCTGGACACTAGAAGGTGATGGATGGCGGGTGAGCATCGAATGGAGCAACATCTCAAAAAAGACTTGATGTACAGAATATATGTCCTGTAAATGAACAACACCTGCATAGATGGTAAGTGGTTGGAAAGCAGGCAGCTTAACATGACAACACAATCGCTTGGGTTTCCTGCTCAGTGGCTCTTTGATTTGCTTAAAAGGAAATAAGGCATTTTGCTGAGAAAGATGGCAGAAAGACACAATATGGTTGTTCTGTTAAAAGATATAAATCTTTTTTTTTTTTTTTGTTTGGTCATCTTTTACAGACGTGTACAGTATATTAGGGTCAAAAATGACAAAAAGGCCAATCTCTTAGTTGTATATTATTACCACATTGTTTGGAAAACACAATGGATTGGAAGAAGGTAACAACCACATAATTTACATGTGCCAAGTTACTTAGACCATTGCTTATTTATATATTGTAAGTAAAAAGGATTTTAAAAAGGATAATTCTTAAGGCAAAAAAAATGTGTTTTATGACAACTTCTGCGTTTGGGTGGAGGGTCAGAGGTCAAGAAAAAAAATCCATTATAAATATAATTTTTACTATTCCTTTATTTTTACTGTGTTACAATTAAGCACTCATTAGTGCTTCTTAAAGTTAAATGTTCCTGTATACATGAAAAAAAAAAAGTGTACAGATGTTCAGAATCTTTTTAAGTGCCATTTTGTGGTGATTTCAACTAATCCATTGACATGAGGCAAAAGAAAAGCAGAATGGACAAAAATTGTTCAAGGCAAACTGAAAGGTCACACTGTATAAAGTCAAGTATAAAAAAGAGTCGTATAGAATATATTTTTTACAAAGTATCATGGTGGACAACTTTGACTTGGAAAAACAGAGTTAGCCATTTCCCTCGTGCTTGGTAAGACCACTCACAAACGTGTGCTAATGTGTTCTCCAGCATCAGTCTGTCAGAGTCAGCATATACTGGAGATGGAAATTCCGTATCACTCAACGCGTCACCCTGGCGAATGGCATGTGCCTGCATTGACGTTTTTCTTTGTGACGTGATTTTATACAAGCTTGCGTTTACACAATGTTTACAAAGATGTGTGTTGTGGTAAAATACAATAAACTACAAATAAATGTATAACTCTTAATTCCAGAAGTTAAAACCATCTAATGCTACCCTGCATCCTTTTTGTCCCCCAGAATTGTGTGTTTTCATTTGGACAATACTGAATTATCTTTTAAAAAAAAAAAAAAAAAAAACATTATGGGCTGTCTCTGACTGCCTCTACAGCACCACAACCAAAGGAATTGTACTGAACATTTGTTAGTTTATTGGTTTTCTGGTTGTGTGACACATTGATTAAATAAAAAGCCACACAACTGTACTGTTAAATCCTAAAGGACACAGGCACACAATGAATCAAACCTACCTGTGTAGCTAGAACTGATTCAAGTTTGTCAAAATAACCTTGGTGTATATCTCAGTAGCCAATGTGTTGTATGCCTATCATGTGCCTTAATCTTTTCCATGGTAGATACAAATGTGTGTTTTGTATACCTTCTTTCCCTTCAACTGCCATATCTCAAGAATCTGTCTGAATTCCTCCCTTCACCTCACGTGTCATCGTCCCTCCCACGTGTTCCCCCGAGTAGTTTAGATTGGCGTTGGGTTTCTGCCTTGTAATACATTGTATAATAAACTTTTACAAAAGTTAGTCATTCAAGATGATTACATTTTTTTTTTCCTAGAGAAGTTCAGTTGCTAATACTTTAGTAGCGAGCAGAAGCGATGCCACAGTGACAGAATGTATTACTTTCATTTTACTAATACCCACATGCAAATACTATTAAGCTTGTTCAACATAACTGAAACATGATGGTTTGTAGAGTATATATTTGGTGTGTTTACAATAAATCATGCCTGGAAAGAATGTCCATTGGTTTTGTTTTCTGACTGTCTAAATAATGCCTATTTTCAGCAAGTTTAATGCAGATACGAATGGACTATGATTGACAGCCATCTTAAATAGCGACAATTAATTACAACTTTGATTTTTTTACGCTGAAAATAGTTATCAGTGTCTGTGTCACGCTGGGCTCCCTGTAGGGAGTATTGGGAGCTTCTCAAAGAATGAGCTCCACTGTTTGCATCAGCGTATATTATTGCAGCCTAGTTCATCAAGACTTGTTAGGTTTACATTTTGCAGCGATTCCATCCCAGATGAGTTATGTTTTCATTTCATTCTTCATGGTTGTGACAACATGAGGCAGAAAAATCCAAACTTTGAGTGCACTGGCATAGGAGAATGTTTATATAATTGCATATTTACCAATGCAATGTGCATGTAACGCTTCTCCCAAAATTATTAGTACAAACGTATGCCACAGTTCCATAATAGAGGCAGAAAATAACATGAAATTGGTGCAGCAAAATCAATGTATTGAAGTAAGGTATTCAATAAGTGGCAACGTAAGATGGCCGAGAGGTGGTTTAGGTTTTCACTAAGGCGTGAATGTTAGCATTGTTGGGATTGAAAATAATGAAATAATAATATAGTATACTGAAGGAATAAACTATTACATGTTTCAAAATAAAAGATCTGTTTAATCTGTGATGTAGTTTATAAAATATTGGAATTTTCAAAAGATTACTAGTATTGGCTATTTTATAGCAATAGCAATAATTACTCCACCTAGGGTCGAAACAAAACAAAATTAGTGAGTGACCTTATTGGTAATTTATTTTTTTATATATCGTGCATACAGGTTTTTTTTTTAAATCAGGCAATCCTTGAACACCTCAGAAGAAATCAGGGTCCTTTCATAATAACAATATGTCTGCGCTCTGCAGAAGTAGACACCGTTGGAAACGAATCAATTGGTGTCATATTTTGTGCAGAAACTTGACAGGTGACATTTTATTTTGTTGCGACTACGGGAGTAGATATGCAATGTGTCTAAAAACATGTTTATTGGTAATTAATTATCTTCTGCGTGGTGACAGGACTCCTAAGAGTCCCTTACTGACCGACCAGTGTCGTATTGGGAACACATACATATCGAAACAAAGTCTTTAGATGATCATTTGTCTGCGTGAAGTGAATTTGATCTATTGTAAACCGAAATGCAAGTATGCTTAGTTACACAATAAAACAAACACTAAGTGCTTCTAACTAGTTATTTTACTTCCGTCATGTGTATGCCATTATGTGTTTTGAATGATTTATTTTATGTTAATCAAATAATGTGTAGAAAGATTTGCTATCAAAGTAAGTTGTCCGATTTTGCAACGCACAGGAAAGTATGACTATGATGTGGTCGTTATTGGAGGTGGCTCAGGGGGCCTTGCCTGCTCCAAAGAAGGTGAGCTCTGAAAGGAGAAAATGCTACTACTTGCTGTGCACAATTTATTTTGTCGAATAAGGATGTAACAAGATGCGTGCTGTTTCCAACAGCTGCACAACTTGGACAGAAAGTTGCTGTTCTGGATTATGTGGAGCCCTCTTTGAAAGGTGAATGCGTCCTACTACTACTACTCACATTTAATATTTCTGAGATATCAAATTGACTTTTGACACTTCTGCACACAGGCACCAAGTGGGGTCTTGGTGGCACATGTGTCAATGTTGGCTGCATACCAAAGAAACTCATGCACCAGGCAGCTCTCCTTGGAACTGCAGTCAAAGACGCTAAAAAGTATGGGTGGCAGATCTCGGGGCCAATTTCCCATGATTGGTAAGGTTTCATAATGATTGGTGTTTGATAAGCGAGTGATCTAACAGTGCCATCTAGGGACATTTTGTGGTAATACATAAACAGAGTTTTTCAGTGATGGCGACCCTTAGTGGGAGTAGCGTGGTAATGCAGGGTCAAGCGAGGAAAATCGGGGAAGCTATATCATGGAATTTTCAATAATTGGGTCAATGTAAAGACAAAAAAAGAGAGTAGGACGTGCTATAAAATAGTGTCCAATGATTAATTTGTCATGAATTTATTTAAGCTTGATTGAAACATTTTTCAAACAAGGGCATGAATGACAAAACAGCACCATCTAGTGACACTATTGCACTAGTGAAGTATTCCTAGTTGATGCTCTTCCAGAAATATCCATACTCAGTCTGTCCACAAATGCTGCTGCAGCGAACCTAGTATGCATTATTACAATAACAATTAACATATATGTTTGTGTGTTGCAGGATGACCATGGCTGAGGCTGTGCAAAACCACGTCAGGTCTTTGAATTGGGGTCACCGGGTCCAGCTACAGGACAAGTTAGTGGCACATAATGATAAATAAAATAAAATGTCCATATGTGTACAGCATTGCTTATGCTAAACTTCTCATACATATCAAGATGCAGAATTAATGACATGGACCTACATGTTTGTTTTGCAGAAAGGTGAAGTATCTAAACATGAGAGGCAGCCTTGTGGATGAACATACAGTCAAAGCAGTAACAAAAGCTGGGAAAGAGGTGGGCTGGCCATTTCTAAGAAATATATGAATTCATATCGTAAAGCCAGTTACTGAACCATTTTAAGAACTGTGGTGGAAGTGCAGATCATATTGACTCCTACTGGGAGCAATGACACTACCATTTTTTTCCCTTAATGGTTTAAGTGCAAAATGTTTAAGAGACCACTTGCCTTCATTTGACATTTCCTTGTTTTTTGAAGGATATGACTGTGACTGTTTCTTTCACATCCTTATCCCCTCTGATGCAGATGACCCTGACTGCCAAGAACATTGTGATTGCTACGGGCGGCCGACCCAAAATCCCCTCAAATGTTGGTATCAGTTGATTAGTTATTATAGTTTGTTAGTATTGTTATTGAGTGCTATGAATAACTGTTTGCCCTCTTCCAGATTTCTTCTTTTTTTGGAAGCTTGTCACATTTAAAATTTCCCCGTCATCTAACAAATTTAAACAGTGTATCAGTCATTACACAAATAAACACAAAATGACATTTCTAAATGAAGATTTTATTTCTAAGGGAGAAAAAAATCCAAACCTACATGTCCCTGTGTGAAAAAGTGGTTGCCCCCTAATAACCGGTTAGACCACATTCAGTGGCAACAACTGAAGTCAACCATTTACTGAGGAGTCTTTTTCCGGGCATTAATAGCCTTTTAAAGGCTATGCCACAGCATTTACATCAGATTGAATTCTAGACTTTGACTACTCTACTTTAAACCCTTTTTTTTTTAAGCCATTCAGTTGTTGACTTAATGTTGTCTTGTTGATCGTTGATCCATGATGCAGAACTTGTGCTTCAGCATGAGGTCACAAACTAATGGCCAAACATTCTCACTAAAAGTATTGTGATTTTGTTGCACCTTTTTGAGATCTAGGCCATTCCTTGCTTGAACGGGTCTGTAGGAAATCAGGCTTGGGTCTGGTCGCTGAAAATGAACTGAAAAATTGACCACAGTAAATTCATGATTTCACAACACGGGCAAGTACTTTTTACACAGGGTCGTGTATGATTTTTCCAATCAAGCTTACGTGATTGGAATTGTATAGTTTACGTTGATACTTACTGGCTTTCCTGTGACAGTAGGACACTCAACAAGCTTCAAATGGGAATTATTATGGAAAGTTTTGGAAAAGTCCAAAAACAAGGCGTTCTGAAAAATAAGCTACAGCTTTGGCCCACATTTGCATTCGTTAACAGCATTATTAGAAGTGTCACATAGCTGGTACTTAACTGTTAAGCAAATTTGTCGACATGGTGACAAGATCTATTTGTTTGTTTGACGAGATGTCTCTGCTGCATGTTTTTTGGGGGCTGGCTTTCCTCTTCTGACTCTAACATGCTTGAGAACAAGTAGTTACTCGCCAAGTTGCAGGTCATCATTATAACAAACGCAGTATGGTATTAGTCTCACTGCTCTAAGCTTGAGGTGGGCTGTCTTATTTGCTTCAGAAGAGACGGCCCCAAAATCCCGATTATTTCAGCAAAATTGGTTCGCAACTATTCTAAACTTTCAATTCTTAGACATTTGGATGAAAGTGTGCCAGTGATGGGGAAACATATGTCTCATTTTAAAAGAACTAAAGAAAAGCTTCAAGGGAGTAACCCTGTTCAGTTGGTTGGTGGATCTGTTTACAACTATAACTCTATTTCAGATTCCGGGTGCAATGGAACATGGTATCACCAGCGATGACATATTCTGGCTGAAAGAGTCACCTAGAAAAACGTAAGCATTAACTTCAGCACCCTCCATAAATATTGGCACCCAGGTTAAGACATTTAGCTTCTAATGATCTTAGTTTAAAAAATACAAGTCATACAGCACCAAAATAAAAAAAAAGGAAAATCCAACCTTTAACTCAAGTGCAGCTTGATCCAATTTTCTCAGAGTAAGCTTCTGCAATAAAAAAGAAATATCTAAGGCTTTTACAAGATTTTAACTGGGGGTGCAAATAATGATGCAAATTACTACACATTGACCATTGTTTTGCTTAATCATGTACATATACTATTTTAGCTGTGCTTTATATGTTATAGGAAATTACAATATAAAATTATATTAACAAAAAACATTGCTTTTGAATTGTGATTCAACAATTAGGTATTTAAAAAAAAAATCATGACAGGCCTTGACAATAATAATGGGGTACACCCTTTAGAAAACATTGAAAAATAATTTAGACGTAGGATTCAGTTGTGGCGTGTCTTCTGACTTCTAACTCTAACTCAGTTAGTCAACCTGTTAGGGTATTCGCCCTAGCGGGGTTTACACTTTTTCAATTTTGTTCATAACTTCATAATTGATAATAGTTATCCTTACATGTGATGAATGAGGACTTTTGTCAGATTCAGTTCATTTCTGTGACCACTCTGGGTTTTTCTTCCATTAACAAAGAGCAACCAACAATTTTTCGAACTATGTTTAACTTGAAAACAAAAACAAGCATATTAGCGATAACTTGCTGCACGCACTGACGCTCGATCACTGAGCCAGCACATCCCGTTGTCACGTACTAGTGTCATTCATCAGTGACGTTTTTTTCCTTGTTTCTCATTTTTCTCTCTTCCTGTAAAACTGTCTTCACCTTGGCAATTCAGATTAGTAACAGGTATCCTGCCTTATACCGAACAAGCCCTTTAATCCAACCATTTAGCTTCTGTCATCACCTGGTTAATTGGTCTATCTCAGACGTTTCCTCTTGGCAAAGCATGCAGACAGTGACTCGTGGTTGCGATGTACCTGGGTCCCGCTGCTCATTTGCGTCATGGTGACAGATACCATCGAGTACATTTCGATGCCGATTGCAGAAGTATTTGGAAAATAACACAATTTTCTATGATTTTGGCTTTTTGCAATGCCTCACTGAAAAACAAAACAAATATGATTAATATGTTGCTATTTCATTATTTGCATTATTTCCTTTTTGATGTGCTTCATAGTCAAAACATATTTGACCATTACCCACGTAAAAGTTACGGTGGAATGTGTTATTGAATATTCGCACTGTCTTAAGCAATTAGCACTTGGGTATTCAAGTTTTGCAAACCCTCATACATGTATCAAAATGAACCACTTAGAAATGCCACTTTGAGATCAGGATGTCATTTCACGGCACCTTTGATCTCCACCACCCTTGGGTCAGAAAGAGGAAGCCATAGCTTGATTTTCTTCCAGAAGGCTTTAGCACCACACACACACACTACTAAGAGGATGTTGTTTTGCTGCAGAGCTGTCATGTGTGCAGGTGAGGTCAGACAGGCGCTTTCTGGAGGCGGAGATAGTATGGGGGGGGGGTCCAGGTGAGTGATCTGTGTCTAATGGGCCTTGGAGCACATTACACACCTGAGTGACATATCTTGCCTTACCCTGAAGGCAAGGGGAAAAACACAAGCACGTGGCGGTGAGACTGTTCATGTGCAATGGACTCCAGAAAAGTATGTTGACAATCACTTTAATGAACCATAAATGATACAGAATAAAAGAAATGATGACCTAAATACAGCAGACGCCAGCATCATCATCTGCCATTTATGTTTGCTGCAATTGACCGACATTTGAAAAAGCTATTTCGGTCAAAAGTTTTGGGCACAATTACAACAAAATGGTGGGAGAAATTGCACTTCATTGATGAAACTCCGTACATCATAAAGAGTCCGCTTTTTACCTGTTCATCTTAAACCACTCACAATATGTGATAAGTGCGCCTAGGCATTATACTGACACGAGACATTGAGGCTTTTAGAGGTTAATCCTAGCATGGACAAGGACAGGATTTGCTGCAGGCACTCTGAACTGCCAAGTACGTGCAGTCCTAAGGAAGCCACTCTGGTATAAACAAGTGAGAGCAGGGCCTCCCTCCTGTTTGCAGGTGATAGGCTTCACTCAGCAGACTTGTATGTGGACCTGAGCTCTGAACATGGTGCTCCCCATCCACAGGGATTACTTTAAATGGTAGCAATTAGGCTTCCTAACTGCCATGGATTTTAGGGTTGGATTAGACCTGTTATTTACCTGGACCACACACACACACACCACTGAACCATATTAGACACTGTACACTCCAATACAGTGCTAACATCTGGCGGTATCTCCATGTCAGAAAAGTATTTTAAGAGTTTCACATCGACAACTAGACACCCAGAAAGTCGTGTTTTGCCTCCGTTTTTTTTTTTTCTTTTCATAGCAGGGTTTGATGCCTAGCCATTGGTAACCGCCCGGTTTCACTGTAATCGTTTTGACTTCTGAGTGTGTAAGGCAAGAAATCCCCAAACTATTAAGGACTTGACAGAGTAGAGCTTCCCTTTGCTTGATATGGCGGAAAAGGGTTAACGTTTGACTAACCAGAGCGGCGTTAAATAACGAATACTGGACACTTGTTATTGATGTTGCAAGCTTCACACAGTAAACCCGGAGCTGGAATCGAATTTTGCACCTCTGAATATTGAGGCGGACATGCTAACCGATGTGACACTGTGCTGGCAGTATTTTCTGAAATCTTCAAATAAAGGAAAACCACTGAATGAAATAGTGTTTCCAAACATTTGACTAAAACTGTACACTAAAACATACGCTTGCGTGCACGCACACACACTCGCACACACCCCTACTATTAAATATTTATATACAGTCAGGACCGAAAGACTGTCATACAGACGTGACCTTACAATGTCTTTCTATTACGCTAAATAGTCCTTTTTATTTGTGTTCACAGGCTTGTGGTTGGAGCGAGCTGTATCCTTTTCTGCCAACCAAAGTTGCATGTAAATAATCACTGCTTGTCAGTGCAGGAATTATGCATTTATAAACTTTACTTAAATGTACCTCTTGGCATCAGGGCAGCGTTGCATAAATAACCTGAAGTGTTTGTTTTTAACGTCAGTGTGCCAGATGGGAAAGCCTTTTAGTATTTTTTATTTTTTTTTACAATGTAAAACACATATGATTGCCATATGTGAAACTACTGGACAATAAACAAAATGACATTTTTTCCAAATACAGAGAACCACTGAGTGCTATTTAGGTTGCTACTGTCATATGTTGTTTGGTGTTGTTTTTTGTTCTTTCAGCTGCCACCTTAAAACGCATGGATAGTAGACTGTATGATTTGAGCCCACTTCTGGTATTACTTAACGTGCACGAAAAACACAACAATTCCCTAACCTACTGCTTAGATGTAGCTCTGGAGTGTGCAGGCTTCCTTACAGGCATTGGCTTGGACGCGACGGTAATGGTGCGCAGCATCGCCCTCCGGGGGTTTGATCAGGTATTGTTCTTTTTAGAATAGACTAATGTCATGATGGGAATTTGTGTTTTCATCATTTCATCTTTTTTTGCCTTTCACAGCAAATGGCAGCCTTGGTGACAGACTACATGGAATCTTATGGAACCAAATTTGCACTGAAGTGTGTCCCCAAGAGAGTGGACAAACTTCCATCAGGAGCCCTGAAAGTGAGCTGGACTGATGCTCTGACAGGCAACGAACACAACGATACCTACGACACTGTGTTATGGGCAGTCGGTGAGTACGTTATGGCATGCGAGTTTGTGGAATAGCTCGTACATTGTTTTGCAGCAGGGAATTCAACTGTATTAAATTGTGTCAATTCTCATCAATCGTGCTGCTTTATAACAACAAACCAATTAAATAAGGACAATTTACACAAGTTAATCCAATAATGCATTTAGACAGACAAAGGAGAAAAAGATGCTTTGTGCCATTATTTGACCTAGCTATTGTTTTCCTGTGATATACTGGAGAATCTGTCAAAAAGAGTGCCCTCTCCCAGCCATAATCCAAGTTCATTGTCATTCTAAATAGAGTGCAGTGTCAGCAAATGACAGTGGAATCAAAGATGAAAACAAAGTCATAAAGTCTGAGTGATGGAATAACCAGGGGAAGCGTTAATCACCCAGCAATCGCTCATTGGCTCTCATTGGTTGGAGAGGGGCAGAACCGTCCGGGCAGGATGCACCAAGGCACAGGGTCACTGTATTCCCCTCTTTGTTCTGCTTTCCCGGATCATCCTGTCTGTGCCAACCCAGCGGAAACCAAACCCGCATCTGTCTCTGCCATCCCTGCCTGTGGACATTCACGCACCAACACTAGCAGCCATTTAACTCAGTTTATATCTTTTGTATCATGTATCATTTTCTACCCAATCGGCCTAAAGATTAACCCAGCACAGATGACATGAGGCCCACTGTCATCACTTTAGCTTTGTGGAAAGCCTTTATATCTCATGAGTAACCTTTTCAAGGTCTCTCTTTATTATGTCATGAGTATTTTTTTATGTGGCGATGAGAGAGTGCTCTGCCCATATGCGTGTGACAGTAACAAGGATGTGCGTGACCCTGCAGTCGCAGTGACGTTTGCCGTTTCCTATTGTGGACAAATTCCCACATCATCTCGGCGTGAGACCATTGGCAGCATGGGGCTTATTTGCATTGAATTCTGGAAACAGTTTGTATTGTCACATGGGTGAGCTGCGGTGACCTTTATATTTCCTTTCTACTTTTGACTCGTTTAAACGCAGCCAAGTGCTAGACTGCTTATGGCCCAATAAAACAGTCAAGGAGACAACTTAAGTGTCCCCGAGTGCAATAAGCTTCTATGTATTTTAGAATCTTGTGTGTGTTTTTTTTTTTCGGGCGACTCGGACGTTTTGCAGCCCATCGTTAAGTAAAGATTTAAGTTTTCTTGTGATGTCATTTCCAAAGTGACTAAGTTGAAAAATGTGATAA
>NC_141198.1:6328073-6653073 GCF_054491065.1 Syngnathus leptorhynchus | reverse complement strand
CACAAAAGGTGAACATTCTGCATTGACAAAGTTAGGATCGTTTTTGATAGATACTGTCTTGTTTAGTTGTCACATTTTACTTTCAACTAAACTAGAACTACAGGGCAAGGTCTAGATTGCTATTAGTCTTTGTCCTGGTAGAGAGAAATCATGAATCAACTCAGAAATTTTTCTTTTCTGACCTTGTAGGTGCCAACCACTGTGTTCACTCCTCTTGAATATGGCTGTGTGGGCCTATCTGAGGAGGAGGCTGAAATCAAGCATGGCAAAGACAACATAGAGGTAAGAGCAGAATAGCAGACCTTTGGAACGTCCCAATGTATTTTTGGTTACAATTGCAAGCAACGCACTTAAAGTCCAGTCAGTGAATTACTTGAAATGGTTAAAACTAATCTCAGTGGTTTATTGCCAGGAGTTAAAAAAAAAAACGAACTTCAATTCATAATTATGCAAAAAGAAAAAGCAACATAAAATGTGCAACTCCAGTAAAAAAAAAATTAAAAAAAATGCTTTTTTTAGAGGGGAAGTAAAAATAAAGAACGGCTGAATTAACTTATTTGCATTAGTGTGCACACCATCTTTAAAATGGGGACGTGTCTGTGTTCAGATTTAAGCCATCATTAGGCTGTTCTTGTCAGAATTCCTTTTACCTTAACTAATGCTCCAATTCCAGCTTAAATCATAATGTTGACACCACCATACTGTAGGCATGGTGTTCTTTTGGTGATGAGTTGTGGCCTTCATTGTACTTTATAGCTCTTAGCTGCCTCCCCATGCAATTTTCTTCACGGCTTTTCATCAATTTTGGAAAGTTGTTCACTTGTTGATGAAATGACTATTTTTTCCCAATGGTACAAGTTATAGATCACATGAATAAAAAAAAAAAATCTAAATTATATATCACAAAAACCTAGCATTTGAGCAGGGGTGTGAAGCCTTTTTTTTTTTTTTAATATCTGATGGATATCGTGTATTCCTTTAATGATAAGGTGCACCATTTGCTCATTCTGCCTGGATTTTGCTTCGGTAGGGAAGGTTTGAGTTTCAATATGTTTTACAAATGTGGACCGTTAATTTGTTTTGTTTTGTTTTTCATTGTTGCTATTATTGTTGTTGGATCGATTTGCTTGTGACCTTTTAAATTTAATGTCATACAATGTGAGTGTGTCTAAAATGTACAGTCAAGATAACATTTTGGGCTTGACTCTATTTAGTGTATTTGCAACAGGGATAGGCCAAAAGTCTGGCCCAAAATTATTTGAGCTTGAATAATAGTATCTATACCAAAAGTGCTATACTCATTGTAATCAAAGTCTTTGCACAAGTGGGAGGAAAAAATCTATTTGACTATTTTCTTCTCCAATTCTTTGGCATAAGAAGTGTAATGTAATAGCATGCAGTATTATCTTACTTGGCAAACTACTTAACACATCAGTCAGAGCTTGATCACAATTCAGTCCCCTCCCAACATAGGAGAAATTAAGCAACGCGACACTTGAAAACATGCAACTTAAATGTTTTTGTTTTGTTTTCCCACTTCTTCCTTTACATAATAACATGGAGGTCTTCATATTGTTATCTGTCTTTGTTGTCCACATTGTCTTTTATACTGTAAATTTGATTAGGGGTTTGGGGGGGTGTCTAAAAATCCATCATCCGTGCAAAAGCAACACTTGCCAGGATTGTCAGTTTCTGCTTCCTCCATCCAAGATGGAAAAGAAAAACATAAAAGCCAGAGCGAGAATGTCCCGTAACTCCTAAAAGCACAAGCAGTCCTAAAACAAACAAGTGTGTGTTTTCTGTACTCGCGTACGTGAGCAGGTTGCCAGATGCCGGCCGACACCTGCACAACAGCGTGGATAAATGGTTTAGCCGCTAAGGTGGGGCTCTTGGCAATGAGTGACAGGCGAGCAGGAGGCCTGATTGAGGTGTGTGCGCGGTGATGACAGGCATGCTTAGATCTTAGGAGGAGCTGCTGCGCTGGCCCCCTCTACAGCTGCATGCTCCTTCAAACTTGTGTTGGCACGCTCGCCCATTGAATTAAACGCATTAAACACACATTGTCAGTCCCCGGTTTGAAATCTGTCAACGGAACGAGCAACCGGGATTTGTTTTCCAATGTTGTATTTCTCTTTTCAATATTAGGATCACCTTGTTGAGATGAATTTGTGGACCAACGCAATGTTAAATCTTTTTGTTGCAATACAGTTTTCTTGCTGTACTTACACACGAGACAATATTTACACAAGATGAGATCTTCATCGCAGGGTTTTTTTTTTTTCTCCTTGATTAGCAAGGGAAACAAAAGCATGAATATATAACAAAGATAGTGATTTGTTGTTACATGACAAGAGAAAAGGTGGCATGATGCAGTAATGGCATCCCGTATCACATTTTGCATGTATATGCTTTTTTTATTTTTTATATATTTTATGCACCGGTAAATTTTCATCTGCAATTCTGACTCTCCTCACATACACTGCCCAACAATTATTCTACTCTAGGGTGTGCAAATAGGCTGTAAAAGTATTTTTTTATAACATCACATAAGCCATGGGTTTTATTTTAAGAGCCTCTGATCGAAGGTTGGTATATTGTTTGTTAATTGTCTAATCGTGTACAATAGGTTAATACCAAATTTACAAACCCTTGACCTCATGTGTTTTACAGCTGTCTGACAATTAGTTAATGTTCCCGACACCCTGCATAGGATTGGCAAGCACAGCATTTTAACAATGAGACATTCCGTCCTTCAATTTTTATTTATTTTTTTATGCCTCTACAGGTTTACCATGCCTTCTACAAGCCTCTGGAATTCACTGTGGCAGAGCGTGATGCTACCCAGTGTTACATGAAGGTAGGCTTAAAATACATCAATTGCTTTGGAAAGGAAAATTGTTGACAAAACAACCACTAACATCGCAAATCATCTCAGGTGATATGTGAGCGGCATGGTGACCAGAGAATCTTGGGTCTGCACTTCACGGGTCCAAATGCAGGAGAGGTCACACAGGGCTTTGCCATGGGGCTCCAGTGAGTCACTCAATGCTTTTATTTGTAGAATATGACATCTGATGTAAATGAATAAAGTGACAATGTGTACGTTTCGCAGGTGCGGTGCCACATATTCGCACCTGTCGGAGACAGTGGGGATCCACCCGACCTGCGCCGAGGAGCTAACCAAGATCAACATCACCAAACGTTCTGGACTGGATGCCACAGTCACCGGTTGCTGAGGTTAAAGTCCCGGTCTCTGAACACTGAGCACACAGGCTAGAAATAGGTTAGTTGTGTCCAAATTATAATTCTGGTTCAGCCTGCTCTTTCCTACTCATCCATCTAATTGTAGGTTATGGTATGCCAGTCACTAACTGTTGGTAGTCAAGCGTATATTACAGGGATTTCATTTTTTTAAAGCTCACCAATATCATGTATTGTTGCCAGTTGAATCCGTATATTCATTCTCATGGTGCAAAGTTTCTAAATCAGATTTGCAAAAGCCTCGGCCGCAGAGAGACTTTTGAAGGAAAGACTCATAAATCAGGATTAAACCCTGTTCTCAGGGTGTCGTTGAAATTATGCAAGAAACACAGAGCAGGTTCGCACATTTTTCTTCAAATATATTCTCCAAATATTGTTGTTGCTGTGGCTGTACTTCCTGTCCATTAGTCTTTAAGGTGACACATACCAAAACGCCCCCCTCCCCCCTACACTCCCTCTATGACACTGATGGATGGCCCCTGGCCCGTCGCCGCAGCGACACCGCCCCATTTCCCACAAAAGAATCGCTGGTCAGTTTGGTCAGGCATCCTGGAAAGACTTGACCAGAGAGATGGGCCTCTCGTACGGTTTGGAAGCCTCTCCTTATCATACCAAACTCTCTGACGCGACATAAAACAATACCGCAGAACGGTAAACATCTGCAGGCTGAGAGCATGCAGCAGCACCACCGCTCTGCAAGTGCTGTCTTACTCATTGCTACCCAAAGGTGGCACTATTGCCTGCTAATTTTCATCCGGAGTGGAAAAGAAAGGATAAAGTTGTCAGCAGATAAAACCTAAACTCCACTACATTTGTCTTGTAGGTTTAATTCCCTTAATCCCCCCCACAAGTGATATGCTTTTTGTTGAAGTTGGAGAGTAGACTGGATTGATTGGTGCTCCAACCGCTGAGCCTTATCTCGCGTATTTACATGGATGGAAGGTTCACGCTCAGTAGTCATCACCTTCTGAGATAAGCTAAGTTGTTTATATCAATAGCCGTAATAGCAGATAAAAGAGTTTGCCCGAATGTTTCATCTGCTGACTAAAGTGGAATTTCTCATTGTGGGCTTATTGAGCAGAAGGGGAGGAGTGCCCAAACTGGGTTGCTACACAAATTTGGGGGCTGAAATGGTGGGTGTTAGTTTATTTTTAATCTGCCCGGTCTGATTAATGATTCCGATGAGGGGAGTGACAGCGTGCCTGGCGATGGAAAAAGAGAGAGCAGGCTACCAGGTTTATTTGGACCTGGCCTGGGAGAGAATGAGCTGAGTTTCAGCTGGGTTGGGGAAAGATGGGAAGGGGGGTGGGATTCCTGTGTGCTCTGTTCAGGGCCCGAGTGCTGACAGAAGAACCCTGACCTCCGCTCAGCAGGAACAGCTTGACTCTATCACTCTGAGGACAGAGGGCTCACGTGCTGTGGTGCCGCGAGTCGGTTTTCGATACCGATGACCGCAACACCGAGCTGATAATTGAGTCTATATTCCTTTGCCTAGCAACACGGCGGATCAGGGTTCAACATTTCAGGTAACCAGCTAATGATGACCTGCACTAAAACCCAAAATTGGAGAGTGCTGGGCTGATGTCTTCTGGCTACCAACTTCAACTTCAAATGTTGTTAAAAAAAAAAAAAAAAAGAGAGAAATCTCATTTTCCATGAAAACTGTGTTATGAAATGTATATGTAAAGTAATAACACTGGCTTGCATTGTGGTTATATTAAGTGATGTCCACTGATTATACGTGTACATAGTACATGCATGTACATACAGTGTGCCTTTGTCTAAATTATTGTATAATTAACATATTCCATCAATAAATAAAAGAGTTCAACAGCTCATAGATGACCAAAGAGCATGTGGGAAATTAATAATCATGTATGGTGTAATTTGTGTCTTAGACTTATTTCCCACCCCAAAAAATAAAAAGTCCAAAAAAATTGTGGACAAAAAAAAAGGCCCTTTAGGCAATGAAATCAGCAAATGTGCAAATGTTTTCCATTTCACAAATTTAACAGCTCAACAAGATTCATATGTTGAATCACGAAACCAGAAAGAGCCCTGAAAATACTTAAAATCTGCACGCACAGGGTTACAAAATCACTAAGCATACTCCAAAAAGAATACATTTTTCAGCTGAATTTTTTTTTCTGGAAAAATCCTCTTTACTTCCAAATCTATTTTGTATAAGAGGCTATGTTTCTATTAGTATAGCGCCGGCTGTGTCTTGCCTGAGGGTCAAACCAAATGTGAAAAAATGGCTGATACATGCTGTACCGTTTAGTGATTAGACTTCCAGGAAAGGGCTTTGTAAGAATTATTCCCCCTCATTATTCCCAGTAAAACCACAACTTGGTGTTTTTATGCCTTGATGAGAAATTGTTCAGCAAAACTAATCATAACTTACCAATAATAATGACCCTAAAATGTGCTGTTTGGCAATTTTTAGTTCATAAATTTGCCAATCTTTTTAAATGTATCTTATTTCATGTCATTCTGTAACTTCATAATTACTGCATATTTTGAATTGCGCACAGTCATCACTATGAACGCAAAACATGTTCTCCAAGGGTGAGTACAGGTAATCTCAATTCGCGCTACACGGATTTTCCTTCATATGAAACCGTGTCGCCAGGGGTGGTCACACTTTGACCCCGACTCGTCTCCGCTGACAGGTTCCTCTGCTATGCAGCCCTGTCACTCAACCCCGTGCACCAACAATGGCAGAAATTCCAGTATGTTTGTTTGGTTAAGGATGGCTCTCTGAAACCCCTGAACCTCTTCGGGATCCACAGCGGCCTCCGTCACCCAATGTCAGTCCAAATCCAGTCTGCAGGAGTAAAGTTCACCCCGTGTCTCAAGAATAGGCAAGCCATTTAGCATTTGTATCGCTTATGTTCCTCAACAATGGAGCAAAGCGACTAAATCCACCTTGAAATGCACTTAGTAGAACATGTCAACATGTCAGTCTCTGTTGGCTACTACGTTCCGTCTTAATCCAGCCCCATTGAATGCTGACAGTTGTCTGTGAGTCAGACATTCACGAGGCCTTTGTCACCTCATCTTTTGAGTCGTAGCAGCTCCGATGAAGAGCGGAATCCTCGGACGCACGTTCAAACACACACGCTTGGGTATTAAGCTCCACGACGATGCTAAAGACGAAAGGGGAGGAGAATGCGATACATACCTTATGTAAACAGAAGAGCCAAAATGACGCAGAGAAAGAGAGAGAGTAGAAAAGGCTCAACCGAGGGCGAGGATTATCCTTGAGAAATGAATAGAGGCCAATTATGAGTGCTCTTGTGCTGCCAGTATCTGTCACTCTAAGATCCCTTCAGGGCCCAGACAAGGTATGGTGCCTGAGAACGGGGGTCTTTGGTTTGCTTTGTTTACTGTATTTTTTTTTTTAACTTACATGAAGTCAAAATTTCAAAACTATATACTGACATAATTTAGTAGGCAATATTTTGTGAATATTGTCTTTTTTGCATTTCAGGGCAAAGAAATTGTAGTATATAAAACTAGGTGTTTCCTTGTCTTGTTCCCCAGCATAAAGATATAAAAAAAATAAAAATGAAAAATAAAAAAACAACCACAAATTTCTTTGGAGCCAAACACTTACTTTTTTCATTTTGTTCACTAACATTGTTGCCATAAATGTCAATAATTTACATTTTGAAGTTGTTCCAACTTAAATGAATAAACTAACGGTAATTTTTACGGTGTCAAAATTGTGCTCTTGGGGAGTCTCAGCTTCAAAAAAATCATTTAAAAAAAAATGGTAAAAAAAAGAAAACACTATGAAGTTGAGGAAGAGTAGCTGTCCACAGTCTCCTGAATCCAAGGACACCTTTTCATTTTTGCTATCAATACTTCCTTACAAAAAAAATATGAAGGTTGTCTCGTTTGTGTTTCTCTTATTAGAATGTGCTACAATAGTCGCCTCGAGAAAGATTCAGTCAGCAGAACTTCTCGCCTCTCCTTCAACCAGAAAAGGTCAGCTCTTGTCAGTGGAGAGGAGCCCCATTGGTAGCCCAGTGGAGGTGGTTGAGGGCTTGTGAAATGAGCTTATCTGACCCCTGATAAGAACAGGATACCCTTAGGAACGGCCTAAATTCAATACACATGGCGGCCACTGTGGCTTTTATCAGAGGGGATGTGGCTGTTTGAAAAAGCAGTCCGCTGTTGCACGGTGCTTGCGTTGGGTCTTACGAGAATGGTCCGACACAACACGGCCTGCGGAACACAAACGCCCGTGGCCACTGGCCAACAACAAGAAAAGGGTGTGTTGTGTGACTATTATGTCATACAATGCAAGTTTACTCCTTAGACATTTCTGAAGAAGTAATTATGTTGGCAGACTGATCCAACGACTAAGGTGTTTTCCAACTCGGTTAGGTTTCATTATTTTCCAATACTGAGATTGATTACGGGGACACTAAATAGATCTGCCAAACTTCAGTCCCTATGGTGATTTTATTCTGATTGCAAAAGCTGCTGAACTATTAATTCATTATGTATGTCTGGATTGCCATGTTCCATTTTTGCATGTCATACAATTATGTCAAGATTCTTTCGATGTCACTGTATTTCATTTTTGGAAAGACTTTCTTGAATTATCCTAACAAACATCTAATATTAGAATATTTCCAATTGCTTTAGGGAATGCTTTAAAGTTTGGTGGGGTGGGGGTGGTTCACATGAAATACAATGAAACATTATAGTTAGCCGAGTAACATGCATTCAGCATTTCTATAACTTTGTTGAGTGCAAGTTTTACTTTCATGTACAGTACATCTTTTTATTTTACACTAATCGACAGGTAATCGAACTGTGCTGTCAAAAAAAGTACAATGATACAACTTTTAATAGAAATACATTTTTAAATGTAGGTGTTAGTGTTCAAAAGGTGAATAATGTTGCTATAATGTTTTTTTTTTTAAGTAACTTGGGTTTCTTAGCATTGTATTTTAAAGTTGGTCATTGTGTTGGTACTTTGAGACCTAAGTATATTTTCTGAGTGGTACTTGGTGTTTCAAGTTTGAGGAGCGACCGCTCAGTGAAGGATTTTGCTATCATGTGTCAAGCCTGCGTTTTATGAGCAAAGCATTTGAGAGCTAAGATTTGATGTCACTACAATGTTTTGAAATAAAAATGACACAACGCTGATACTATTATAGAATTTATTGTTTTAAGTTGTACAGGGGACAGCATTAATCATAATATAAAGAAGTCATTTAAATTAGTGGGCTGCCAGAAATTCTGGTATGGTCTGGTAGTGTTTATCACGGTAGCTTTCCATGGAATGCTTCAACAACTGTGGGATAGATGACATTAGGAGCATGCATTATTGGGGATCTTCTAACTTGTCATCCATCACTGTCATCAGTAGGCTGAACGAGATACACTCAGACAGTATTTAATTGTGCTTGTCGAAGAACTTTTAAAGAGAAAATCTTCACAGCATTTACCGTACAGAACTGGAAAATTCTATGGTTGGTATCAAAGAAGCAGAAACAACAACAAACAATGCTTGCAACTGATTCGCTAACGGCTGAGGAAAATTAACAAAAAGAGCAAATACTCAAGAAAGATGACTGATATAGTTAGTGTCCATTATGCTTCCCACGTTTTTGGCATCAAACAGCATTCTGACTGCCAAATATTTTCAGATTTGTTTGCTCTGACCTGTTATGACCAGGGTTAAGTGCAAATTCTCCCACCACTGTCAAGAAGGGGAGATTATTGTTACGCTTACCGCTGGTTTTCTAAGAAAAGACTAAATGTCACGGTAATTGATGCTCTCCACTCACATACGCTGGCTTTTGCTGCTGCCGATTGTGCGTTTGTGAACACGCACGCTAAGGCTGAGCTGAGCTGAAGGGTCGGCTTGTAATGTCACGCAGATCGACTGCATGCAGGATTGGCCCCCTGGCTGCTGTCGATGTCTCCCTGATTGATTCTCTCTCTCTCCTGTTTAGGCAATACAATCTATGTGGTGGGACAAGTGGCTCGTAAATAAATCACACTCACACACAATGCAGTGAGGATCGATGTCTGTGGCTCACAGTTAGGCAGGACTCATTTATTTGTTGAGAGACTGCTTTTATGGTATTTGTTGTTGATGGTGTGCGTTTCGTGTATGAGTGTGTGCGACATGGCAGCAGGCATGAGAGTGTGAAAGTGGAGTTGATGCAGAGTTTGCCCGATTCTCTCTTTCCAACAAAATTCACCATGATGAAAATGTGCCAAAATAGGCTGCTCTGTACGATCTTTTTGTTCGTTTGTTTTGATGTCAGCAAATGTTTGTCATTACGGCGTAGCTCAATGTGAGACTGCATCGCTTGTTCAGAAGACCCTGTATACAATGAATACATCTGTTGTCTGCACATTTTCTCTTGCAAGATATACATAACGAAACAACACTTGTGGCCTGATTTTTACAAATTTGCACGTGTAAAAACAAGATTGTATCCGCCAAATGGGCAATATCACAAAGTAGTGTAAGTGTTGTGGAAGGAGTAGCTACAGTTTATGAATTTAGCACACACAATGTGATTGATCAAAATTGAGGTTTATTTTTGTGGCTGGTTTTACATCAAAAGGTTGATGGGTACAAGTTGACACTACCGGGTAAAATAAGTGGTGATGTGGCGGATGGATATTTTAATCTTTTGTAAATATTTTCCATCCATCCATCCATTTTCTGAACCGCTTTGTCCCCACGGGGGTCGTGGGCGTGCTGGAGCCTATCCCAGCCGTCATCGGGCAGTAAGCGGGGAACACCCTGAACCGATATATATATTAATATTTATATATTATATATATTATTATATTATTATTGATAGATTAATTAATATTTTTCAAATTACAATTATTATTCAGTCGATGTCACCGAATGAGACAGTGAGACACTTGCTGCTTAAGGTTTTGAACAATTTGTGACAAAGGGCAACTTTGGTGCAGTCTAACCCGAGCTTATTAAAGTTAACAAACAAAACAAAAAAAAATGACTAAGGCCATGAAAATTTAAACAAACTCAATTCAAAAGACTAAAGTCAAAACCAAATACAAGCTAATGAAAAATCCAAAACTATCATAAGCTTCACTGGAAAGAATTTGTGCTGTGGACCCAAGTTTGACTCAGTTATACCTACAAAGGGGTCCAGTTCCTCGTACTCGTGGGGCACCCCAACCATAGAGCTCCCTGAGAGACATGATTGAATGCTTTGTCCAAGTCCCAGATGTTCTTGCAATATTGCAGAGGCCTGTCAACCAAGACTGGAGTTGCCTGGTTGGAGGTTGTAAGGCTTTACAACCTCCAACCAGGCAATTCTTGTCCAACCCTGGAGCACCTGTCAACAAGGACCTTTTTCACCACCTGTGCGACCGCAACCCCAAAGATAGACGAGCCACCTCTGTTGCATACTGACATGTCTCAGGCCTCCAAATGATAATCGGAAAGCCATTCGAAAGGTTATTTCTTTGACAAAGCAATTCAAGTATTGTATTCCAGTTGACAAGAATTGGAACTAAATTACTGTAATGTGTGAAAACATGACAGAAAACGGATTTATCACACTTTAATTACTACTGAGAAATGCAGTCTGTAGCCAATTTTATAAGAACAAAATCAAATCATCTGACCATGAGAAAATGCTTCATCTTTAAAAGGGAGGGTTAAAAAAAAAAAAAGAAGCTGATAAGAATATGAACTTAATTCTTTAGGTTACCTCCCTCATTACTATTCCAAGGGAGGATCCTTGAGATAGTGCTGGGCATGAGCTGTCTCCTTCCTTGCGTGATTATTAAACTTGTACGATGGGCAGGCCACTCACTCCTCACTCTCCTCGGCCTCTTCATTCGCACCTAAACGTTTCCCAAGGAAAACAGGAAAGGGAGTGTTTGAAAATCATGAGATGATACAAAGCGCATCCAACACACTCCAATGCACGCTATCCTCTCAAACAGAGGGAGGGAGGAAGAAGGTCCATACAATGTATTTGAGGGAGTTTATCAGTGTAATTTAGAGTTCCCGTTACTAAGATAAATGTGACTTCACATTTATTTTCCCATTCAATTGTGCTCATAAGAATTTCATTCACACACACACAAAAAAAAAGGCAAGCCCAGAGATGCAGAGAGGGCATCTCGTTTCACAAGATTGAAAAAAAAAAAAAAATCTACAGTGTTTCATACCTTAAAGGCAACACGGTAGTAAATTGGGAACTTCTGATTTACAAGAGTTGTTGGAACTCTAGAAGGATGATTGCAAAAAGGCAGAGAATAGAGTATTTCAATTTTACGACTAAAATTGGTCTTGATCCCCATATGCCTCTCTTAAACAGTTTAATGAAATGATAAATGCAATGAAGTCAATAAGGACACCACCCCCCCCCCTTGACTTGTTCCCTCACTGTTGTTTTAATGCTCGAATGCCAAATCTCAATTGCCAATGGTTGAAATGTCACTTGCCCATCTAAATGTATCACACTGTGGTCCGGCTGTTACTCAGCCTTCTAATTCGGTGATGAGCTGTAAAGTGACCTGCGTGTTAGACTGTGTGACTTAGTGGGGAAGAGTGCCGTTCCAGGGATTTCCTTTCACACATTCCCTTGGGTGAATATTTATACACACCCCCAATCCCTAAACTTCAACGTCACTGGCTCCTCGAGGCCTTTAAGGGGGCTCTGTCTCTCAAATGCATTGTTCCAAGTATCATCTTTGGCCTCGAGTAAACTGAGAGGCCAGAAATAATTGATGATGATCTTGGCTAGGCTATCTGTTGGCAGGGCTGCCAACACTTTCTCCTACTTGCTACTCAGAAGGTTTGTTCCTAAAAATTTCATTTGCACTAAACGACTAGAGCTCTAAATTTGCATCTCATTTTATGTGGCATGCTGTGTTGCATGCATTACACTGGAAACCATTCAAACCAATCTCCAACTATACTTAACATCTCTGGAATGATGAACCTGGTGTTAGGTGACGTGAAAATATATGTATTTCAGGCAGTATTTTTTTTGTTATAATGTACCAATTACCCCCTTTTTAATGCCTTCAGATTTAATATAAATATATGTATTTTAAGCAGTATTTTTTTTGTTATGATGTCCATTACCCCCTTTTTAATGCTTCTTAGGGTAATGCCTTCAGGTTTCAAGCTGTCTATGCCTTGCATCATCTCCCACTGATCCAGCCAGACCCTTTATTGTTTCATTTTGGAGCACAGGTATCTGATCACTGACTTTAATCCATGGCCACAGAAGAGGTTTAAAACACTCTGGTTTCATCTAATCTTCAAGCTCAAACCAATCCGAGCTTGAAACCCACCTTTCTCTGTGATTGCAATGGACAAATAAAGGGCTCTCCCAGAACTCTTGTGAAAGAGGTCTGTGTGCTTTGTGGATTAGGCCTGTGCATGTTTTCTCAGTCTCTCGTTCTCAATTAGACTGAAAAGAATGCAAAATGACTCACCTGTTCGTGGAGTGCGATTGTTACCACTCAGCTCATTTCAAGAGCTTCTGTAGTATTATGGATGACAGGTCTGAGAAGGCAGAGATCATTTAATAAGAATGGAAAAAAGGAAATACATACAATATAAACACTTATAAACCTTACACAGTGGAAAGGCGATTTAAAGCATGATCATCTCTCTCTTTCTCTTTCTCTTTCTCTTTCTCGTTCTCTCTCTTTCTTTCTCTCTCTTTCTCTTTCTCTGCACTTGCACTTGCACGCACGCACGCACACGAGCGAGAATACGCAAGAGGCGCGAGAGGGATTTTTGTACAGGCATTGTAAGGACAGCTCACGTGATGTAAACAAAGGTCCTTAGGAAACCGGCGCATGTTTTGTATCGGAGATCTGCACTGTCAAAACAACATTGTCGTCCAGAATTGGTAGTGCCAAAGTTTCTTTGCTACCTACGTATATTTATTTGATCTAAAGACTTTGCCGTGCCCTCTGTGCATTTTTGTTGTTTGCTTCTGCTGCCGATTCTCTTGTAAGATCGTTCGTTCGGTGTGTCTTAGACAAGACAGTATCAAAACAGAATAATATAAATTTATGGCTCACTGAAATGTAATGTGACATCTAATCGACTAAGTGTGGTAATTAATGGTCCTAAAAAAAATAATGAATCGCTCGTTTTCTCATTGCAAACAACGTCTTAAAGGGTTTTACACAGTCCAATGCAAGTCTTATGTTTATTTGTATTTCTTAGTTGTGTGCTTAAAAGTATTCTGCTGGTGTTCATTTGCGTACATAGAAATGCGGGATGGAACATGTCAGACAGAGTTAAAGGGCCTCTCAAACAGTGCAAACCTTCACCTGCATCTGAATGCAAAAACAGCATGGAACCATTAGAACGTTTTATTATTATTTTAAAACTATTTTTACAAACTGACAATCCAAATGTTAGCTATTAATAAAGAATTAGTGGCTCTCAATTGGTGTACCAATCAGTATTGCCTGAAAAGACAGGCAGCAATTGTTTAATAAAAAGATTGATTCTATAGACTGAGGTGTGTCAAAAATGTCGGTGCCCCTATTTGTGTTGGTGCAGCAAAGAGAAATAGTTTTGTGCACAAATGCAACCAGTGTACAAAGTCAGTCTGGAGCCCTGCCTGACTGTGACCTCTCACTTAGTTCCCCTCTATACCTCCATAGCGAAGCCAAAATAAAATAATTTTTAGGGTATTTAATATTTTTAGAATTGATTATTGTATAGATGATTCCATCGATTAATCAAATAATGTGATCCAATTTTATTTGTGTTAAAGTGCATTTAAAACGTTTTCACCCAAATCGTTCATCATCCAATTATTTGTGTTTATTTGGTATTATTTAGTGAAATAACTAAAAACAACTAAACAACAGTTAAGCAATATCACACAAGAAAGATGTATGCTTATTATTTTCCAAAGTAAAAGCAGATATTTGCAAATGTCTTATTTTGATTTATTAATTAAATACAAAAGAGAAAGTCCGCTTTCATGAAGGACGAGAGAATACAGATAATTATTACTTTTGAGCATCTGAAATCAAATTTGAACAATCTTTAGTTATAAAATGGCTCTAAATTATTACTCGTTTATTAAAATACAAGGCAATTAATTTGATTATCGGTTAGTTGTTGATTAATTTATTAATTTTGACACCTCTAATAACAATGACTTACCATCTAGGACGCTGCCATGTCTCTCCTAATGTGTGCCCAATAAAGATGCATTATGTGGCAAGCTAAAATAACCTACACATATAGTATAGGAAGCACCTGTTTCTGCTAAGTGTCTACGTGTAAGCAGTGATGGGCAAAAAAATTATTTGAAGCAATAACTGCAACAAGCCAATATATAATTAATAAATTGAATAATGGGCCTGTTGGTTCACATTGTACAGCACAGTGATTTTTTTTTTTTTTTTTTTACAGGCACATCCCTGCTGATTTTCAGGCGATCGCAGTGAAACAAGTGTTGATGTATGACACTCAAGCTATTGACCCTCTTGTGTTCACCTACCCCGTAGTGTCCAGGTAAATGACTTTATGGAGGAAATGGGTGATAATGCAAACAGATAAGCACTCTGGTACCTGTTGACCACAGACAGGAGCTGCTAAATCAGGACCCTATGACACGGTGCTTCATCAATGCTTGCCTCAATGACACCCACAAGGCATTGAGGTCTTATCTCCTGTGGCCCCTGCTTAGCATTCACGCTATTCACGCAAACAATGCCACCTCTTCCCGTTCAGTGGATCTGTGACTGACAGTGGGTGTTGGTGCACTTGTGTCTGACTTCAGCATCTATCTGACGCGGGGCTGTTTATCCAGTCCAGATCTCCCCACCAAGACACAATAATGGGTGTGTGGCTTCCTAACCATTTCCCATGTTGTTTGTCTAACTGGACTTTAATAATGGACTTGCCTCTCCTTTCTGCAAGTTGGTTTCCTCCTCAGAACTATCTATGGTGGGAGGTCAGGGCACAAAAGTTGTCCAACAACCGATGCAAAAGTGCTTCCAGGTCAGGACAGTCTAAACATTTACATGCGTAAAGAAAACAAAACAAAAAAACGGGATTAGCACTTGTGCCATTGCAGTTTTCTGATGCTGAATAGTAGTGCTCACCCCGTTAGTTCTCATCCTCAAGAAGATTTTGTTGTGGCTAGGCCATATGTCTTCCATAGATGTAGTTGACTCCTTCAAATGTTGTCCATTAGAAGGCCTGTTTTCAATGAATATCTTCTTGTTTCAATTTGTGTGCAATCCACGTTCATTTGTTCATCATTTTTGTCCAGACCAATTTGATTGAACTGAAATCAGGGGAGAGGATCTAGGAATCCGATGCTTTCATAATGATGCCTGTCAAACAGGGCCATAATGAAACTTGTCTATTAAGCTCTTGTGGTCAGCATACCGCTCCTGCCCGCAGTCTTTTTATGAATGGCAGATTTTGACAAGGCAGCAGCTCAGGTGGGGAGCTGCTGATTCTGGCGATGATACCAGCACCAGAGTCAAACGAGGAATGTGGACATGACTCCCCCATCACATCTACCTCCAAAACCCCCAAAGTTGAGTGCCTGGCATCATAACGCTACCTCCTCATGTGGTGAGGAGTAGAAAGGCGCACAGATAGTGGCAATGTTTGATCTGAAGGTCGCCAGCTCCTTTGCTGGCAGTGAGAGATTCTTGGCAGATGAGGCAGGCTCTTATTTAATAACATGAAGGGGAAGCGGACCCTTTTCTCATAATTAGGCCTAATTACACAGAAGGTGTGGACAGACAGCCCAAGAAGAGACAAACTGCCTTTATCCACAGACTTAGACTCAGATTACCTAGAGCTGTCTTATCTGTTACAGGCAGCAGAAGCTTCAACCCTCCTCTACTACCTTCTGCCCCTATCTGACATGTTATTATATGGGCATTTTTAATGAGAGAAGCAGACAAACCATATTATATTGAGAGATTACTATGGGGCTGTAAAATGACGGACATGTTATTACTCAGCTTCTGCTCACAGTTATAACTGTACAGTTACTTTGTTTAACCAAGGTGGTTTCTGGCATTTCTAATCTGTGGCTTTGCAAATAGATCTGAGTGACATCCTGCTGCCTTTTTGTTTACCTTTGAATAGCTCCCCACTAGAGCAGTTTGTATTTAGGTTTGTGGGTGACTGGAGCTGGCACCAAAACAGGGTCATTGTTCAGCAATGCTCAGCAAATGGAAATGCTGACGCCTGGTTAAACACAAGACGCAGTCCACCGGGAAGTCATGACAGGGGAAAGTGGCCATTGTACTCATCTTGCGAACATAGTTTGGTTTGGCAGCTCACGGTCCCTGCACAGTGACACCTCCATCGATGTTGTGTTTTTGTGAAAGGGAGCAGTGGAAAGTTGAAACCCCGCACCCAACCAATCAACCCACCCACCCACCAAATGTCTTTAGACTGAAAACAAGCTACTCAGTTCATGAGTCACACATACACACGGCCCTTCTGCAAGGAAGACAATGAGTAACGCCTAATCCACCTGTTATCACGGTGAGCCTCCTCCTGTCACATACTCACAGTCACAGAAGTCTTGCAGCTTAAGTTAAAGACCCTCACAAAAACCCTGTGTTTGGGTTTTGCCATTTTCTTCGTACCACAGGAAAACAAGTTTGTACAGTTGTTGACCGAACCGTTTCTTGTCAGGGTTCTCTATATTGGATACTTGAGGGAAGTATTCGAAAGGCAGAGGAGCCCTTTGGAATATGGAAAATTATCATGCCGTCACATCAAATGTCAAAATAGGAATTGAAAGCGTATTAAATTAACTAAAGAGCTTGGTTGTGAGGTTTGAAATAGAATCAACAAGCATAACTGGACACTAACTATAACTCTATGACTGTATAACTGTACGTATGTGTAACTATAACTGTAGCACTAAAATAACTGGTGTGTGCATTGCCTGTAAAAAATAAAGGTGGGTCCAATTATTCCTGTCGTAAGTCCAGCTACCAACGCCTGGATAGAGTGAAAAAAAATAAAAAATTTAAAGCTTGACCATACGCCATAATTTCGCTTTGTCCAAATTATGGCAATCAGTAAAAATTGAAGACTTTATATTATTTCAAAGTCTTAGGTGCAGAATTTCCGTGTTTTTTTTTTTTTTTTTCAGGTAGGGAGGTCTACTGGGGTGTGGTTACATGGGGGTTGTTGACAGGTGTGACTGGAGAATGACTGTTGCGCAATAACCGGTCATTCACTGTTTTTGTGGCAACTGACTTTTTTGTGGGCACATAACACAGGGACATTCTTTTGGACAGAGATGTCGGGATGTTTTTGTTAGTGGATGGCAGGTATGCATAGAAGGTTGATTGTCCACTCCCTGATGTCCCTAGGTTTGATTGTGAGTGTGAATGGTTGTTGGTCCATATGTGCCCTGTGATTGGCCGGCATTCAGTTCAGGATGTACCTCCACAATGGGGATAGGCACCAGCCACCTGTGACCCTTGTGAGAAAGATGAATGAACGAATAGCTTCCTTGACTCCGCTCTCAAACCATCGGTCCTCCTTGTTCAGAAATTTAACATTTTAACATTGAATCAAAAATTATGTTCATATACAGTATCGTTGTCGGTTGCTAAAAAATGTGAGGTTCAAAACTTTGTTGATTGGTTCTACTATACAGTGTCTTCCCACTATTAAATACATCATTGTCATTTCTAAGTACGACCATAAGTGCCACTTTCCCCCAAAACAAGCAAGATAAAACTTTGGAGGTTTCTTTTGCATTGATAAAAGGAATCTGCAGCAAATGGAGTAATGTGGATCCATTTATCAACGCTATTAAGTGGAAAACTGAAGTATTTGGAGATGAAACAACATGACAGTGACAGTGTCAATACCTGAGATTTAAATTGTCATACAATAATTTGGTCTGCATGCAGTTACAGTGAATTGATTATCAGCACTCTTAAATAATTATTGAAAGGTGCCCACATAATCCCACAGCAGTTTTCTGGCAGATTACCTGTGGTCGGATGGGTTTCCTCAAATGCCTAGCTGACATAAAAGTCTCACCTCTTACATATGCCTCAAGGAGTGAGAAGCCAGAATCTGTTTACTGTAATTAAGCTGTCACAAGTCGTGATTTATAACGTATTGAGTAAAAGAGGCGTTATACTATCGACTGGAAGGAGGAAGTCGACAAGAACGAGAGCCTCTGCAGAAAATAGCTGCAGGCTTTGTAGCCACTACAAATAGGGAAAATACAGACAGTACATGAAACTGTCTGGTGTGACAAATACTTGTTACATTGTTGTAGCGGTGTCTTCTTTACCTGTTTCCATCCAAATCGCTTCAGTTATTTTCAACTGTTGAGAAGTGGACGAACATAACCGATCGCTGTATGCATATTTGGCACACCTATGTTTGGCTGTCAGTTTTACCGGCTTGATAGGTTGCAGTCACTTGATAAGAATTTGCAGAGCCCCACAAGTGCAAAATGAAGTTTGAAATGATACAAACGAATGTATCAAGGGAAAACAAACAAAGTTAAAGGAAAACAAATGTATTACTCCAGTAACAATAATATTACTTGAAATGTTGTCTTTTCTGTTTCAGTAAACTTCAGATTATGGTTTTGTTGTGACCTTGTGAACAGTGGAGATGTCTCAGCCAGCTCCATCCCCAATCTACACCTTGAGAGGTGCCAGTGGAGCCTTCAACACCATCCACTTCAGATGCCATGGAGGGGACAGTCCCCTCCTCTTCTCTGGGTAACACATTCAACTCATTTCATCCCCCGCAAAAAAAGTACTATTTTATGCTGATGATGCTTTTGACTTAACCCTAGCAAACAGCTTTTGTGATATATCCAGTACAATGTTGCGTTTTTAATCCAGAAAACCAGGATTGACTAGAATTTATTTTTAATTTTGGCTGTCTTTTCCTTACCTTTCTTTTGTGTCTTTTCGTTTAAACGTTTTAGCTTTTATTCTTTTCATCAACTATTGATTATTCCATCTATTGATAGAATAATCTATGTAGTGTAGCATTTATCCCCATTTACAGTTGTTTATATGGTATTGTTTAGTTATAAAAAGAAGTAAATAACAAACAATACTACACAACAGAGATTGATTTTTAAACCGATCCAGTTTCTAGTGCGGTTTTCTGTAGACAAAGCAAATGTCTTGTTATGAATAAATACAAAACATAATCGAGCAGTTTTCATAAACAAGTACAAAAATTATTGATGAAATACCGCCGTGAGGCATTCAAAGATTTGGATGATTATAATTTAACAAGTGCCTCTTAAAGATTACTTGATTATTAAAATAGTCGTAGATGACTCTGATAATTGATTACTTGTTGATTAATTGATTCATTTTGACAGCTCTACTTTTAGTTCTTGAACTTAAGCACAAAGCTTGACTTTGTTAGGTTTTCTTGGCATCAAGTATTGTAGTGTGTTGCTTATTTAGGCAGTTTGGAAACTCTAGGTCAGTGATTATTACTTGGACCCCTATAGATAACACAAGTACAAACCAAAATGTGCGCAAAATAACTTGTCTTCTCCTCATTTTTGCAGATCAGCGAAGGGTGCCATCCATATGTGGAATTTGAACAATAGGAGGGCAGAGAGAATCATAGAAGGTCATTCTGGGAGTTCAGTTCTCTGGGTCAATACACTTCACTCAGCAGATACACTTATTAGGTCAGTATGCTGTTGTTCATTCTGTGGTCCTGGTTCCCTTCCATTAATTGATGAAACCGTCTCTCTTTTCTCTTAACTGATAAGTCAGGGACGGGACACGAGGGTCTGTCTTTGGAATCTGAGTCAAGGTCGCAGTGAGCCGATGGACTCTCTGAGTACAGGAAGTGTTGGATTCTGTCAATGCTCCTTGCTGGAGACAGGAATAAAGACCTCCCTGCTCGCCTTTGCAGGACAGCAAACTGAGGAGGTGAGACCTCATGGTATGGAACCCCGTGATCGCCAACCTTTACAGGTTGGTTGATTGAGTCCTACCCTCCAGTGGATGGTTGAACTGCCCTAACCTCTTCAGTTGTTGGGATCAAAATGATCTGTTGCCTTCGAGCATTTGTTTTTGGTGGCGGTAATATGAAACGTTATTTTCAAAAAGTATACACCTCGATAGTGTCATTGTCTAATTCCCTATTGCTGCTTTCCTGAGTTTTGCGCATGTGGTTAAATCCCTAAATGCTGATGGTGACGTAGCTTTTCTGGAGCATTGATGGGAGCACCTGCTTTGGAGGATTTGTTGTGAATAGACTTGTGATTCATTGGCCTAATGAGATTGAGTGGTCGATAAAAATCATTGAGACTGGTCATTTGTTTGGTCATGTGTCATGCTCAACACCCAGTGGCCTGTAATGTCTGGTGCCGGGCCAGTGTCAAAGTGGGTACAGGGCAGCCTGCTATTCAGGCATCTTTTATTGCCTTCAGATTCATGTTACTTGCTTTGCTGTGAAGGAGCCACACTTGAAAGGGACAGAATAGTCACCTGATCCAGCCAAATGTGCCTCAGCTAACCCCCATCTTGTGGACCAGGCACCAGGGCGCCTTTGACTTCCCAGCGCCTCAATAATACCATTGTCCCAATAGACACGCACAGAAACACACACACACATGCAACATCCCAGGCCAAGAAGGAGGCCACTGTTGATTTTGCCATTTTGTCTCTCCACTCAATTACACAGGCATAACTGGTGCAGACAGATGCTTATCATGCTCAAATATGAAACCCATGATTAGATGCAATGAGTGTGAATACACTTGCCAGTGTGCAGGAGCGGTGTTTTTCACAGACACGGATACAATATAGTTTAGTTTCGTATAGGTGAAACCAAGACAACAAAATAACTTGTTAGTCGTTACTCATGTAATAATTTTGGTTTCTTGGCTGCTCGTTTTGAAATTAATTAATAGCACGGGAGATTTTGATTTATGGTCCAGGTGATGAAGCACACCAACAGCAGATATCCTGGGGCAATGACATGTCCTTTAAGGACCACTTTATTAGGTGTGTATGTAAACATGTTGGACAGAAAAACAGATTGGTTGCCTAAAGGGCTACTCATCGTGAAGCCTAATGAGAATGAATACGCAAATCATCAACACGGATAAAGACGGGAGGAGGTTTTGTCGCATTCTGGGTACGCCTGCATCGCCGCAAGCCTCACTTGGGCAATTTGGAATCATCACCAGTATGTGCAGGAAAAGACCATTCGAGGCATGTCATATGTCAGCTCCAGCTGGATTTATTATAGACAGTGTGGTGGCTGCTCTGTGATGATGAATGCTGCTCCACTGTGGAGGTCCTGAAGCTGCAGTGACAGATCTTTTTTTCAATTCAGTCAAATTAAGAATTGCATGTTTTTTTGATGTACATAAACACTGATTTGTTTACTAAATGAGTCTAAATTATGAAAGCATGCACAATGGAAAGATAATGAGGTTTCTGACTCACCGAAGAGTGTGAAGTTGTTGTCTCCAACTATTGAGGAAAAAGCAGGTTAACGTTTTTTTTTTTTTTTTCATCCATATCTGAAATTCCATTCTCAGCTGCTATGTCTTTTACAAAACAGAGAAAATTGTGAGCCCCACTGCTCACTAATCAGCATTTGTAGAGTATTTAGACTTTACACAAAAATTTGCAAATGAACACTTGTCACACGAGTCGAGATCAAGTTACTGTATATGCCTCAGGCATCGTTTCACCATCAAATCTTAAAGTATGCTGAAAGCACACAGCTATTGTTGAGCTTTTTTTTTTTGCCACTCATTTATTGTGATTTTTGAACTTTCTGTTTTTTTATAGCTCAAGATTGTTGAGCTACCCAGTAAGACTCTGGTGTGCAGTCTGATACCAGATTCGAAAGTGGGGATGGTGATGTGTGTCAAGCTGTGGCAGGTAAGCCCCAAGATGTCCTCACGTAAAGTTTCAACTCACCATTAAATGCTAAAGAAATTAGCTTGTGTCGGTGTACGCGAAATGTATTTTTATTTCACATTATTTTCCGAATGAGAATTTACAGTTTTGGATTTTGTCTTTAAATCTGTTGCTCATTTTACAAAACACCAACAGTTATCTTTTGATTTCATCCAAGATACATGCCGAATTGTGATTGTTGTTCCATTTCGAGCACGTTTATGCCGAGATACCTTTGCATGTCTATCTAATTAAGCGTATTTTGGATGCAAGGGATTCGCCCTGTCAACCTATATGAGGTTGAGAAAATTCTACTATTTTCCTTTCCCTTGCTATAGCTTTTTTTATGCGTCACTCCGATTGGTTAGCAGACCATAACAAAGGGGCACAAAGAGGAAAGTCAACAAAAATGCACATGCAAGCCGTGGCACATAATTTGGAGCCCGACAGCTCGTCCTGGGCCATTTTTCCAAGCATTTCTTCTCCACTTGCAAAGTCCCAACACTGTAATTAGAGTGTTTGGAATGGCTGGGGGTTCTCAGTCATATATCAGCCTGCAGCTGTACATTCAATCTGATCCCGGCACAAGGTTGCGTTCTGTTTTGTAAATTAACGTGTCCCTGTAATTATTTTCATGGGTAATAATTGTTGTGCTTAGTTTTGAGCTTTGCGGGGGGTGTTGTTTTGAAAATAATGTTTGAATAAACACATCAAATGTATACTCCATTTAATTATTATATTTATTTTTCAGCAAAGACACATTTGTTTACCTTGGTTTATGGTTTTTGTCATTTTACTCCTTGCCTATGATTTGTTTATGGGCCATTAGTTGCACGATCAATGCCGAACGCTAGCAAGCTTAATGATCGATTATATCATACTAAGTTAATAATGTTGTCATCGAGGACACGCCGCCATCTAACTTCAAAGCTGAAAGCCGCCAGTGATTCTAAATGATTTCAGGCTGTTGCTTTGTAAAGAAGTGATATATTTCTTCTCTACACAAAGTCATTGGAAGGCAGCACTGTATGGCTCATCTGAAAGGGCTCATCTGTAACCTTACTGAGTGGAAAGCTGATTTGAATTATAATCATCTCTCTCTCTCTGTCTCTCTTTCTCTGTCTTCACAAATACACACACATGTAGTTTGTGAATCAGTTCTCTTCTTAATGAGCGTAACAGTGGATCTTATGCATACAATATACATGCCAAGCACATGGGCACTTCCCAAGTTGTATCCAAAACTGTTGCTCAAGTGAAGGTTTAGATGGCGTAAACGTGCAAGGCCCTTTCAACAGAGATTAATTGCATGAAAAAATATAAAAGTAACATTTCGTAAAAAAAATACCCCTGGGAGTTTAAGATCAGGGGATGTTTGAGAATAATTGTCAATTTTTTGTATATGTGAAGCCCTTTGAGACTCGCCTGTGATTTAGGGCTGTATAAATAAACTTGACTTGACTTGACTTGACTTGACCCTCTTAGTCATGAGATGCAATTTACTTACACTACAAGGAAGACAATGACACTGTCAGCTAATGAGCTAAAGTCGGGTGAGTATAACTCAATGTACTATAATAATTTGAGTCGGCCTACTTTAATATTTACATTTGCACTAAACATACATTATTGACTACTGCAGTCAATGATTTATGAAGCTATGACAATGGCAGGTTTAGCGTTTTTAAGGTCATGCCATAATAGCACAGTGATCTGACTTCAGTGTCCTTTTCCAAAAGTAAAACTCCCGGCCTCGTCTTGAAGTTGAGCGAACGTACTTTGTATCTCTGATTTGCCGTGAAAGCGAGAGCTTTGAAAAGTGTGGGAAGAAAGTGCCTCCACATGTGCGTTTGACTTCTCTTGTGCTGTAGGGCTCGACCTGGGGAACGGGAGTGATGTATGATCTGCAAAGCTTTTGTTGTGAACAGAGGCTGGCGAGGAAAAGGAAATGTTCCGATACAGATATCCATCACTCTCAGCTCATCACCTTGATGCCTTGTAGCCATGACAACATAGTGGACAAAAACCCAAGGAAACGGATTAGTTCCTTATGTTGGAAGAGTCTCACGCTGGGCTTCGACTGACCACAATAGCAAACATGCTGCAAACATGTTTGGCTGTTTATGATTCCTGACAGAACCAGCAGCAGGACAAAATGATGTAGTGGTGTTACCCGAATGAAATGTCATGTCTAGTATTCATTTACACTTTGTGAACAATCGAGACCAGGATGCATTCATAGTTAGGAGATATCGATACATTTTATTACCAGTGATCTTGTGCAAAATGATCAAATTTAACATGAAATAGGGTTGAATTGAGCATTTGGGATGGGCATAAGTCACTCAATTATTTGTCACCATTAATCGTTATGCCGACTCGAGAGATGGACATAAATCACCCAATGAATTATCAGACAATTACTTGATCAACAAGCACTATTTGTCTATAATCACACGTTCCTTCATTCGCCCTCACCTAGATTGTATCAGACATGACGTCGTCTCCACAAAGTTACACTGACATCCGTTAGAGCACAACTTTTCTGGTCAATATTATCCTGCTCAATGCAAAATCAACCAAAGGAGGATTTCAGAACATTCCGAGAGTTAACACCTAAGCCTGAGTGTTTGAATTCTTAAAAGTTGACTGGACAAACTCGGGCTGTTCAATTGGAAACCAAATTGTTCTTGCATATCTTAGACAATGACACAAAGAGGCATTACTAACATAGGAAGTATATAAGTGAACAGGTCGAGAAAGATGATTGAGAATAGCTAAGGAATAACTTTGAACAAGCCCAAGTCAGCTCTCACTAAACCCGGAAGACGTCTGTTGGTTGAAAAGGCATCAAAGGCTCTATGAAGAAGTGCTTGTGTTCAAATTCGCAGACTGGGTCCTCCAAAGTTAGCGCTGAATTTGGACAGTTATCGCTGCTTGACCATCTAATTCAGTGAAGCCATTACTGAAAATATGTTATGAAATACTATTTTCCCAGCTCTAGTCGTATCCAAGTGTTTTGGACAAGTCTTTAGAGATGAGCTAGATCCGCATGTTAATGGGGTTTTTCATTAATATCAATACCGCCTGGAGGTCACAAAAATGTAGACATTTGTTTTTTTTTCATCATGTGCAAGTGGCAAGGATTTATTTGTCACCTTACGCAATTTTATGGAAAGAAAAACAGTGTTCTTGGCATTGGTTTGATGTGGGAGTTGAAGGAAGGATACTTTTGGATCAAATGTAAGGCAATGTTCCTTTCTGGAGCCAACGACAATAATCACTATTCAAATTAATTTGCAAAAGTAGTAAAAAAAAAATCCTCTAGTGTTTTATTTCGCTGTAATATATTGGTAGCCGCCAGTTTTTACTACTTTTGTTTAAAATAATTTTAAGGAGCAAAACTGACTGGCATTTGGGGATCTCAAAATCATGTATTTGTTTCTCAAAACCAATGACACATTCTATAAATGCCATGTTGAAGAATTCCAATATTATTCGGTCTTGCAGCTCCGCCTAGTCACCATCCATCCATCTTTCCAGCTATTGTGCAGTGATGAATCTTCTCCCATAAACTCAGCCCCATTCCGGCAGAGAGCCCGCGTGGAGAAAAGCCTTGTAGGATATAATGAATTAGGTGTCTACCCAGGGTTCCCTGACCTATGACCCATAACATCGTCAATCAAGGAGGTCCTACATTTAAGTGAACTGGTGGGCCCCAAGCCTGGAACGCTTAGCCCAGACCTTGGTGGCGAGCAGGGGCCACCGATTTTCACTTGTTTTTATTTGTTTTTGTAATCCCTTCGTGTTCATCCTGGATGATGTGTTTGGAGGGAATACATGACTCTGTCTATAATTTGTTTAAAGGTTGAACAAGAGAAATATATTGTGTTAAGTGAGAGGAGGACATGAAGATGGATGAAAATATCTTCTCTTCTGGCACATATGGAAAAAATTTGATTCTCTCCTTGTTGCCAGTAATATAAAGGCACACGTTTGTGCTGTGAATTTGTCACGTTTAATATGTACGAAGGTAAAAACATTTGTTCTCTGTGAACTGTTTTTTATGGTTATTCAAGAAAACTAATTTCTAATGAAATGTCACACCTTCCGCCTTCTCCATCACCAATAATTCTCCTTACTACCCCCCCCCCCCCAAAGAGAGATATGAAGCTCAGCTTTTTATCAGCTCACCTGTACATTCTCTTTCACTGGAGTAATTTACAAGCGTTGTGCATTGGCAACTTTGCTTGTCTGATCCTACACACACTATTAAAAGGAGGGTTGGGGTTTACCCAACCGTAACCTCAGGAGGTACTTCAAGGTTATGGCTGACTACCAACTTCATTGAGACATCACTTCATCATGTCTCATTTGCATCTCATCTCATTTGGTAGTGTTGTTGTCTTAAGAATATTTGCAACCATCCTGTTTTGGCCACATCAATTTTAAATTGAGTTCAGTTTGATGAACTGCATGAATATAAATGAATGTACATATAGGAGCAACATGGGAGACACTACTGCAGTATTTTCATATGACATTTTTAGCATTTACCGATTACGTTGGGGTATTGGTAATAAAAAGTGAACGGATTCCAAATCTTTGGCCAATAAACACAATTATTTGAGTCAGCTTAATATCGAGGTCTTTGTCACAGTAATATAGACGAGGAGTAAAGTGAGTAGTGGTGTAATGGAATGATGTTAAGAAGGAACAGCAGCTTGACGAATGGAGCCCACAGTGACTCTGTGGGTGTCAGCAGGAGCTTCCAGAAAGATAACCTCTGCTCTTCTCAGCTTCCAGTATCGCATAGCGGTCGAGGCCATTTTAGCAAGAAGGTTCTTTTGAGGCTGAATCCTCACTGACTTTCTCTCTCTTTCTCTTATCATCCTCTCTCACCTTTAGCCACAATCAGGTCCTGGACCCCTCTTGCTGGCCGGGTATGAGGACGGATCACTGTTGTTATGGGACATAACCCAGAGGTCCATATTGAGCCAAACCAAAGTCCACCTCGAGCCTGTCATGTGCCTGACCTTCGACCCAGAAAGTCTGAGGGGCATATCTGCTTCTTCAGAGAATAAACTTACCTCATGGATGCTGGATGGGCAAAACAACCTGCAGGTAAGTTTCAGTTTTAATTAAAAACAAATTTTTTAATAGTTATTGTTCCCACAGTAGAGATTGGTTCTCAAAAAGGCATTATGGGATTATTGCAATAGAAGTTGTTACGGTTTGGAGAACTTGTCACGAACCAGTTACAATCATGTTTCTGAATCCATTCATATTTTTCATTAATTGGTTTTAAAATAATATTAGGTTGATGAAATGGAAAAGAATGTTGAACTCAGATTGCTTAGGAGGGCCTTAGCTATAAATCAGTGGCTGCTTATGCAGTTTGTGTGAGGCCTGGGGCAAAGCCCAGAAGGGCACTATGGATGTCATTCAGAACTGCAACCACCCACAAAATTCACATCGTCGGTCATTGATAATATTATTACAGTGGCGAATCTAAAAACATATCAGGATAAAAAAAGAGCACTTTGAGATAATAGGAAATTCCTTTTTGCCTACAGTACCTAATTTATTAGTTCAAGTAAGCTTAGAGATACTGACTTTTTTCATTGTGATTTTTTTCATTGCAGCAGTGACAAATTCACATTTATTTGTAACAAACTTGAAAATATAAAACATTTTCATGCACATCTATGCCTTGAGAATTATCCTCCTTTGGATGAGGGCGATGCAGTGCTGGATGTTGTGTTTTCAGCTAATAATAGCGCAGTCAGACCAGCCGCCGCCGTGATGCATATCATTCCATAACAGCATACAAATAATACAACTTTTAGGTGAGTTTCCCAGCTAAACTAATTAAATGCCACCAATCGAGTCACGTGTTAATTTGGCCAGTGGTCCTGTAAGTAAAATAAAAAGAACAACAAAATGATATTCTTGCAGCGCATTTACTTTTACATAGCCACCCACACTTTTCACTCATGCAAGACCTCGACAAATTCAAAAAGATCACTTTGAACTCATAATTCTTTGGACGTAACAGACCTAGCGCCTCATTAGAAACCATATATTCTTTCCATTTCATGAGCAAAAGGGAATGCTCCTATTTTTGAGCCAGCTCCCATGAATCAGAGGCGGTGAGGAACCTGGAGTTGATCGAATACACTCCGATAGAGTGAAGGGTGTTTTTCTTTCCAGGGCTTTTCACAAATGAATGCTTGAATTAGAACTATTTGCAAAGCCTTGTTGTTTTTTTTTCCACCCTTCAAATATGTCTGCAAATATTCTATTGTGGATTTCATTTGCTAAACCAAAGGAGAAAGAATGATTATTTTGTTTATTTTGCTTGAGCAACAAAATATTGATTCAGTATTTAATCCAGGATGAAGATGACAGGAAAAAAGCACACAGCGAGCAAAAGCATCCACCAGGGGCTTTTAAATTACCTCTAAGTGCAGCTCAGTGTGAAGTCCAGACAGCAATGCTCAGTTCCTCCCACAGAAGTATTTTTGTGTGGCAGTAGTCGGAGGGTGGGCAGCGAGGGAACTGCCGGGTGGCGCACCCGGGCCTCAGGTCCTGACGGACGACCCCTGAGAGGTAATAAAAATATCAAAACCTCGGAGGCCCCTAAAGCAAACAAAAAACACATCTGCAGTAAAGGGAACAGTAGACTCAGTGGGAAGCTGCAATAAAGGTTGACGAGGCCGTAAGTGCCACAGTGTCTCACTCTCCGTGAATTACTGCATCGACATTGTGGACTTGGCTGGCAGGGCAGATAGATGCTCCGAGTTGTGAAATGAAGGGAAAACCTAATGAGACAAAACACAGCGCAGTTGTGATTTAGTGAAGCTGGATGTTTTTTTGAAGTAACCTTATCAAGGCCAGATAAAGACGGATATCTTCAGGAATTGAGCTTAATGTGATACACATGGCTCTCGACCGCCTTTATCTGCTGGATGACCTGGCTGGCCGCTCTGTGCTTGTGGTAATGACGCATCGTCCTCTTCAGCTTTTTTTTTTTTCTCCCCCGGGTTTCCTGTGAGCTTACGTTTGTTGCGCTACACTATACAGGTGTGGATTTCAGAATTTACAAGCTGTTAAGTTGAATGGACGCGTATTACTAAAATGCACTGACAGAGGTTTGATAGGTCCCGACATGAGGGAGAAAGAGAAAAAGGTTACCGGTTGGACAAAACAACAGGAATCAACAGGGGAAGATTAGCCGTATAAATCAAGCCTTCTCTTAGACACTTTTCTACGAGTGGAAGCCCACGCCCTCATTGTCACGTCAAATCCCTTTCTACATTATAGTGTTTTCCAAATTTTAGTGAGCGAATGTTTCACTTTAGAAAATTGCACAGCACATTAATAAATAAAGAAAAATATCACACAAATATGGTCTAATTTTCTTACAAATTCCCTGACTTTGCCTGTTTTATTAAACACGTACTTGGAGGAATTGAAGAAAGAGCCAATAATCCCGCGATCATTTCCCACAGCACACCTGATAATCTATTGTAGCACTTTGTACATGGGAATCACGGTCTAGTGTCTTGTGCGAAATTGAAGTTAAATTAGCTGACAATGGATCAGGGGGAGGCAAGCTGTCATAAAAATTACAGGTCTTCTTATTGAGAACCTTTCTGTCCTTTTCTGAATGGAACTGCTCACCTGTTTGACACATCCATCTCTTGTCAGCCAGAGCCAAGCTCTGACAGGCAAGGTGATAAAAGGCTGTAATCTCCTTCGAGAGTGTGATTCAGGGCCAGGGTGTGTCAGAAATGCCTGTGAAAAGCCTTCCAGTCGATAGGCTCGAGTAAGTGAGTGAGCGATGACGGGATGATTCGGTGGATCAACCTGAACGGCAAAACTGAAGCAAATACATATGAGGGGGAAAAAAGTCAAGCAAGGTTCGACCGATGGTTGCCAACTGGACGCTTCTGAATGTTTCTAATGTCCATGAGATGCTACAAAGAGATCATTAAGTGTGAGTTTATGTTGGATGTGTCAGGGTTTAAGGAATGTCTCTGAGCCTGTCCGCTGAGCACCACTGTTAGCCCCAAGACAAGCGAGGAAGCCAACATTTCAGCTGCAACCAGAAATGCAGTCAAGGAGAGGGAGTGTTTATAACAATGATGAAGTACAAAGTTTCTATCAACAATGACACTGGAAGACAATAAAAGGAAAACTTGTGCTGATGAAAAATTGATGGCAGAGGCGGTTGGTTTTACACAGTTAAAGAATTACACCTGCATAAATTCGGTGTATTTATAGTAAGTCATAAAAGCGGGTAGATTTTGTGTTTCTGTCTGGAAAATAGAAATTGTTACGGTCTGCTCATAAAAAGATAAGAGCATCTTTTAATGAGAGGCATTAACAGAACAAATGCCAAATTCTATCTAGCAAATGATCTGCTAATTAAAGAGATTCTACTTTTCAATGACAATTACACTAAACTACAGCAAATGTAATTATTATTTTTTGACTCTTCAGTCAGTTAAATAGTAGTGCTTGTTACTAATAGTAAATAGTAACAAGAGATCATATGAGGTGATGTTCAAATACGCGAGATAGTGTTAGATTCCTCCATCATAGCGTAGTCTTGCATTTGTTTTGCTGTTCCATCACTTAACAAATAATTATTAAAAAAAAAATGTACCCAATTGTAAATTAAAATATCTTTCATTCACACTAAAAATTACTCAAGGGCCATTAGTGCATCATTACTGCTTACAATTGACTCTTAAATAAAACAAATGCCCTTTTCTGACGCAAATTTTGGGATTGAAAACAAACACAAACAGACACTTTAACCCATCATTATCAGGCCTCTAATTCAAACCAGATGGAGAGGGTTCGTGGCATACCAACTTCTTGAGGTAATAACAAAGCTCCAAGCAATCTGTCACCCCCAAGTTTTCTCTGCATCAAGTGTGCGTTGGTTTGTTTTTGTTTACGCGGCCACATACTGACACTGTTGGTACCAGTGATGATGGCTTGATTAATATTATGCCCCAAAAAAAAATCATACGTGAGCAAAGCTGGCTTTTTTTCTGAGCAGTGACATTCCTCTCTGCTCTCTTTCACTTGCATTCCCCTTTATCCACTTGGGCAGTGAGTACCTGGCTTATATCTTCCACATGCAGCATGTGTATAGTTCCAGTCCGGAACAGGAGCAGATAAATTCGGCAACATATCTTTCTATGCAAGGCCATTAGTCTCCTAAGACACAAGCCATGAAGTCAATTTTACGCTGTCCAGTTGGATTTCAGCCCCCCCAAATCCAGATGTGTGCACTGCATGGTGCAATCCAACTGAGATCCCCAGCTAGCAGCAAGAGCACGTTCCTCCTCCAAGGAATGCCCACCTCCAAATGGTCCTTCAGATTGGGCTCATTTATTATAGAGTGTCAAAGGGGGTACCCCTTAGCGAGGCTTCTTGAAACACTGTAGCTCGTGGAGGAAAAGAGCTGTGGCTAATCTTTAGCAGGCAGACGTTACAAAATGCGTATTAATCAGGTCTCTTCTTTTGCTGACCAGACCTTTCAGTGCAAGTGTCATTTATCAGAGGCGCTTAAAGCAACAACTCGTCTGCAAACAAGCATTTCACCAAGAAGGCTTCTCGCTCGCTCGTGACAAGAGGAACTCAAACCCCGTCGTGCTTCCAATGTAGCCCCCCCCTTAACTCCAAACCAAATAGAGCGACGCCGAGAGATTTGGTCTCGGCCCTCATGCTGTAATGTTTTATGCTTGACGATTGAGGCTCAAGAGTTTACGGGCCAGGATCAGCAGAAATCTGGACATCTGGCAGTGTCTCTGTCATTGTTTGTGTTAGTTATAGGGGGACCGAAAGACATTAAAGTCATTAATTTTTTTTTACCTATAACCTATTGAGTATATTAATTCTCATATCTTGTATACATTTTTTAAAATGTTTGAATTGAATGTAATCTTAATCCCCTTTTTCCCATTTGCTTGACAAGACCAGCATTCTTTGTAAGTAGTGGTGTCACTATACCAAAACTTTTAACTGCGCTAAGGATGATACCGGTACTGAAACAATATCATGGCAAAACCTAAACAGGGTTCAACACTAACAGTAGCCGAGGCCACTACTTGACTTTTTCGGACCTCCCAAAGTTTTCCCAATTGGACCAGTACAAATAAATCCTAGATAAAAATGGTGAAATCATCATCTTGTTCTTTTTAATATTTAATTATATTTATTCAATGTTGGGTGTTTTATCCTTGATCTTGTTGCCACCCTTTTTTTTTTTGCTCTTTAGGTTAATAAGGAATTGCTTTAACAAGCTATAAACCCCCCAAAATGTTCAATATTCAGTTAGGTATTTTGCTACAAAAAACATCATGCAAAAAAAAAGTAACTACACAAAATACAGTAGACACCAAATACTGTGTGACATTATAAGTGCATTTACAACCCCAAATTCTTTAAAAAATTATAAACTACTAATAATTATTTTTCAGGAAAAAAAACAGGAGTTGACATCCCCATTTAATAAAGCATTAAACAAATAAAACACATTTTAAAAAATTAGGCAGAGAACTGTGAATAAGTAAATATGTGGGTTCCAATAAGTGAGGGGGTCCACCGTACGAGCTTGATAGAACTACCACCCAAAAAGTTTTAGTAAAGGACCCTGCCTAACTACTGAAGTTGGAAAATAGTCCATTTTTATTTAATGTTGTAGAATAAAAAGATTACGGAACTCATCCTGTCCGCTATGAGCAAATATTAACCTTTCAGACGATAGACAAAGTCCATTCCAAATGTTTTAAAAATACAAATACATTTCTCATTTTGCTGAAATTGTTTTTCGACTGAAAAGCCTTCAATTAGATTTTTTCCCCTTCCTTTATTCTCCTTAGCTCCGAGACTGTGTGACTCTAACCAACCCTGGTGTTTCCCAGCTGAGTATTCGAGGAGATGGCAAATTGTTAGCATCAGCAGGCTGGGACCACCGGGTACGGATATTTGGCTGGAAGAAGCTTCGACCGCTTGCGGTATTGCAATATCACAGTGACATGGTGCTCAGCGTTGCATTCTCCGACCACAAGGACCCCGAGCAAAGACTTCTTGCTGCTGGATCCAAGGACCAACGCATCAGCTTCTGGTCAATATACAATGACGGACCTCACACTGGCTGAGCAACTGTATAGATTTGGGGAGAAATATAAAATTGAACATATTGTGACAGGAGTTCTTAACCTTTTCAACCTTGAGGTACAATTTTTCCTTTACAAAATGGCCCAGGGCTCAATCAAAAATGATGATTTGTGTTGAGACTGACAAAGTATAATGTTCCTGCACGCAAGTCTGTGCTTGCAATAGCTGCTGTTCATGACTGTGGATTTGAACTGCTTGATCAACCTTCTTTTTCTCCTGATATGGCAGCCTCCGACTATTCTTTTTTTGCTCCCTAACATGGGGGCGAAGCACTAACTGGCCAATGATGAAGTCCTATTTTGCTCATTGAGGTCTTTTTTCAGGATTGGAATGAGAGTTTCCATATCACAAGAATACGAGAGCTGCAACACCAATGGACAAGTGTGTTTATGCAGAAGAGCTGATGTTGACAATAAAAGAAATTTGGTTAAATTTAGCCGAGGAACTTCTTGTCGGTCATTTTATATCCTGATATTGATACAATATCCTTCCAATTGTTTTATTTTATCAGTAGTAAGTCTCTGACTTGCACCCTCAATTCCAATACATTAATAATGGCCAAAGATAAAACCCAGGCGAGGTTTTTTTTTTTTTTGCCTGTCATTACTCTGAGCCCTGGCTGGCTGGAACCAGCTTCATCTGTCAGGCCAGCTAGCTAGCTCTCTAACCTATTTAATGAAGAATTGTGAAGTCAGGCACTTGGTCTCGCCTGTGTATTTGAGCACAAAATATACAAATTCAGCAATGTTGACTATAAAATAATGGCCATGGATTGCAAAATAAAATGAGCATAACATAAAGCACACAATTTTTCCAAAATTTGATTGAATCATTTCTTGTTTCTTCTAACTCTTCATTATGCAAGCGAAACTCTGACTCCACTAAAATCACATCCCATGATAATTTGCCAAACCAGATTAAACAGTGTGATGATGTTTACTAAAGTGCAGTGTGATTTGCCCTAGTGGACTTGAATATGAGGTGTACGGCACACCTGAGCAGCCGTGTAATCCTGGATTGTTATCTTAGCAGGATTTTGTTTAACACAGACGTCGCGGCCTTATTTGTCAAACAAAGTTAATCACAGCAGGCCTGGAGAGTAGAGCGCCCATAGTTTAGTTGTAGTTTTTGGTCATCATTATTTGTTCATAAGTAGGGAATATTTGTCTTTTGACAAGGTTTCTTCAAATTCTAAGGACAACTATGAAATATGAAAGATGTATTTTATTTTATTTAAGAACATTTCACAAAGTATTGGCCAAAAATAGTCAAGTGTTGTTTTTCTGTCAGTCTAATTAATTACAATTGATGAGTAAATAAGCATCTTGGGAGCTGATGTATTGGAGGGCCACACAAAGAAGACAAAGGCCACGGCTTCAAATGCTAGACATGCTTCATATAGGATTTGTTTCCCTGAGATACTCGTCATTCTGTACAGGACAGGCCTGTAAACTCAAAAAGTTAGACAATGTTGTCATTTTAATGTAAAACTAAATTTTGGTTGACCTCCATTAAGATTTTGAAGATTTTATCTGCAATCACTTACAAAAGGTTTTCTACTAATGTTAAACTGATTTTTATCAACAATCATTTCAATTGTATAGTTTGCAATGGTGTAATATTTGGTAACCAAATTTCTTTTGGATTTCATTCGGCGCATGTGTGTACCTCAGCAAGTGTAAATGTTATAAAGGTTTTGCGAACTTCTCTCTCCTCTCGCTCGTTTGGTTTCCAGGACATGTTTTCCTTGTACCCCACAGAGGTCCGTCTATGCCTTTTGTCCCTGACCTCTCTGCTGACATCTCCCATTCATAATAGCTTCCTAAGTCTCATGTTGGCTTTGAACAAACACCAGCGGCGGCGCGAGCCAGCTTCCGTCCTTCGTCGGATAAATCAAATGCCGGGTCTATTGGTGCAGATGTCTTCTGAATGGAACAGACAGCAACCTGCTGGTCGCCGGCATTGGCGGCCGGTGGACCTCGTAAATCACTTCATAATGGATCTTTTAGGAAGTCAATAAATGGACAGGGACACCCCCACTACAATAGACCCTGTGCTTCACTTATCACCCGACGTGTGTCATTTTTGGCATTGAGGGTCAAAGTTCAGCTTCACTTTGGAGTAGGATGTATTCGCGTGGTTGGTGTTTATGTGTACCAAACACTCTGTATTATAAATTTTATATATTGTTCACTACATGGCATAATTGGCTTAGTCATATGCCTATGTTTTTTGGAAACAAAAAAAACCCACAATTGTTAGGACATACTATGATGTTTTATATGTTTTCTTATTCCTTATGCTTGTTCACCTATCTGGTTGAGATTTTTGTTACAATATCTCATACATCTAATAGGGCCGTGCAGTATATCGGAAAAATATTAATACTGCAATAACGGCCTATCACAAAGAAATGCAATATTTTTGTAATGAAATTGTATTGAATTTGACCAGTCATATGCAAACTTAAATGCACATCAACATGCAATATCCATCCATTTTCAGTATTAGTATCCTGTTCAGGGTCGCTGGAGCATATCCCAGCTGACATCGGGCAAAAGGTAGAATTGATTTGCGGCTGCCCCCCCCACCCCCACACACATGTATTTTTTATTATAAATATATATATATATATTTATATATATTGCATTGTATAATTCAACCATGTGCCATAATGTATAAGGAGGACTTACCTGACTATCTTTTAAATAACAGTCCCAACATACCTCGTCTTGTGCCTAATAGAAGCCGCATGCAGCAGATGTTCCACATGTAGATAAGTGTGACATGATGCTTCATGTTGCATTGTCATCCATCATCGATCTCCTCATATTTCAATGGCACATCCTTGGCATCCTGTCACCGGAAACTCCAGGTATCCAAGCTCTGTTTTGTGGTATGTATTTACCTGATTGATTCATAATATGCACTACTTTATGTAAGTAGTAGTTTTTATGCAGTACAGCACAAGAAAGCACACTCAGTTGCAATTAATGTCAGTGCAAAAGCAAATTGCTTGGCTGATTTCTAACTTTCTAATAAACTATCGTTGCTTTGACTTAGAAATGCCCCAACCTATGAGTTTTTCTAGTAACAAACCTTGCTTTGTTTTTGTTTTGTACTTGCGAGGAAAAGACTTGAGTTTTACAATCTTTAAATATATTGATGAAGGGGGCCGACATGCGCTGAATAAATATACTTTTGTATTATACGTATTTCAAACAGTTATTGTCAAGGACGCGTGCGATTCTATGCGTGTGTCTTTGCATGCGCCCGCGTGTGTGCGTGTCTTTCGGCCTAATTGACACCCAATTTATTTCTCGCCGTGTATGTTTTGGAATTTTGCGATACAGGCCTTTCTTTCCTTGAGTTTTTGGGGGACGCTGGAACTAATTAATAGCTGTGATTATTAAAGAAAAGGCAATGTGTTTTTGGTAGCTTGTGATTTCAAGATGATATCATGGATCACTTAACTGCAAAGAGAACAAAGTCTTTACAGAGGATATCCAATAGTCAGACATTACTACATACATTAGTCGTAGAATTAATGAATCCGTGTCCTGGAAGCCATCATTTGTCTCGATTGACCTTTTTATAGCACCATCCGACTGCGGGAGCCCCAGCGTGAGCAGCAGGCCGGCGACAGAGCGCACGAATATATCCAGACCTCTGCTTCCTGACCAGACAAAACAAGTGACGCAAAACGCATTGAAACAGCGTGTGGCACTGAAGACAATAGTAAAGTCATAAAATTGGTTGCGCAAGAATTATTATTTTTGTTTTAATCATTTGCGAAAAAAAACCCAATATTAATTATTTTACAAGTAACTGATGGGAAAACTGGCATGAAATCAATGAAAATAAAAAAAGGCCTGAAAGGCTTTGGAATCAACCCCAAACAAAACAGAAAATGATACAACCAATTAGTCCGAGTTTAAATGAGTAGAAACATTATTTAACCTCTGACACCTTTATAATTGTAAAGCCATTAAGCCATTTAACAGTCAGAGGTCAGGCGCCCTTGGGCACCCTTTTCCCCTTCCTCCACCTTTATTGGCTGCTCGTCTTGTGGCAAAATAAATAAGCTCAATAAATAAGCTACTTAAAATGAAACAATTACCTTGAAGTGGGAAATGGCTGCATGGAAAGGAGGCATTGTATGCCTATAACTATTGTGGAAAGATCTCCAAAGTGCTCAATTGGACATGAGCATGAATATCTTTTGATGCCCTTGTGGAAGCACCGATTTGGTATAAAATGCTTTTTAATGGATAACATTATAATGAGTGTATTTGCGTGTGTGTGTGTGTGTGTGTGTGTGTGCATAGTGTATTTGTTATTTGGCTTTGTCTGTCTGTCTGTCCATCGATCAGTATCTTTCGATCAGTCAATGGAAGCTTCATACAAAAACATGGTTAGATTAATTCGAATTTAATGTTCACTTTACAGACACAGAACAAACATTCTGCTTCATTCATTTACTTTGAATTGCTGCAAGTCAGTGCCATGGTACAAGCTTCTCAAAGCGGCTCAAAATGTTCATGTTTGATGACGCAACCTTATAACCCTCCTCAGACAAAAACATTTCGACGTGTTTCCACAGCCGCTCCGATGAGCTCAGCATGCAAACATGTCGTCTACCTACAAGGTGGAGGGATTATACAACGTATGGCTTTTTTGAAAGCATTAGAAACAAGACAAATCAAAAAGTGCATTCAACACAAAAATGTTCAATTCCAGTCTGTGATCAAACATGTTCTCCTTGGCCTGCTGGCTCAGTGACTGAACTGCTCATGCAGGTTGGCTGATGCGGAGCAACCGCCCTTGAGTTCACAGGTCACAGAAGACCTCTTGCAGGGCTTAACGCGGGCGTCTGTGCTTCCAGCAGAGATTCTTTAAATAAATACAGCAGGGTTTGTTTACCACAAAGCAGTTTCAGTCTGTTAACACACCCTGCAGGTTGCATGAAAAGTTTCAAGGCTGGCTCCATTCCCGCAATTGCAGTCATTATCTGGGCCCATAGTCGTAGTTTGTGGGCCCGCTGGTTGCCGAGTACATGTTAGCTGTGGCCGGGTTCATGTGGTGGTGGTACGTGTGTCCTCTGATGCTGGGTAAAGGGTAAGGAGATGGCCTGGTCTTGGCTCCCAGGTAATGTTCATAGGTGGTGGGGTACTTGTAGGGATGGTGGTGGAGGGTGTCCGGGGGTAGAGTGTGAGGGTCTGGCCGGAGGTCGTGCGGAGGGCTCGGGCGGCCGCCGGTAAGCGGGACGGCGTGGAGGCCTCCCGGGACGGGCAGAGCGGGACTGAGGACGCGGGACATCAGCTGGTGAGCCGGGTCAGCATGTATGGGTGTGCCGCCGGGTTCTCGCTCATAGTCCCGCCTACTGTCATCTGAAGAAGATAAACACACGGGGAGACAATCATGCACTATTTGCATATACTGTACAAAGAAGATGCAATTGAAATTTAACTCCTGAATTTCGCAGAACCATACTTGTTCAATTTTTCACACTGTGTCACTTGTTCACATCAAAAATCAACTTGGAAAAGTTGCAAATGCTTTGGCGATTTATTCCGGGCTGTTGACAAGCAAGTTGACAACTATCCCTACACAATGACACAAATACTTGTTGTGATGCCACTCACATGTTCACTGACATGAATATTCACTTTTGAGCAAGGATTTTGAGAGAGAAAATATTTTTTTGCTTGAGAACCATGATATTTTCCCTTTTTGTTTCTCATCTGAGAACTGCACCAACGCGACTGAGAATAACAAATCAAACTTGGTCTTGAATTTGCCTAGTTGAGACTGAAGCAAATAAATGAATAAATAAATAAATAAATAAATAAATAAATAAATAAATAAATAAATAAATTTGATTCACACAAGTGTTGGAAATTTGAATCAAGATGGTTGTAAGTAAATAATGCATGATAGGTATTAATAACCAATATAAAGGACCTTCATTTGTTGTCAGCGACTGGCTATTATTTGTTGAATTAAAGGCCAACGTTTGCCCGATCCTTCAAATGTATCACTTTTTAAGCCGTAAATTGGATGTAACGTGGCTCACATTGACAGTAAGCCAGTTGTCAGGAAGACAGAAGCCGACTCGGTTTGATGTTGGCCAGCAGAGTGGCAGGCGAAGCTAAAGTCGGAACAAAGAGGGAGCTGCAGACCTTTCTCTGTGCCGTTCTGCTGAGGAGGAGATGACATTGGGTTTCTTGTTCTGGCAAACGCACTCATTATTGGCAGGGAGCCTGGCCTGTGATTCCTGGGCCTGCGGGAAGGGAGACAGGAGTCATTTCATGAACACCAAGGCCACAATTTCTTCAGCATGTATTCAGATGGTATGGAAGTGTTCATGTTTCGAGTCCTTCTACAATAGCCGATCTTCCATTTAGATCAATGAAAGTTGAAAGTAAATCAGTCAGAAGGTCCTATTCAGTGATTAATAAGGCTTCACTTCAGAGTAATCTGTTTAGTTAAACCTTGAAAGGGAAAAAAATGAACAGCATTTGGAAGAAATTGAGTCACTTGTTTCCGTACCAGATGTGTGGACGTTTGTGTATGGAGAAATTTTGCTAATCTATCAATGACTGAAAAGCAGCCGATAATCTTTGAAACAATATCCAGTGTTTTCCAACGCTCACAGCCTTCATTGTGTACTTTTAACATGCAAGTTCCACCCATCTGGCACCTATGTAAAAACAAAATACTCAACTGTTTTCCTAATGCCTGCAAATGTCCCTTTTGACTTTGTTGCACCTCATATCATGTACAAACATGTCAAAAGGACTTTTTGTAATAGTGTCAACAAAAACTCACCAATCCTCTGGGTCACAGTCCCGGAAGCCTTTTGCAAAAGGGTTACTGGCTATTTTCAACTGGGTGATCTGAAGATACAAGAAAATCAAAACAATGTCCTTAATGCAGGGGTCACTAACTTGTAACTGTAAGTTACTTCTTGTGTACTACCAAATATGATACACCATTCTGAAAATAGCAAATTTGCTCCTACTAGCTTTAATAATGGTATGATTACATGTTAATGATTGATGATATGAATTTATGTGCAGTTTCATGATTATTTGACAATAATTAGGAAACAGACACATTTCATTTTTTTTATTTTTTTATAAATCTCTGCAAGTGTTTGTTTTCAAATGACCACTTCTACAATATCCCAAGAAAATCACACTGTCCCATAACCAGTAACATTATTGTAGGACAGACTCGTAACTACTCACTAATCACTCATTGGGAGAAATGTTTTTGATCATTTGCAAAGTAATCATAACAGCTACAACTCTTGCATAATTAGCCTGGACTTGACAAGAAAGATGATTGTAGGATTTTAAGAACACAAGCTTAATATTTTACGTATGTACGTCCTTTGTATTTGATGTTGCTTCTTGAATTACTTTATGAGGGCATCAAGGTACTTATTTATTTCATGAAAATACTTGGGTATTTAAGTTTTAATCTCTGCTGTATGACAGACAGACGGTCAGACAGACAGAAGTAAAAGACAAAGAAAATCTGCTGCATTACTTAACATCATTTTAAAACACGTGATGTTCTATATAGGAGGCCTACACATGATCACCAACAGTTTTACGTATTAGTGTTGATGTGAAATACATGAGATATTGGCAAAGAATTAGCTTTTTTTTTTACATAATAATAATAATAATAATAATAATAATAATAATAATAATAATAATAAAGCTTAAGTAAAGTCTCACAATGTGGTAAGATCATATCCGAGTTGAATTATGTGTTTAAATGATATTATTATTTGCACATCAAAACAATATTAAGCAATATGATAATATTCATTATTCATTATTTATTCAAATTCATTGTAATCTACCTAGCAAATTGTAAGTGCATAGACAAAAGAAAGAAGTGTATTATCGTGATCTCTTCTTAGCAGCAGATCTTCATCAAATTTGTTGGAACTTAACAATCATTATTTGGAGTGACTTTCTTACCCGGTGATTCTGGTACGCCGTAACTGCTGTGAAGCGGGTTTCCTCGAACACAAAAGTTTTATAATTCTCTTCTGCGTACTTTTCGCTGTCCTTGCGAGGGTCCACGTAGACCACGTGGAATCTGGGCTGGTAGCGGTGCATTGAGTTGAGAATGATCTGTGGATAAATAAATGGTATAAATAAATAAATAAATAAATAAATAAATAAATAAATAAATACATAAATAAATACATACATAAATAAATACATAAATAAATAAGCCACATTAGCAAGCTGACAGAGAAAGGCACTCATAAGAAACCAAACAATCAAAAAGTAAATAGATAAAATAAAAGATCCTAGCTAAAATGTATCGTATATGAAACATTTTTATTTAGTATGAAGAACTGTTATGATTGTTATTAACACAAAACCACACAAACGTATTGAAGTTGTGGGAAAGAAAGTTTGCTTATATTTTATGGCGACATGGAAGGGCAGTGGTTAACAGACAGGCCTGTCTCACAGCTGAAAGGTTTTGGGTTCGGATCGTGGTTCAATGACGTCAAACATTGATGAATGGATAGATGTTGATATTTTGATATGTACTAATTGATGGTGAGTTGAAAGCTTTTCAAAACTCCAATGCTTTTCTCGCTCAGTGAAATCACAGTTATTTGAATCACAAATCCGTAGGCCGAACCCGAAATTGGATTTTATCATGCTGCCATTGCTGCAATAATATCATGACAAAAACATATTTTGTACATATATGGAAGAATTCACTAATTGCACTCACATGTCCGTTATCATCCAGGAGGTTGTTGGTGAGTTTGAGTTTGTCAAAAGAAACAATCTGCTTCATCCACTGGGCGCCCTTTGCCGGAGAGTCCGGGTGGTAGTGGACTCTTCCAGGGGTCGCTGGGTCAGCTTTGCCCGCCACAAGCCACGAGGAACTGTGGAACGCATACCTGTGGGGATCACTGGGGTCATTTATCATGATATTTGTTTTTGATTCATTTCTATTCATATCAAAACGGTATATCAACTCATGCTTGATCCGTGTGTGCGTTTCACTTTGAATTTGCATCGTCACGTGTATTGATTTTTTTTTACATGCATTAGTTACATTTTCTGGCCCATGAAATCTGATGTAAATCTTGTGTGCATTTTTTTGTTTTTCAACCTATGCCCAACTGCTGTAAGGAGGCTAACCTATAACGTTTGTCGTCCACTGGCAAAAAGTCCATTAGGAGCATGTAGTCCGCCATTGGATCCATCCCGAATATTTTCACTTGGAATGTTGGAAACATTCGCCTGGAAAGAGCCCAGAAAATAGACATTAAATTCTCAAGTTGCTATATTGCCTGCTTAAAAATAATAATAATTATGTCAACACATTTATCCAACACATATTGTTCCATGCTCACAGAAATGCATTTATAAAAGAAAAGTCGAAACGACGAGCTACAGTGGGAAAGACGTAATAGTTTGTTGTCTTTGAATTTGCTCTTGAGCTTTAAATGACTTTTTTTGTTTTGATATTTTCCAGACACATATAGCTATCGCAAAACAGGCCAACTTTTCACTTTCTTTCATTTACATTTTCCACACATGACCGAGTGTAACGATATGCCCCCACAGATTTATGACAATTCCACCCAGAAGCAGCCTTCTACCTTCCTACTGCACATGACGCCGCGAGTGCACTGAAATGCAATGATACCCTCTCCTACGACGTTTCTGTGCTTGGCCAGTTGAACGAGCTGACTAATGCCCATGTCAAGGGATGAAAAGGGATGCAAATCAACGCTCAATTAACGTCACTGTTTGGCTTTGCCGAGGCTGAAGGAGCCTCTAAAGTGCTACTTGTCACACTGCACCAGTGGTGCCTCACTTTCAAGATGATTGAAACAGGCGATGCCTCTCTCTTTACCATTGTATTTTCATAAATAAATAAATAAATAAATAAATAAATAAATAATAACAGGCTTGCCACCTTGCAACTGATACGAAGTTCAGACATTCGAGGGGTAAACGCTCACTTTATGACAGGGGCCAGCAACTTTCCTGAAACAAAGCTATTGGGGTATTGCAAAATGTTGGATACAACTTTGCTCAAATTACCTTTATTCATATGAAATTATGATATCTAATTATTAATAATTTATTGTATACATTTGTGTGACTATACTATCATCATTTCTCACGATGCGGAGACAAAGAAAATAAGCAAAACTTTATTTCTATAGAGCAAGCGAGTGTTTACATTCTCAAACGATCACGTCAACAATATTCCTAGAAATGTTCCAGTCGCTATTAATGTATATTTTTTTTATAAAAGGGCCAAGCCTATATTAGCATCACTTTGTTTATATATTAAATAAAATAGACCAACCAACAAACAAAAACTTTTCGGTAATCAAAATCGAACGAACTTAATTAAAACGGAGTCCATTAAAAAAAAAGGTAATAGACGCAAGTATAGGCCTTTATACAAAATCCAAATGATCGAAATGAAACAATTTATAATTGATGACAAATTGTGTTTAGGTATGGAGCAACAAGCGTGCGTAAAGCTGAGAGGGATGCCATGCGGGTTAGAGGTGAAAAGCAGGCTGCAAACGCTGTTTTTGCAGTTGCAGACGCCTGTCACATTACGCGCTCCGCGCACACGCGTGCTTGCTGCACAGCTCAAATCTGCCAAGTTATTCCGTGGCTTATTTTGCAAAGATTTCAGATACTTTATGGAATCACGTGTCAATAAATGTCGCTCGTGAAAACGCGGAAAGTTATTTGCATGAAGACAAGCATTTTAGTTTTAAAACGAAGAACACAAACTGATGAGGCAATAAAAAATAAAAAAAAGGAAAGCGTTTGTAAACCAATTTCTACTCGACAATTAAAATGTCACGTAGCCCGATTAAACAATAATGGTGGTAATATAAATTGATTTGACGCTACAGGCTATAATATCAAATAATTGCAGCCTTTATAATGAGCATCACGCTCTCTCTCACCTTCCCGCCTTGGTGACGATCATCTCGGTGCCCAGCTGATTAAACTCGTCCCATAAGGCCTTCATCTCCAACTGGACGTTAATGTTCGCCACTTTGGGGTTCTTCTTGATGATGTTTTTGCTGTTAGGTGTGGAGTTGGACGAGGACGACGAGCAAGGGGTCCCGGCGGGGTCGCTCGACGGGGCCTGCCCCGCATAGCCGTAGTTGGGCTGTGCGGCCGGGCATGGATCAAAGTGGGCCTCGTGTTGGGTGTAAGGGTCCCCGGGGGAGGGGGAGAGGTGGTATCCCCCCGGGGTGTTGAGGCTGCTCAGGCTGCTGGTCGTGAAGGCTGCAACATCGCAAAAATGGGACAGCTGCGTCAGCCACGGGCTGGATATGGCTGAAATCATCCCAAAAAGACTGGATTTACTAATAGGTCTTGTAGTCGGTAACACAGACAGAGAAAGAGAGAGAAAAGAACAGAATAAATGACTTCCAAGATGTCAAAGTTTCCCTTTCGGTTTGTTATAAATCCCTGAGGTATAGCATCCAAAAGCTAAAAACGCGTCCAAAGTGGAGCGAATCCCGCGGGAATCCGTTTCGTGTCGATAGTGCGCGTCGGTGTTGTGCGCTGCTGCTGCTGAGCGGGCGCGCATGTGTGTGTTGGAGCGCAAGACAGCCTGGTTCTCTTATCTGGCGCGGAGGGCCTCCCCTTTGCGATAAAAACCGGTTCTTATTTCTATTTAGATAAGGAACTGCAGGTAATGTGGCTTTTCCTCGCCTCGTGAAGAGACTGATTGACACATAAGTGCGCCCCTTCTTTTTAATGGGCTTTCCGGCACCCAGTCCTATTTTGGATGGGGCCCGCATCTCCCCCGTTGACATAAAACAATAGGAGGTGAGCAATGTAAACGATGGACTGGGTAAACATATAGTGATTTACATGAATGAATGAATACATAAATATGCAGACGCTGAATGTTGCTTATATAGAGGACAAATACTATTTAATCATAAATAAATAGCGCGTATAGTTGAGTTTCGCCGTTATGCAATAGACTGATGTTTTACCCACTTTCTATATTTCCATTTTGTTACAGATTTTTAATTGTGCTTAAATTCAAAATGTAGCCATCGGTAGCAAAATTTTTGTTTTATTTTAGCGGGGTTTTTAACACTGCATGATTTAAAATCGTATATGTAGCCTGTATTTGTTTGTGAACAAGTTGTGATGTATATCCCAAGAAATAAATATGCACCAAGTAAAATCTAACAGATGGTTTTTTTTTTTCAATTTTAAAAAGCACCACGTTTGAACAGTATATATTTTTTTGGGGTGTGTGTGAATGAGCAGAGATTCTGGCTGCTTCGGTGTCCATTTAAAAGTCGGCAGTCAATAGTTGTGAAATCAAAACAAGTTTAGGCTCCAACCGCGGATCTGAATGTCGCGTTCCATCATGCGTGGGCATATAATCAACAAACATGTTTACCTTCCATTTCCCGGGTCACAGTGCTGTAATGCATTGTGCAGCAGCTGTGGTTGTTCCCGTCTGGTTTGTCCAGGCCGGTGCTTGAGCGCTTGTCAAACGCTGCGTTTCCTGCTTGCTCTGCAGCACAAATCAGAGAGGCAATACTAAAAGCATTTGCCCTGGGAGACAGGGGACCACCGTCGTCCATAGGCAGGGGGCTCAAGTTAGGGGAAAGTCGTGCCTACTCCTCCTCCACCGCCTCCCCCTTCTCCAAACAGCAGGAGAAGGCTGCGCAAAAAGGCGAAGAACATGCGCGAAAAAAAAGCCTTCTCACATGCCCACACTGGCCAAAGTCTGCTTGGAAAGTATTCCCGCTGCTACGGCGAAGACGCCCGAACTTCCCTGGTCGATAGGTTCATTTATAGAACCTCGAGAGGGGAAGCGGTCCAGCCTGTGTCAAACCATTGTCGATCCACAGAGAGCATGCAGTGCGAGCGCGCGTTCCGTGTTTGTGCTCGTTGTGTGCGGTGGCGGGTGTTGTCATGTGAAGGCTGCTTGCCCGCCTGCCTCCACGAGAAACTGCTGCTGATACGAGAATGTCAGAAGGCAGCCACATCCACATCCACGCCTCCCCCTTGCGAACTGCGCGCAAGGAAAACGCGCGCGTATGCGTGCGTGCGCGCAAATCGGCGTGTTTTATTTTAATAAGACTGGATGCCGTCCATGTCACTGCAATGTCCGGCTGAACCATAAGAGCTACTTTTTAACAGTAGAAACAAACGGCATTTACTGCGAGTAACACGCACCGAAGGCTAATTTTTTATCGTATATTTTACGTATTTATTATTATTATTATTATTTTTAAATCACACGTTGCCGCTTTTGGGGAACTATTGTCGAAATATTAAATTATTCAACATTTCAGTCACAGAAATGTCCATTTTTTAGTTATGTTTATAATGGTAGCGTTATAGTGAAATATGTGGCTTCAATATGTAACCTAAACGTGCACGCATTCTACTTGTGATGACGATGAAGATTATGATTATGATGATGATGATGATGATGATTATTATTATTATTGTCGACGATGTATAGTATTTTTCCACTATTTATCATGTTTCATTTCTCAAATGTAACCGTGTCTTTTCTAATTCGATGTGGACGCCTGAATTATGTTTTTATGCATCATTCATGAAAATGGTATATGCTGTTATAGCAAACAAATAATATAAAAGGAAAATCGTATCTCACTTCTCAACAAAGTTGCACGGAAATCAATAACGGAAGGTCGGTTGACTCATATCGATTCTAATGTATAATTTAACTAAACAGACAAAACAACCAATCGTAATTTGAAAAGTATACACACTCGGGGAGTGATGCTCAGAAGCTTTATTCCTGTCTTTGCTAATGATGATAATTCTCTATCACTTATCGGAGATTTACACGGCACTCTGTTTTACTTTGCGTGAAGCCACTGCGACAGAGACGCGCAATACACGTGTCAGTCAGTGAAAAAAATTTTTCTTTTTTTTTTCAGACGCATAACACCTTGGAGGGAGCTGGCCTTGACCTCTTGGACCCTCGTGTCGCCTTGCGGCCTCTCAGCTTCTCTGTAGTGTCCAAACCGAAATGTGTTTTGTTGGACATTAACCGGATAGAGTCCAATTTACACATGAGGTCACCGAATGAAGCCGGGAGGCAACAGCAGGGGTCTAATGGGATAAATCAGTTAGAGGATTAGCTCTATTTATTTTGGATGTTTCTCCATAGGAGGCAGAGAGCATGAATAAACTTGTCCACTCTGAGGATAGACAGATAGACAGACAGATAGATAGATAGATAGATAGATAGATAGATAGATAGATAGATAGATAGATAGATAGATAGATAGATAGATAGATAGATAGATAGGTAGATAGATAGATAGATAGATAGATAGATAGATAGATAGATAGATAGATAGATAGATAGATAGATAGATAGATAGATAGATAGATAGATAGATAGATAGATAGACAGATAGACAGATAGACAGATAGACAGATAGATAGATAGATAGATAGATAGATAGATAGATAGATAGATAGATAGATAGATAGATAGATAGATAGATAGATAGATAGATAGATAGATAGATAGATAGACAGATAGATAGATAGATAGATAGATAGATAGATAGATAGATAGATAGATAGATAGATAGATAGATAGATAGATAGATAGATAGATAGATAGATAGATAGATAGATAGATAGATAGATAGATAGATAGATAGAGACATTTTTTAGTAGCTCTGCCAACTTTAAAATATTTTTTTAGTTCATTGCAATAAAATAATTGTCTTATAATAATTATAATATTGGTGATAATAATGATGATAATACTATTACTACAACAACAACAACTACTACTACTACTACTACTACTACTACTACTACTACTACTACTAATAATAATAATAATAATAATAATAATTATTATTATTATTATTATTATTATTATTATAACACTACTTCTACTACTAATAACACTAATAACAATAATAATGAAATTAGTAACAATAAAAAGGTCAACAAACTGATTAATAACCACGACTAAAACACATATGAGTAAAGTTAGTACAAATTTTGTCCAACACAATAAGGCATTTGTACGAAAGACTGACTTTCAATGAGCAAATATTTCAATTAGAATCCGCATAAGGTTATGGCTAACAACTCAGTTTACAATTAAATTTTAAGTGTAAATGAATAAACAACTTTTGTAGCCCTCCAGTGCTCAACCAAAAAGTGTTTTTTTATGTATTTATTTTATTTTAATTTTTTTGTCGTGCGCAATTACGCACGATTAAGATCAAGGTTGTTTCAGTCAAATCGGCAACAGTTTTTGAGTTTTTATTTTTTTCAAACTGTGGCAGGCTGTGGCGTTTCCACGTTTTTTTTTTTTTTTCCACATGAGAGGCCGGGCAAGCAGGCAGGCAGCCTGCAGGCAGGCTTGCGTCTTCCCTGATCGTCTTGCTGCACGCTAACATGACAGATCCCATTCAATGAATGGCACGTATCTCGTAAAAGTTGCGCAAGACTCATCTGATGCTAGTTTTGTGCATATATGTCTTTATTTCAATTGGATATATTAAGCCCACTTTTCACCTTAATATAAAGTCTCCTTCTGAAAGATGTCAGCTCATGAAGATCCCAATTTTTACATTGATGATGATGTCCCACTAACATAAAGATCAGCGACGTACTCCACAGATATAACCCTACCCTATCCAAATATTAGTCCACATCCCAGAATTAGCAGGAGAGGAAGTGAACAGTTGACCGTTGACAGAAGAGGTCTCTGGGTGTCCCCACTCTCCGCGGGGATGGATGAAATAGTTCCACGCATGCTGCGTGGAAATATCGGCTCCCCCATTTGGTGAGCAGCTTGGAAAGTAACTGAAAATAAAAGAAGGAAAAAGGCCAAAATAAATAAAATAAAAATTGAAGCGACAAATTGATCAACTGTATGCAAACGTACAAATAATTGCATTTAAAAAAAAAAAATTTTATTCTCTTTGTAAAGGTTTATTAAGTGTTTTTGTTTGAATTGCATCAGAAGAAAACGACTTTATTCCCTTATTTTTGGCGTATTTCCAAATGACCTGTTTTGCAAATCTTTTCATTCAATATCAAATTAAAAGAAAAAAGGAAAACGGAAAAGCCTACAAATGTTCAAAATCCACAGTTTCAGAAAAATAACCACGTCTTGAATATTTCCACGGGTCACAAAGTCTGTTTATTTTAGTTCTTATTTGCAATTACTATCGTAGTTTTTTCAAGTAGCCAATGTGCCAATTTACCTTGAACGGCGCTCTTTCTATATGAAATCTTAGGGAACAATCATGCACGTGATTGTTTTTTTTCTCTCCATAACAACCTAAATACATAGAGGCGACTACGGAAATAACGAGAACAGATTCGTTAATACTTCATAGATGAACATCAAATTGTTAATCCCACGCATGATAAAAAAAAAAAAAATAATGTGAGCGTCTGTGGGAAAAGTGTTGGCCACACCCATCCTGTTTAGAGCGACAATTTATCGTCATTTCTATGGAAAAAGAGGATTTACATGAAACCGGGAAAATGTCCTGAAACATTTCCTTGTTGGCATATAAATGTGGCTTTCCTGTTCAGCTCTTTCTTTTTGAACTTTTTTTTTTGTCATCATAAAGGGACATGTGCATCAAAACACAATGGAAATGAAAACAATGGCTGAGCAAAGGTGAAAATCATCATTCCCTGGTGCCCGTTCCTCACAAATTCCAGCATATATTCCCACACATACAACACGACGCATTTTCTATTATATATATATTATGCCACTATACTGATAATGATAGGTAGTTATTCATACGGTAGTGATTAACAAAACATTGGAATTTCCAAAATTCCCAATGCACAAAATGTTGAAAAGTGTCCCTATCTATTAGTAAGTAAAACCTTTATAAAATGTATCCTTCCCACCCATTTCGGCTCACTCATAAAAATTAATAAAGAAACATACAAAATGTTAACATTCCCTTTTGCAGATACCTGCATGGTCCGGGATTGTGTGTTTGTTTTTTGGTGGGTGGTGGGGTGGGTTCTCTTTCCACATGTATGCAAGCCTGACAGCTGGCAACTGTGGCCTTCAACAGGCTTCAAGCTGGGCCCCCGCTGCTTCCATACCAGTCTATACCAACACCAACGCTCTGTGTGTATCCATCTAACATGCAGCAAGGTGAAGTTAGGAAAAGGTAGGAGTGATTTAGATCAAGGCATTTCCTTGAGTATTTTTTTTTTCATCAAGTGGAGAGAAAAGCACATTTTCATACAGCACCCTACATTTTGCGGCAGGTTGTGTGTGTGTGTGTGCCATGGCAGGGAGAGGAGGCGTCTTGAGTGAGATCACTTTTCAAAATCAGTCTTTCTCTTCCCCTTTCCTCTTTGTTTTAAAACTGGGAAGCTTTTAGCTTTTGAAAAGTATCCTTTTCCTATCTGCGGCACAGCGGCCCCAAACGTCATCACCTCGCGTCTTTCCGCAGCCTGTTTGGAACGCCGGTAAATAGCTGGCATTCCTGCCACAAAGGGCCGATGATGTGGGCCAGGGGCCTCCGTGATCCCCCCCAAATTAATTAGGGCCTTTCTTTTGTCTATAAGCAGCATCCGGTGGCCTTGGTCACCCCAATACGTCTTTAGCCTGGTATTATACGTAAGGTCGGAGCCTCTGCTCATTTATAAATAAGTCTGCTTTGCTCTTTCTTGCTCGTGCCTGTGCTCCAAAATAGACTTCAGTAGAGAAAAGAAGTGAACCTCGAGTCTTGCTCTTGCCCCTTATACCTCCTCCTTATCTGCTCCCCACTGGCCTGGTATTTATTTGAATATGAGAAGGCCCGCTTGTTGTTTCTGGCCGAGGGGGCTTAGGGCTGAGAAACGTCCCATTCTCCACCTCCCCCTCATGTCTCTCAACCCCCGTCAAGTTCTTCCATCCCCGATCACTCGCTCCAGCTCTCCTTCCAGGGCAATCCAGGCTTGTTCACTCCTCACCAGCCTCTCTCTTTGTGAACTTGAACTATATAGACCTCTGGTCCAACGCCAGTACAGGCTGGTGGACTGCGCATATGCATAAGTAAGCGCCGCTGAAGTTATTAGCCATGTTAAATGCAGCCAAGCCAGAAAGGTGGCTCAAGCTCGCAAGTTTCCGTCCAAATACTTCAGCCAGTGAGTGAATATTTCCTTTAAAACCACTCCAGCCTCTAAATGTGCCTGTCAAGAGCAAACCATATTTGCCTACTCACTGGATTCCTTTATGCCATTTGAATAGAGGCTTAGGATTCCTCCAGTAAAATCTCCAGTTGGAAACACTGAAGGTCTTCTAACATGAGATTTTTTTATTTATTTTTTGGTGACATCAGTCGCTTTTGAGCAGCAGGAAGCGGCTAACATGTCCATTAGAGTGGGCCCCCAAGCCCAGACAGTGAAATTAAGGGATCAGTAGCGTGCAGAGATTTGACCTTGAGGAATGCCTCGGGTGGAAACACAGAGTAGTGGGGACAGGAAAGTGAGCTAGCTATAATGCAACTTTTTTGTTTGGGAGTACAGAAGATTTTAGTTGTGAGGGGGTTGGGGTGGCAGTTCTGGTTCTTTCGTGGCTCCTCTTCTCAGCAGGAAGTCTCAGAGGAGGCAAACAATGTGCAGGATGGAGTCGGAACCAAACTTTGGAATGTACACGCTCATAATCATACGGAGCTCGGCCCTTGATGATAAGGTACAAGGACACCCTGTTTATTTTGAAAGAAACGATACACTGCATTGTTTGATGGACGAAAGCATCATGGCGGTTTGAAACATTTCTGAAGCAGTGATTAATGCTCCCTACTTTTCGTGGAATTCTTCTTTTCAGTTGTCTGCCCCACATCACTGCAACACTTAAATACCCTCACAAACAAATAATGAAACTCACTCCATTACCCTAATGTCATCATTTAGAAGTGAAGGATACTGTAAATGACCAGTGCACGTATTATATGAATATTTTATTTATCGTGTTCATGGAATGCATGTAACTAATGTATGATGTCATTATGCATCTATTTCAAAATTTACAGTTTGTTGAATATTTACTTTTATTTGGCTGAGTATTGTACAAAGAGAAATTATGTTCTCAATAGCCTTTCTGGATACATCAAATTGAAATGATAAAAACATAGTCTAGTACATTTTTATGCACACACTACATGTTTCCAAGTGAGAGTTCACAATTATAGGAAGGTGTTGGCTGTAATCTGAGGCGTTGAAATTTTTTTCATTTGTAATTTGATCACGTCTTGTGATGTTACAAAGTGTTTTTTCAAATCTATTTACTTTGTGAAAAACTCAGCGGCCGTTTTACTCAAATCGGTACTTTGTAATAATTCACGCTAGCGTCGTTCTGCGATATGCGTCTTGTCCTCCAAAACTTTGTAGCCTCAGCCAATGAGGGTGGATTCTGGCCTGCCTGATGCTGATTACTGCGATTCATCATGTTAGTCACTCCCTGCCACCACATGTTTGTTTTGATCTCTTCCTGTCCAGCTCGGTGACAGTGAAAGATGAGGGAGCATGTGGCCAAGAAGGCACCCTACCGTAGGGACCCTCACTCCGAGGAGCCTTTGGTAGTCCCAGTAATGCACAATGGATCCGGTCCGGCTCGCGGCTCCATGTCAGGGCTAAGAAAGAGGGCGTGGGGGAGACTTGGTTTAGCTAATTGCAGACCCAAAAGTGTAACTCTAGGTGATGCGGGGATTAAGGCATGTTGACTTGTGTTCACTGGGGGACTCAACTGACACTCAGTTCCCCCAGAGCGGACAGTTCCTGAAACCTCCAGGAGTAGGCTGGGGGGTCCGGGTCACATTCGGGGGCCAGACCACATGACCAGCTCCTCTAAAACAAGCACTGCTGTGTCCGCAATGTCAAACACTTCCTCCATCGGCATCCATTAGCCTGCTCTCGAGGTGGCAAGGAACATTTGAGAAAAACCAAGGAAAACAAAGGCTCCGGAGATTATGTGGCCTTTGCATAATGAAAACATTCCCTTGCCGATCATTCTCTTGACTCCAAAAATACTCAAGGAATCCATTAGGGTATTGTAAATGTGTTCACATTAAGCGTAAAATTGCTAATTATTAGAGGAAGAAAATATTGCGATATTGTATTATAATAAATTCCATTTTTTCCATTTGTTGTAATTCTGCACAGTATTTAATGTTGTGGATATTTTTAAGATGTGCATTTATTTCCCATTCACACATTGAATGAACTTGGTCTGAAATAATTATGTACTTTATATAATGGATGGAAAAAAAAGGTTGCATTTAAGCATTTCAAGGCCAGACATTTAAACAGTTAAAAAAATCCTCAAATAGGAGTAGAATGTATTTACTGAGCATTTCATTGAGGAATAAACTCAACAAAATTTGTATTGGAACATTAACTGAATGAAATAATAAAAAAAAAAAAACGTTATTCTTTCCCAAAGCAGACAAAATCTTTTTGATTGATTGTCTATGTTTAACATGTTTATTAAAATATCCAGTATCACTTGATGTGGTCAATGTACAATCACAAGCAAAGACCACACAATGCAGTGTTACTTATTTTCTCCTTTTCCGTCATTTTTTATGAAGGTATTTGAAGGACTCCGACATTTCTGTGGATTCTATGGGAAATTAAGCAAACAATGTAGACGAGAAGGGAAATTCAAGTAAAACTTGTATTCGGGTATTGTTTGTCAGCTCATATGTGCTCATTTTTTAACCGTGTCCTGAGTATTTACAGTGGTTAGAAAAAAATAATTTGCAATGGTTTCATGTGTCTCAATGTATTTTTTTATTCAGATTTATAAGTATTGTCATTTATGTCCTTCAATTGGCTTCAACAATATGTATTTTATTATGTGTTGCAATTTATAGCTATGACATGTTAAGAAAATACACTTATTGCTGAACCTAACCCTTAATCAATTTATATTATCATATTGTATTAATATTATTGTGATTATTTAAATATTATCATTATAAAAATCTGAAGTACTACACAAAAAAACAGGGCAGACTCAGAATCAGCACAAAATAAATCATCTAGAAACGTTTATTTGGAGCTCTGATTTAAAAAATTTCTAAACATTTGTTGACCAGTGCTAGCTCTACTAGAATACTGTATATCCTCACTTGCTGAATCATCTCTGTATTATTGTATCAAATACAAACAATTATTTGTTCATGGAAACAGGAGCAGACGTTTGAATGTCATTCATTGCATTCGTGCTAGTTTACACATGTGCCACATGATTATGTACCTGGTAAAATAAGATTGTGAAAAACAAATAAAATAAATCAAAATCTACTCAAAGGGCGAGCAAATCCAGATTAGAATTGAGAAAACATGAGACGCTGGTATGAATGATTAAACTACCTTTTAAAACAAGCCAACATTTACAATGACTGAAGAGAATGTGTGTCTGAAAATACAAGTATTCTGTAAATATTTGTGTGTGTGTGTGTGTGTGTGTGTGTGTGTGTGTGTGTGTGTATGTGTGTGTGTGTGTGTGTGTGTGTGTGTCTGGAGGTCTTGCAAAAAGCTGTAGCTCCACTGTGTGGTGTGCTAGTGTAAAAGCAAGGGGGGAAGGTGGGCACGAGGGCACAAAAACATACCCGGTGGTCCATTAACAGGAAGGACTAACTGCTACTAATGCCTGACTTCTAGAACACTTCAACCACATACAGGATTCTTCCCTACCTTCCCTCACATAGTATGTAATATTATGTAGAGAACAATGAGAGAGGAGAATATGTGACTAATAATGAAACAATCAAAGAATAACAGTAAGGAATGACAAATCTGCCAAACCATGGAGGTCATTTCCTTGTTTTTGTATTGTTTTTATATTTGATTGTGTATGCTATTTAATCTTTGTAGGGCGTCCTTGAGTGCCTTGAAAGGCACCTTATAAATAAAATGTATTATTATTATTATTTGCCTGTAGGCTCTTTGGTGCAAGCTTGTGTTTTGGGTGAACCGTGATGGTGCGTCGCTTCAGAGGCAGCCTAATGCAAGATCAGGTGTCTGCGTCCATAACAAATGCTTGGTTGGAGTGCACAGAGAGCTTCAGATGGCATGTGCCCCCCACTGGACACTTCATCGCCTCTCTCCCTTGAAATATTTAAGTGACATTTCTCTGTGGGTGGTAGCGCATTTAAAGAAACATGAACACATGCAATCACGCTGATGGATTTATATTATTCTGGCCGCACACTTTCCTTAATGAGATTCACTATAAAAGTTGGAGCAAAAGTCTACACTGAATTATTAAAGAAAATAATGTCAGTATTTTATTGCATCGACAGTTTGAAAATGTGCCGTAATACAATATAAAAAATAATGTTTGTCTGACATATTGCCGACATTGATCAGAGAGAGGCTGATGACCCCGTGTTAGGGAGTTCTTCAGGCTGGCCCTGCTGCGGGCCAGGCCAACAGGCACTCGCCATTGAGCCCCACCTTCAGGTTTGGCTCCACAAGGGCGGAAAAACATGATCCAGCATTTTTTAGTCATCATAGAGGGTTCCTGAGCTGTGCTTCATCTGGTTCCTCAACTAAGATCCATTTGACCTTAGTGACCCTAACAGGGGCATAAAACTCCAGACAACTTAGCTCCTAGGATATATTAAGACACACAAACCTCTATACTAGGATAAGGTAACAGTGACTGGTTACAGAATTTAAAATTCGCATTCAAATCTCCACTGCCTGCTCATGAGTGTGAAACGATGACATTATCAAAGCTTTTATTTGATTATCTTTTCCAAGGGATCATACAGCTCCACGGTTAGATGACCCTCATGAATACAGCCATGGAAGAAGAAAGGAATTGTCTGTAAGTGAGTCTTCGACACCACCATTTTCCTCTTACTGACGCAAATAAAATGACCAGCCACATTCAGTTGCTGCCCTGCATTGTAGCTGGCACGCAAGGTGGTTGGAGCTTGTGGCGAGCACCTCAGGGTTCAGTGCATGCTTGCTATGTGGTAGCAAGCTGCTGTGGTTAGCAAGCACATCTGCTCAACATTGTGCATTCTCGCCAACAAAAGTATTGTTCATTGTGGTAAGAAGTTGGAAGAGATGTGAACTCACAATGTCAAATGACGTTAACAATAATAATTCCTTTATCTGGATACAGGCTAAACTTGAATGAGGACTTCCTTGAGTGGAAACTGCCTAATCAGTTTGCGTAATCTACAGCACCACTCGTGAGACATGGAACAAAAAAAAGCAACCTATTCTTTTTCCTCCTCATCTTCTTCTTATTGTTATTGTGATTTGAATCTCACCAGACTTTTGTTCATTCATTAGCAATGAAATGATCTGATGTCTTCATATTTTAGTCCAATCTACATAAAAACAACTTGGTGTGCTACAAAGCCAATCAAACGGAAAACGAGGCTAAGGCAAAACATTCGGAATCGCCACTATGAGACCGATCGAAACAGTTGATCCCGCGATGGTGGAGAGGTGCGGAACACAGCCCCCATGGGTGAATGCTCTCCATCCTTGTGTTTGTTTACATTTACATTTTCATTTATTTTTACTTTGTTTGGATTGTAGTAATGTTTACCAATGAAGGTATGAATACATTTTCATTTATGTTTAGTTTCGGGGAGGTTGTAGTAATATTTACCAAGGAGTGTATGAAAATGTAAACTCCTTGGTATAGGTAAAAAAATGTGTCGCGCTATCCTAAAGCCAGCTGATGCCATTACATTTAAAGTTTTGTGTGGTCATTGTGGTAGAGACTTTACGGTTAAGCTTTGAAGGCAGCTCATTACTGCATAACTGTGGACATGGATTATTTGTGATTATCACACCAAAGTTACCCACCCTTAGTGGACACCGTACACCCCCATTTCCTTCTAACAGCCGTGAGTGTCACTCACTTAGAAACGTGTGCGTGTCTGTGCGTGTGTATATGAGTGTGTGCGTGTGTGTCTGTGCACACGTTTGTGACTGTTTGCATTAGGCCAAGTAAACAGGGTTCAAGTTACCTCTGAAGGCTTATCCATGATATTCATTTCAATTTAAAAGTGGAAAAATGCCATTTGGATGACAAATACTTGGCAGCAAAGAGAATAGTTAGTTTTCATGTACAGTGAGGGGTCAGCTCATATTTCCTTAAATGATAATGCTCAGAACTCTCCAAAAGCATTAAATGGGTGTAGACTTATCAGGTAAGGACCCATGGAGCATTTGCTCTCAAATAGTTGAGTGCAGGCTTTAAATGGACCCCATGTGACGTATTTCAGCCTACAAAAGTAAAAATAAAGAAGCAATGTTCGTTCTATCTGTCTGTCTGTCTGTCTGTCTGTCTGTCTGTCTGTCTGTCTGTCTGTCTGTCTGTCTATCGATCTATCTGTGACTTAAAAAAAAAAAATAACAAAGCAAACTATTTCTCGTTGTGTATTCCCTGAAATTAGAGAAGTTTTATTTGGGTTGAATTGTTGTTCTCAGTCTATGTATGCTTTCATAAATATTTGAAAATGCACGTTGACTGATTTTGACAGGCTCCAAAATCTGTCACTTTTGCAATTGAGACTTAGTATGATTAAAAATTATGCCGTCCAAGTTTGACATCACCAATATTCACATGATCGTTAATAATCATGAAATACTTTTTGACCTTTAGGCTCATTTTAAGACATTTTTGATGCAGCTATAGATAGCTAAGGGGCTGCTGTGTCAATAGTCAGTCTACTCATAATTTAATTTTATTTTCAAAATGAATGCTCAATCTTTGGCTCCTTTGCATTTCTTTCTCCTTCTCCCCCACTTAGTTGATTTATCCCATGTTCTGTTTTCCCTGGCCCACGCAGCTCGGCAGTTTGCCCGAGTTGCAGTCACCCAGAGCTGATGTCATACAGATTCAGCTAAACAAAGGTGCTGCGCATTCACTCCAATAATAAGCCAGAAGGCGGGAATGTGGGTTAAATCATCGTATGGGCAAGGGGAGTGAAAATCCGTGCAAACCTTAAATTGCAGGCGACTGGGGCCAGTGTGAGAACGCGTGGCTCCGCGGTGGAAGAACAAGGTTGAGTACACATGCGTCTACGTGAAGGGTGTCGGGAGTGGGGGTGGAGCTGTCATAGAGAAGGATGCAGAAGAGTTGGATTCCAGGCTGCTGTCTGTCTCTCTACCTGGAACGAGACTTTGGGGACACAATAGGTCAGCCCACCCAGACGCAGAGACACCAATCAGGTCGCTGTCAGAATCGACTAAATCATGTCTAGTGTGCTGCGAGTACGTCTTTATCACTTCATGCGGAAAGGAAAGGATTTCGGCAGCAAAACTCAAGAGATGTTGGCTACTGTGTTTAAGCACTTATTATTTGTGCAGCAATTAAATCGGGCAATTTCTAGTTCGGCCTTACAAATAGGCATTCGGGGTTTGTGCTAGCATTCGACCAGTTATGTCTTTAAATGGAATATTAAACAATTGTGCAATGTGGACTATTCCGATGGGTTGGCGGGATAATGGTACAACAAGGAATTGTGACGTGACTTCAAAGGCTTGGTAACCAGTTCCACAGCCACACTGCCCAAAGATCACAAGGATAGGATCCAGCACACCTGCGAGCCTTGTGTGCATGAAATGGTTCGGATAATGGATGAATGGATCGGGATAGCCTTAAAAGCATATATATACAATCATAAGCACCAAATGCTAGGGCTAAGTCTGTAAGCAACCCACAGCTCAGTTACCCACACTGGCTTCAAGTTGGTATTGTTTAGAAAAACAACAAAAAGGAATTCCCACAGACACGGAGGTTCTGAAGCAATGTTGTGACTGTGTAAAGCAGGAAAATTCTTGACCCCCTCCCCATCCTATACTCCTTTTCCTCTAACCAGTCCAGTTTCATAGCCAAGTGACTGGACCAGTGTGTGATACTAGTGACCCGAAACCCAATTACCGCTTTAAAATTTCTGCCCCCGTCTGAAATATCTTAGTTCCACTCCTTCGCCTGATCACCAAAACTCTTGTTGGTTACTGGTTAAAAGGATGAAAAATGACCTTCTGTTCTGTGGCCGGGCCCAAGTTCCCCCATGTCCACGTTTCCTTCTCTTTAACCTGCCCTGCTGGTTAGTGAAGGGATTTTTTATTTTGTAATGATGCTGTGCACACAGTCAGCCTCATCTGTTAACGTCCCCTATTGCCCTAAACCCTACGATTTGTGAGAGCCGTGTCTTATATCTGAAAGAAATATGACCGCTTGACATAATGTGTAAATAATTGTTAATTTGTAGCTAGGAGCAGTCTCTTGTTTTTGTGTGTTATGCCACAGTCCTGTTGCATGAAATAGTTCATCTTAACATTTGTGTTTGCATATATATATAACTATGAAGCTTGTGTTTGCATACCTGAAGCATGAATTGGTCTATTTGTGTGTGCGCCCTCACTACAGAACTGCCAGTTTACTTGTGCGGCAGTAAATCTATCATTCATACTTGCGTTTACTTACCACTTCACAGAGCTGTATGCCCAAGGTAAACAACGTTTATCACGACATGCAAATGAGGCTGTATGCCGCAACCTCAACAAAGAGCTCATTCACTGTGTGGATGGCCTTTAACCAGCGTGCTAAATTCGATACCTTAGATTACAGGCTTATTCCCAGGCATTATGCACCACTTTACTATCCCCCCACACACAGCAACTCATTCAAAGCCGCATCCTACGGGATTTTCCGAAGCCATTAGTGATTTTGTGTTCCCTTAAACCAGTCGAAAAGTTTTTATCTCGTACTCGTCATTTAGGTTTCCATGTGATGCTGCATGTACAATAATTATCCATAGACTCAGTGTGTCTCTGGAGAACATGATCCATAATGCAGTTTTACCTTATATTAAATGTCAAAACTACCAACAAACCAAGACTAATTTTGAATTTTACACTGGAGTCATTCCATGTGCTTCAAATCCTCCAATATTGATTGATTTCTGTAGTCATGAAACTTGTTTTGTAGTCAAGAAGCTCTTTCTGTTCCTCCCCCACCGTAAGTTATTCATTGTCCTCCTCCTGCACTCACTGCAGTTAACCAACAGATGCATCGATGCTGCCAGGGACAGGCAAAGCCTTCGGCACACTGTGCATTCTGGTAACAAGGTCGCATCCATTCAGAAGCAGAGTGTTTCCTGGACACTGGCTTGCAGTTCAGATTGAAGCTGAACCTTACTCACACTGGACTTGTTCGACCCTTTGATCTCAGTCAAGAGGCTACCGTCAATTCGGAACAGAACCTCCTCCTTACGATTTTATACCTGCAGTATGCGGGATGTATATTGCGCATCGTTTAGGCTATTGCACATTGCCTAGGCAAGAGTGGGTGAATACAAGTCGGCGGGGAGGGGCAGGAACCACACACACGTGTGAGATATAATCTACACAGATGTGACAAGGCCCAAATAACTCACGCATGAAAGCCCAAACTGGATTAGTTCGAGTGGTACTGTTGGTTCTTGCTCTCACTTGAAATGGAAGAAAAACTTATTTTGCATTTTCTGATCGTGAACTGGTCATAAAATCAGAGCTCCATTCGTTGGGTAAAAAACGTTTTCTTCAAAGAAGAAACTAGTGTGGAAATAATGTGTGTTTCTGAGTAGAATGTATGCGCTTCCTGTCAGCAACACCTTTGGTTTTACATCTCTGGTAAGTTTGTGCTGTCTTTGACAGAGTCCCGATCGCATTCAAATGGAAGTCGTTTTCTTTGTGATAATATTTTCCATGTGCCCTCGCTCATTTAAGAAAGGGGATGACTTAGAGATGGAGTCATCGTCTCACAGCCCAGAGAATGCGGGTTCAATCCCTGGCTATTGTGACCATGTTAAAGAATGAAGATACTGACCTCCCAATGGCTCCTGATGCTGCGTCATCAGTAGGTGATTCTGAATTCACTGTGAAGCACTTTGAGGGCATTCAGAGGTGGGAAAGCACTATAAAAGACCTATAACATAGATTTTCTTCCACAAAGGTTGGGTGGTTCAAGCCTGATGAGGAAATGTTCTTTCCTGTGCTTGATGGAAACGTAAACATGCGCAGCATGGTGAAATAAATAATCTATACAATATGTACAGAGACTGGGACAGTAAGCAAAAGGAGCAGGCTTGGAGAATGGAAGGAAGAAGCTGGCATATCTGGTGACTGTATTTACTTGTGTAGAGCTGTTGAACGGTGAAACAAGATAGATTTAACATTTCCACACAACCCCCTTTGCTAGTTCACTTTTTTGTCTGCTTTTTAATACATACGGGCAGGAAGGCCTGATAGACATTACATTCTAGCAACATTGAACATGCATATGGTTCCCCCGGTGTTTGAAACATATTTTTAGAATAAATACATTGCAGCTTTTGCTATAGGCAGCATCAGATAAAGACGATATGCACATCTCGGGTTCAGTTCCTATTTAAGTCAAATGAAGTGCTAATAGACCGAATGTGTTACTGCATGTTTGTAAAAGCACATCCAAGCCCTTATATTTGCTTATATTTGTTGCACGTGTGTGTCCCTGTCTGGTATTGTGTCCACCTGCAAGCACGGCTATTCATCAAGGTGAGGTGAGCTCATGAGGGTGGGTCTGACAGGGATTCATGAATGTATGGGGCTTTTAGTCCATTTCAAATCCAAGTTAAATCCCTTGAATGTTGGAAATATTCCCTTTACGTGACACGCTCACATTCACTTTTGAGTCATGGAAATTTTGCAGGTCTGCAGGTGAGATCAAAGATGTTAGATCTTACTAAAAATGCATTCACACATCTTGCTGAAAGTCCCTCATAAGAAACAGCTGCAAGTCTTTGTCACCTTGTGTGTGTGTGTGTGTGTGTGTGTGTGTGTGTTTTTACACACATTGAGGATAATAGGAAAATATCTGCATCAAAGTTGTGGAAATAGAATAGAATAGAATAGAATAGATCTTTATTATCATTGTCACCTGTACAACAAAATTTAGAAGTGCCAACCGATCAGTGCAAAAAAAATAAAAAAGATAAAAAATACCCGATAGATACCTGAGTGTGAAATAAAGCCACTGAACTGTAATCTCAGACACATTTATGTGTTAAGGGAGTTCAGCCTCATGATCCATCCTTATTTCAATGTTTTGTAAGAATTCCCTTCATTTAATCAAGACATCTTGATCCTCAAATGATTGTCAGCAAAATTATATAGCCCTTGCTCAACATACACTTGGAATAGGATGCATATGCTGATCTCTGATTTAATTAGCCCTTGATAAGGAGTGCTGTAAACATGTGCCTCCCAGGAATACAGGCTGATGTCATTATTGGCTTCATATACAAAGCAAACAAACATTCTTCCGAAATGTGCCAGAGTCAAGCCTAAGTACGCAAATTGCGATGACAAGATTTGAATTTCTTTGTGGAGGATTCATATTTCCAGGGAAAACTACTCTGTGTGCAAGGGATAGCACAGTGAGTAATTTATGGAAATCCCCATAAAACGTCAGTATTATGCTTGAATATCTTAATTTGTTTTGTAAAGACCTAGTGTATGTCATTGTGTGAATATTACCAGAACTGCGTTCTTTTTTCCATCTCTGCATTATTGCTAAAATCTGTCCCTTTTCTATTTGCTAGTGGTGTGGAGATCACGATTCATGTGTTTGTTAGGTTGACTATCGTAATAAGATGCTTTTTGGTTTTCACATGTATAGTATTAAAAGCAAGCTGCACCGCGGTTGGCTAGTTAGCACATCGGCCTCACAGTGCTGAGGTTGTGGGTCCGGCCTTCCTTCGTGGAGTTTGCATGTTCTCCCCGTCCTTGCGTGGGTTTGTTCTGGTTACTCCGGTTTCCTCCCACATTCAAAAAACATCCTTGTAAGGCCAATTGAGCTCTCCAAATTGCCCGTAGGTGTAAGTGAGTATGAATGGTTGTTCGTCAATGTGTGCCCTGCAATTAGCTGGCAACTAGTTCAGGCTGCTGGGATAGGCTCCAGCGTGCCCGTGACTATCGTGAAGAAAAGCAGTTCAGATAATGAATGGATGGATACTATTAAAAGCCTGCACCGTAAAACATGCTGAGTGTGTTCAATTGTGTGCATTGAAGTGCATATGGAAGTCAATACCCCGGTGGCATTATGGGGTATTGGGGTATCCATCTAGCCTACATTTTACCAGTATGTTCGAACGACTTTACCACTATGTTTGTCAATGCATTTGAACGACTTTACGAACTTGTTACCATGTTAGATAGCAAAAATTGTTTACTCCACATTGGCAGTTCTACGGTTCCGTCATCGAAACGTTGTTTTCTCTCAATCTCAGGGCACATATCGACAAAAAACAGTGGACATGGACAATTTAGTCATCAACCTAACATGCACGCATTGTGAATGTGAGAGGAAAAAGGAATACCTGGTTAAAAAAAAACATTCAAGCAGATGGAGAACATACATGTAAACTCCACACATAGAGGTCCAAGACCCAACAGCATAGTTACACTTGGCCATTAATTGCTGATCATTTAAGGAAAGTGTGACCATGTCTCTTTGCACAGCAATTGTAGTTATCACACTGTGATTTGTGAGGGACGTCCTTTTCGTCAGTGTTAAAAAGACAGTTTCCATCTCTTCTGGGTAATTTACCCTCAAAGCTAGCCTCATGAATCATTCTTGTTATGTGCAGCTACCTGACAAGTGCTTGTGAGTTATAGTGAGTGAGGTACATTTCAGACATTCATTTTAAATGGCTTTAATTACGAGAAAAGTAAAGAGGAGGGTAGGCGTTATTTTCTTCCAGTAATTTAGCTCCACAGGCAAAATTATACCAGTACAAACAAGTTGATTAGCATATCATACTTAGAGATACATCTGATGAGCATAATGGGAGATGGGGGAGATTATCTTATTTTCTTTTGGAAAACTAATAAATGACCGGAAAGTAGTGGTTTCCATGTTGCCACAAACAACACCACATCATTTAAACCCAATTATTATGATACAGGTGAGGGGGGGGCCCATGAAATTGAGCGCCCTCCCCACCGTTCATCTTTTAAACAACCAGTCACGACGACATTCAAACCTATGTTACATAAAATGGCACATCAAAACACCAGAGCGGGGAATCAAACACAATGTGGATGGAAAAGGAGGCCTTTTCTGGTGAAAAAGAAAAAAGTCTCCCATTTTTCTGCAATGGAATCTTCTTGAGTATCTGCATTTGAGATTTACTGGCCCACTGGGTCTCATCTGGCTTCCTGTAGGTTAAACTGGTGTCCTGTACAACCCCAGAGGGTTCAGGGGAAGCCTGTTGGCAGGAGCTCTCTCTATGTGTTCTTCTTCCAAATCCCTCTCCATCTGGCCCTCAACATCTCAGGAGGTCCATCCAGGCCTGGCAGTCTGTCAAAGACGCCCTTCTTCTGCTCCACGTCCCTCGGGAAGCAGGGCCCCCATTTATGCAAAGTTAGTCCTAATTGTAGGATCAGCTTACAGGCTAAATTCTACTTGAGCCCATTAACAACTGCAGTTAATTGTAAGTCAAGCAGAGGTGAGTGTGATACAGGAACCCAGTGGAATAGCGAGGATTGAAGTGTCACGAGGGCATCTTACATCACAGAAACTACGCGTACGTTCATTCCTATGGACCTCCCACACAACAGTAAATCTCCTCTTTGTTGGGCTTTTTTGTTAATACAGCAGATCGCTTGTGAAGATCAGTTATGCATTGTCTGTCTATTTTTTCTCCATCGAAGCAAAGTGTGTCACTTACGGAATTCAGGTATTTGCATTTGAACAGCACATGTTGACTTAGACCTGACAAGGATCCAAGCTGTCAGATGGCAAACATGCAGTGGAGGTACTCGATGAATACTAGTGATTTGTTAGGGAGGCTTTCGTTGCCTACAGGGGGAACTTTTTCATAATTAATTCATTCATAGTAATTCATAATTAATTCATAAGAAGGGGTGAAATGTGACATTGGTAGACTGACTCGTGGCTCTAAGCTTGCTTGATTGAATTCTTTGTTTTCTTTACGAGGCTCCGGGTAAGACGGGGCAGACAGGTGGTTGTCTGAAGTGAGATGATCATTAGGACTTTCCCTTTGACCTGGGAGGAAGCTTGGACAGCTGTGATGTCTCTGAGTGCTTGCGGACTGACTAGATGGACTGAGTTCATCTGCTCAGGTTGGTTGAGGAAATGAGTAGACCAAACGACGACAGCTAAATAAGAGGATTGATCATAGATATAGACATAGATATATCATCTTGGATAACTTCAAAACTCAATGGACAAGAGTGGGAACACATCTACAGTGATGCTGCCATGTCTGAAGCCATACTCAGTGTCTGTAAAAAAGTCTGATCATACAAGCTTAGGCGTGAACATGCTTATTTGTGCATGTATCCCAGCTTGGGTGCGCCAGCACTACTGCTCGATAACATTGTTTTCTTGTACCAGTTTCGGTACTAATATGTTATCCCTTTCCAAACGAAAACAACTGTAACACGATAACTGAGAAAGGAGAATTTATGCTCTGACCTAGCTCTTGTTTTAATTGAGAGTGGTTGGAAAGTTTGTATTTTTGTCTAAAAACGTCTGCAAAGCAGGTCTTACTCATTTTTGCTTCTGCGTGTCTTATGACGTGCGACCTCATACTGACGAATTGTTCATGTTTACTTTCAGTGATGTCACCTAAAACTCAGACTCAACAAGATCCTAAAGATTATTTATAATGCACTCCATGATCTCATGCTTTGAAACATCTCTATGCTGAGAAGAACTGATAGGATCAGATTTCTGCCATAGGGAATTTTATGCATGTTGACTATTACATTGGTCAACTGCAAATTTTAATCAGATGGCTTTGGGGGGGGGGGTCCCTAAAACGTATTTTTGACACGGCCAATCACGGCTCACCTGATTTCCGGATTTGGTCATGTGACGTTCACAAGCTGAGACCCTAGACGCTGAGATGACATTTTCACTTGACAGCAAGTGCCAGTATGACTGCTGGCTGAGATTGACAAAATGGGTACATTTTCAGAATACATGTGTTTAGACTACAAGGGCCGCAGAGAACATATCAATGTAAAGATTTTTTTTTCAATCAACTTTCCTTTAAAGATGCTGTACCACACATCAGAAAAAAAGTGTCATAGCGTCAAATAGTGTCATTTAGCTGACACAAACAATTTCCAGCCAAATGAAATGGTCACTTTCCTTGTCAGTGTAGCCTTTAAGTACGACAGTATGTTTTTAAGACTTTGATGAGTAATGTTACATTAACAAATTGATCAAAACCAAATTCCTAATGAAACTCATCAGTGCAACAAACCACACAATTTTTGTGTAACATGTTTCCTTGTCAGTAGGCAAATGAAATAAAAATATCGGCGGCATTATATTTCAATACCGTAATTCATGCCTCAACCTTTCCATATTTCTCCTGAGCCTGGGGTGTGTTGTGGCATGCATGGTGAAAAAAATCACACCTTGGCCATTTTCCAAGACACTCAAAGAATTGACGCACTGCCCTCTGGGCTTTTCCTGCTTGTCTTTACACCGACGAGCATAGAAACTGCACAGCCAACAATGATTACATGTCTTCTTGAATAGACACCACTCTCTGCCAACTGCTACTAAAACATCAAGGTTGGAGCAGAGAGGTTGATGGTGGATGGGATAGGCCACTTTGTTAGCAACACAAACACGGTGCAAAAAGTCCTTGGCTGTGTACGGACCTTGCTGTTTTGGAATGATGATTCAGCTGTAGAATGTTTTATGGGGATGACAAATTCAGGTATCTAAGAGTGGATTGGGATGAGTGTTTCAAGGCTGTTTGCCAAGATGCTGAGTGGGATGGAGCCTGAGCTTTGATTGACGGCTACACCTGACCGTGCACAATCTTTGAGATCAGCCGCCGATATCAACAGCCCCAGCTGTCTAACAATGAAAACGACTGTATATGTATGATACCCCAGCGTGATAACTAACTCCAATGGTGACGACTCTTTATAAAGCGTATCCATGCATTTTTTATCCCTTCTATAAGCCTCTGTAATAAGATGATGAAGGATGAGATCTCACAGCAGGACGGCTACACACAAACGACTATGTGAGGCTTAGACTGTTACAACCACACTGTGAGGCTTCCAACCCTTTAGTGTACTGCTGTGCTGTCTCTGCTCTTACTGTCTGCACCTAAATTCTGCTTTCCATGTGTTGCGGAATTTCTGGAATAGAGATGATTTGTTGAACACGGACGGTGTGCAAGAGTATTGCAGCTAAAACTATGCTACATTAACTCCTTGCCAATGCGGTTTCCTTCTTCCAGTTTCTCAACGTATAATGTGTTTTCTACGGGTATGACGTCATGCATGACCAAACAATAGACCAAATGGTCTTTCACACCTGGTAATGTGGAACATAGGGGCAGTACTAATCCATCTAAATTTTAAATCTTGAAAGTGGAACAACATTAAAGGAATTAATAAGTGCAATGAATACTAAAATGACTACAGCCTATTTGGGGAATACAGTTGATCGCTGAATGAATTTAATCAAGTTGAATCCATTTTACCATTGAAATGACTGGAAATGCCTTTGTTCTGCGCCCAATGTGGCCTATAAAATTGGCAAAAGTCTGTCTGGCCCCAACCTTTCGACATTATCGCCGCGCCATGCTCTAGACTTGTGCCTTGGATGAAAATAGGGCCTGGTGTGTTTCCTACCAAATCACAGCCCAATGTCTCTTCACAGTGGTACCCATGGTGAACATTAAACAAGGCTATGTAGCAAAGATATGTTAAAAATAAAATACAAAAATACTAAAAAATACAATGTCCTCTCATGGAGCCCTGTTAAAAAAGTCACTTTGGGCTCCATAACCACAAATTGAAAATATAATTTCCTCGGCCCACCTCATAGCCACCCACAATTGCACTAACTTTTGTATCAGCCCATCATTAATACCATTGACAACCAACACTATTTTCAATAATATAATTCTGACAGTCAGAAAGGATGTGTTGTATATCTTCTGATGAGTCTTTCACAAAATTTTATATTCACACACACATACACACACGCACACAACAGAATCACACACGAGGAATCATTGAGCAAAAAAAAATACATACATTTTGTGGTGCTTCACGTCTTGGTACTGTTTTAAGTTCAGTTATGTCGAATGTTTAAACCAGAGATTCGCAAGTCCGAACTGAATGGTAATTGCCTCTTCCCTGTGCAATGGCCCAACGAGACCACCCGTAGTGAAGTGAGTGTGCATTTTAATAAAGCGTGTCATTATCTCCCCGTGTGCTAGTGCAGCACTTAAAGACAAATGCAATAACCTCCAAGATGTCTGTAATTTAATACATCCAATCTCTCTCTCTCTCTCTCTCTCTCTCTCTCTCTCTCTCTCTCTCTCTCTCTCTCTCTCTCTCTCTCTCTCTCTCTCTCTCTCTTTTCTCTCTTCTATATATATATATGCACGCACACATACACACACACATACGCACGCACATACACACACACACACGCATGCACGCACACACACACACACACACACACACACACACACACACACACACACACACACACACACACACACACACACACACACACACACAATTCTCAGTCAAGGATATATTTAGACAAGACTGTTTTCTGGGTCTGGCCATGCAGGTTTTGCAGGCATAGGGAAGACTTGGGGGAAATGCATGACTGGATGTAGGCGGTGCTTGAGGAAAAGATTTTCCTCATTCTTTGGCCAAATTCTGCTTGGCCCTAGGTTCCTCCCCTGTGCCAAGGCTTGCTGAGAGGGGTCTAAGTTAAACCAACAACTATGCTACTTGATGAAAGGGTCGAGCAGCATGGGGGTGGACATGAAACCAGAGTCATCACAAAATCCTGATGACTCTATCCAAGGTCCCCCTTTCTGGTGTACTATACCTCTGTAAACTTTACCAAAGGGATCTTCTGGTTTTTTTCTGAGCTAAATAGCAGAACTGTCATGAGATGGGCTGGTCAGTAAGATCCAATATGGAAAATACAGCCAATGATATTAAATGGTCTTTTTATTGTATGTGCCAAAAGCATGCATGCATGATTCTCCACTGGCGGGGCGGCAAGTCGCCTGAGTTCCTCTCTATGTGGAAATCTCGTTTTGTCTCATTTTTCATCCGTGATATGTGTCAAAAAGCAAGATGGATGTCCCCCCGCAGCTTGAGTGACCTGGAACTTGACAGTCAACTGTGAAAATGTGGGTGGGGCTTGGTTTCCGTCTTGCAGATGCAGTATGACATGAATGTGTTTCATCCATGTAAGGAGAGCGAGGTAGAAAGAGCGATAGTACACTTATCGTCCAACTTGCACACACAAAACTTCAGGAGTGACCATGATCACAGTCAATGTAATTCATATAATACTGCAAAGAAAAGGACCACCCAGTGTTAGCACCACATCACCTGTGACCAAGAGAGATCCCGGCCTCTGACATGTCCCAGCAGCAGGCTAGCAGACTTCCTAAAGATAAGATAAAGTATTCCCGCAATCTACCATGAAATAAATAAACAACTGAACGAAAGCTTGGATTTTTGGCTGCGTCAATGCTCGCTTTGGCTCATGCGATTCCCATTAAAGCAGCAGCCACTAACACTGTGTATTCAGACACAGTCGGTATTTGTTTTCCTTCATGCAGACCACCACATTGTACTACGCCACAAGTGAGGCATGACATTCATATGATTTTATTTCTCTGATCAGAGGTTCTCTTTTCCCTTTCACTTGATTGTATTTTTGCATATGGAACTCATCAAAGCAGAATGACATGTTAATGTAAGAATCCCTCAGCTGGAACGTTGGTTTCAAGTACTCAGCCAGCGAAGAAGAATATTGGAACAAAACACTCGCCATGCAGTAAGGCTCCACAAAGAACTTTCAAAACTTTTCCTCTGTTGAACAGAGTGTTGTAACACCTTGATGAGCAGACCTGCATCCGTGTTGCTCAGATAAAGATCAGGGGTATGATTGTACTTGGAGTTGTGCCACATAAGCATGTGGACGAAGGACGAGCTTGTCTTGGTTTGCTCGCTGACATGTTTACAAATGCACAATCCCTAGGGGTTGCATCAAGGTGGTCTACAGTTAGCCTCGAGAGATTCATTAGTGATGGCCAATGCAAATGCATTTGTTGGTTGTGTTTTAATCTCTGAGCAGCTGCCACATTAAATACTCTCATGAGGTTTGCATGCCTTTTTAATAAGTTGCATAGCATAGTGTCCCCATCGTAGTGTCCCCAACATGGTAGCTCCCATGGGCCACTTGAGGAGCCCATGGACCTGTCCTAAAATTAGCTCAACAGTGACATTCGTCTATTTTTTGTTGTTGTGTATGCTGCTATTATAAAAATAAGATCTCCACGTGTCTTTAAGATGCATGACAGCTTATTGTTTTTAAATCACGCATAGTTATCACCTTATCCCTAATAGATATGAATTATGACACATCTTAGTCATCCATCCAGCTATTGGCTAAACCGCTTATTTGTTGCAGGCGTACTGGAGTCAGCTGTCTTGGAGCACTTGGCAAGGTACATCCTGCAGGGAACCCTGATTTATTCTGTCGTCGGTTGTTGTTTGCCAACCAAATGATGACAATTTATTATGCCTGCCACTACATGCCGTTGGCATACACGGGAAAAACATGAATAATGATGTAAATATTAATAAAACAACAAAAATAATAGTAATTAATAATACTGTCACTGGATGTTGTAACTTTTAGATTTCCCCATTATTTGTATTTATTTGTTTAGGCAGGCGTGTTAGAACTAAGCAAAATACTTTGGGAGAGGCACAAAAAAAGAGATTGGATTTTTTTTGCGTACTCTTAAGTGTTCCTGTTAGGCACTATCACAAGTATGACTTACGCACTTACACAAGCCATCACACACACACGCACACACGCGCACACACGCACACACACGCACACACACAATGTATGTTTATTGTAGTATAGTGTTCATTTTGGATGACATCTGCATGACAGGCCGAAGGAAGAAAATGGGGAATATTTAGTTCATGAGTATTGAAATGTGCCTCCAGGAATCACTTGGTCAGATGTGTAAGATGCCAGTCTAAACACATTACCGTGACTCTACTACAAGCACAGTTCCCCTGAGATCCCCTCCAGGTTTATTTAAATTCTCCACAGAACAGTAGTGACATAACTTGGTTTTGTTTCCGAGGATATGCACTCATTTAAATACGCCAATGCAAGCGACAGCTTCTTTTCTTCTGGACAGTGGAAAAGCTTTGCCCGAGGACAGTAAAATGATTTTCTGGTTTCATTTCCATCTCTTTGTCTAAATGTTTAGTAGAATATCTGGTAGTTGACTCATGCTCTCATTCATACCCATTCAAAAACATGAACGTGATTCTTTGGAACTCACCTGCCGAGATGAGTGACAGTTTCTACTGGCAAGAGTGTAATTAATCTCAACAAAGCCATGCTATCCTTCTGACAGCAATGATAGATTGAGGAAGTTGCTCAAGAAGAAGTCATGACTGTCATTTGGAATGTATGAAACGAGCCGGTGACAGTGCACTGTATGCTTGATTGATAACACAGGTGCTAATGGCTATTTGTAGTCTTTTCTGGAATGCGGCGGCCTGCAGCACAATGGTTATCCACACCAATCAATTTGTCTGGTCTGAAGGGGAGGGGGGAAGGTTCCCTTCTTTTTTCTTTACCTTTGTACCGCACATGACATCCGCCATGACATCACTTTGACATATCAAATATGACATGTAATAATCGTCAGTTTTGACTGGCAGAGTGAAAGATGTATTTGTGTCCATTATTGTGGTTAGAATTTGCCGTGATGTCCAATTTCACTGAATATAATATTTTTAATCCCTTTACATTGTGCTAGTGGTCATAAAGTTTTAGGATATTCATTTCCGGAATATGCAAACAAAAAAGATTTTTCCGATGGGCTCCAGATGTCTTTGGCATGTAGGGTAGGAATACTCAGGCTTCTTCGCTACCTGCAAAGAAAATAAGGCCCCTCTCCAATCTGGACTCTAAAAATAACTCTACTATTGTCTGTGCGGGTAACCTTCATTTCTGCAATTTATGACTTTTATGATATGCCTCTGGTGGTGTCGGGTGCATGGTAGGAAGAACATGGACGGACGGGTGGGATGGGTTCCAGCAAGAGACTTTGCTCCATGCCAAAGTTAACAAGGAGCTGAGTTATCACACCATCTGCTGTCTGTGAGATGTGAATCATGACTTTTGGATGGCCGCCAGCAACTAACCTGCTGGCTGGTGTGCCTGTTTGATTCCTTCTCAACACCTGACAAAAGGAGATATACTGTGTTTTAAAAAAAGAGACATGTGATATGCACATTGTATAAGCATGAGAACCGGTATCATGGGTACGAGGGCTGTGCAACAGGCTGCTTGCAATTGTGATCAGTTCTCTTCGAGATTTTGCTTAAAGTGTTTCATCAGAATCCATATTTACGAAGGATATTTGTTAGCTCAGCTGCTTTGGATGACTGCATGCAAATATGCTGGTGGATCTACAGTGGAAGAGCGAAAGAAGAAAAAAAGAACAAACACCCTGGATAAAATGTCATGCTTGTGTGTAAAATATGGCCAGGATGAGTGATTGCAGACCTTTCTGAACTCAAACAAAAAATAAGTACACGCTGCCAACATTTAAATTGAGTCATTAACAGTCGTTTTGTGCTTTCCATGACTGATGTTTTACTATGGATAATCAGAACTTGACAACAACTTTTTCCCAAATTGATTATTTTCTTTAGTGACTAAGAAAATTAGAAGATTATCTTTTGACAATTTATTCTGGATATTGTACAAATAATTTCAGATCGAACATTGATATGGAATAATCATTAATTCAAGTTGTGATGTTAAAATAATAATAATAATAAACAAATAAAAAAAAAAAATAATAATAATAAATTTTCTGCTTGACTTATTCTTATTGATAGGGCGCTAATTTGAGAGGCTCGCACGCACACACACACACACACACACACACACACACACACGCACGCACACACACACACACACACACACACACACACACACACACAATAGGAAACATTTCTGCGATTAAGAAGAAAATAGAGAAAAGAAATTATGTTAATTATAATGAAAAATGATTTACTGCCTTTTTTTAGCTTGTGTGTTACTGTATCTAAAGTGTCATTGCAGTTTTTTTTCTGGATTAGACGGTTGGGAAGCAACCATTTACATTTTTGGGCAGTAGAATGGCTCCTTTGTGACGTATATCCTCTAATATTATATAATGTATGTATGTAAATGGTTACAGTCATAGCCATGAATGCAACTATGCAGTATGATGATGCTAAATATAATCACTGAAACTTGTATTACTGGGAGCAAGTTAGGGTTTCTTGCTCAAGGACACTTGGTCACCAGGTTTACGGATCAAACCCACAACCTTCAAGTATGGAGACAGCCACTCTAGAACTAAGCCACGCCACTGTAAATCTGTTGCAAAATTCCACAGGGTTGTACATTTGTTAAGAAAATTCTTTATGTATTCCCTGTTCAAGTAAGTTCGAACAAAGGAATGTGACTGTTTAGTTATATACCGTATTCCATTCCTGTGTAAATATTCCAAAGTGCTATTTATGGTAATTGAGGTATTTCCCACAACAGAACACAGGTCCTGGCATCGTCCTGCCTTCCATTGGCACCAAGGGGATTGCCGTGGTTGAAACCATTTCACAAAGTATGGTTTCATTTTTGCATGTCATCTGCTTACGGCAATAAGGAATTGAACATTCTAATTCATTTTTTTCGCCAATTTTGGCAAATCAACAATAACATAGAGAATCACATCAACGTAATGAACGCCAGCATGAATAAGCTTTCGCTCTTGTTAAACATGTTTAGTCAGGTTGAACAGTCCATCCATAAAAACTGAGCTTGATTTACAGACATTGCAATTAATGCTTTGGGGGAATTACACACACTGCTTCCAGTTAGCTGTGTCATACAGCAAACAGTTGGAGTTTTGAGTTGTTCTTCACAGTGGTGTTCACACAAAAACAACTCATCAGTTACAATGTTATTCGTATCATCAGTTTAATAGCTGGCAAAATGACTATTTTACAGAGAATTCAAGTGGACATCTAAATTATTTTGTCAACTGTAAATTAATCAATGTATGAGATAAGTATCATTAACATTTCACTCTATGTTTTTTTTTTCCATCTCTACAGGTGATAGGAGAGAGTGTAGTTGTAATTTCTCTTGCCTCTAAATACATGGGTGCAGTGTCTGCTTTAACAGGTTCATTTATTAGTTTACTGCACGTCATAAATCTTGTGTGTTATTTTTTCAGAGACAGAAATCTCACTGTCAGAGGCTCAAGCACGAGAAAGGAATAAAGCAGAGACCAGCAATTTGATGGAAATTGCTTGCAGGGGACCGTAGACGTTTTTTTCCCTGGTCAGGACTCCTAAATGATACATTCAACTTGGACATAAATATGTAAATTGACAAATTCTAATTAACCTTTGCACATTTGCATGATACTTAAAGTTCATACAAGTCAAAATAATATAATAGGCTAAAAAAATGTGCAACAAAAAATGTATTCTACTCTGTGTATAAAACCAATCATTCGCAGAAAGTGCACCAACATGACATCACATGAGCACCTTCGGAAGGAGGTGCAGGAAGTTGAGCATCCTATACGTGGTCTTGCACTCTTGCACTGTTGTCCCACAAGAACACTGTTCTATATCATAGTTTATTTTAACCAAATGTGTTAAAGATTAAAATGTCATCCCTAAAATAAGATAAAGTACCCAATAAGTATATTCTTCACAGTCATCACTACAGATATTCTAGACAATATTAGAAATGGGATTTATACATTGACATACCTGTCCTGTTATTTCACGGACCAACACATTTCCCAGAATTGTCACAGTCAAATGCTTGAGGCTTGACTGTGTAATGTTGGATGTCTGAAAAAAAACAAAAACAAAACTTGGATTGTAATTCTTGGACATAAATCATTAATTTTATTCGTGATTTACCTTGACAGTCACCTGTTGGTGGTCTGGATGGCTGAACCTACTGTATGCACATAACCACAGAGAACATAACAAGAGCACCTTTCATCTTAGTACCGTGCACTGTAAGTGTAAGTTGTCTACAAGGGAAAGTATGTTTATTTATAGGTTTCACATTATACCTCCACAATGCATGTTAGCTGAGAAAAAAATAACAGGCTTCAGGATGGTTTGATGGATTGCTAAGAGGAGTTTGTGCCTTTTCAATCCAAACATCTCTAAATCAAACTTGTCAGAAAATTCTGAATTTAACAAGCATCCTGAAGTCAGAGGAAAGACAGACAAAAATCCATTATGAGCCAGTTTGCCTTCAAGTCATTTGTCAAACATATGATTAGGATTACGGAAAGCAGTCCAAATCACTAAAATGTGAATTGTCTAATCATGATAACTGCGGTAATATTTGCAATAGTTAGTTAACATAAAGTTTGTACAAATCCATTCACCGCTCCTTCGTACATTCCTGTGAATTAATATTGTCTAAGACAGAAATATTTTTGCTATTCATTTGACTCCTTCCTCGAAGGGCAAGGTGTAAAGTGGACATGACTGCTGAGAAATGTGTTTTTGGCCATAAGTTCACAGGGGTCAAAGCTGAGCTCTTCCAGTGGATTTCTTATCCAAGCAAGCAAGTATTGTGGGTAGACTCAAGGCGTCAGACCCTGTCTTTATTTTTACTACAGCTGAAATTATGATTAACATAGCTGACTTTACAGATTTACAACTTAAAACAGTAAAGATAGTTTTACTGCACAATAGGGCAATTACAATATTTGACGCAAAAATGTTCATGCTGGTTAAAGACAGATTTCAATGATAAAAAGCATAGAAAAAAAGAGCTGAATAAGTGTAATGGCATATATTAGCGCATATGTAGTTTACAATCCACAGAAGAAAACTCAAAGGCTCTATTTTGGTCGCCTGGTGCTCATGCGCTCGGCTTACAAACGGAAATGACTGCATTTTTCTTTTTGGGCATCTTCTGCCTGTCTGAGTGTTCCGGCACATGGGGTTGCCTTTGACTTATCCAAAAATTTTGAATTTAATACCTCACTGGGCGTTTCTGAAAAAAAGTTCATTTTGAATTTTATTTTGTCAAGTGGTTATGCGACAAAATCATCTGGATCCACATATATTTTTAAAATAAACTATAGACCTAGCTAGGGATGTAAAAAAAAAAAACCTTTAAGAAAGAACGGATCATCGCAACCTATTTGCAGCATGTTCCATATTTATGCATGGGATGAATTCATTGTGTGTATTCTTGGAAATTTCCCCCCCAAATGCTTAAATGATTTATTTAATTTGGATATGCATGCGCATGATTGAAACGTGGTAACTAATATAATTTGACTGTTTTTGAGGAAAACAATAGAATCTTACATCAAGTCACCACATTTTAATCACGTGCATTCAAAAGTTTAGTCTTTTTATTCTGTGACATTCTCTGGAGAGCATAGGAGTCCAACATGATTCGCCATTCACAGCTGGCCACACACTGAAGGTCCTGTCCAGTCCACCTGGACCCCATCATGGCCGGCCACTGCAAACCTGGCAGCTGCGCTGCACTCTGGGATACTAGACACCCCGAGCTGATGACTCTGATGAATCTGTCTGCTGCCTGCCCTGTGGCCCCCATCAGATCCATCCTTATGGGAAACAAGTGTGTCTGACTGACTTAAAGCAACACACACACAAACCACACAGTTCCTGTGGCCTCAAGTGGATGTCACACCATTAATACCAATTGGCCTTTCTTTATGACTGCAAATATTTTTCACATGGCCCCGGCCTCCTCAAAAATCATCTTGAATAACAAAGGCCACAACAAAAGCTCACAATTGCTTGTACTTGGGAGTGCCAAACCACCGGATACTCCAACGGAGGTATTAGTCAATGATTTGTAAAACATTTGCCGCTTGCTACATGGTCCTTCAGTGTGTGGGAGGAGATAGGTTACCATTTTCTATGCGATAATTGATGGTGCCTCTATTGTGTCGACAATACTGGCAACATGGTAGTCTGTTTATAATATTGGCAGCATGGTAATCTGCTTATAGCCACATACACACACACACACACATACACACTCATGCATACTTGTACGCACGCACACACACATGCACACACTCCTGAACTTTACAGACCAGTTTTATGCAAGCTGGTTTGTCAATGAATGGCAAGCCCTGATGCCGGAGTGCTGTTTACTTTTCACTCAGCGCTTCAGATACTCACTGTACCCTGATGCTGGTATCAGGTGGGCATGTGTACTTGCACGTGGGTGTACATGTATGCTATGTTTTGTCTGCCTGTGCAAATGTCACTGGTGCCTATCTGAGCTGGTGGGCCATTTTCCTGCAATGCCATAGCAAATCACGTAATGCCATGCTATTCTTCATTCATTCTTCATCCTCCATTCTTTACATCCAATGAGCATGACTGTGTCTCGGTGTACAAAGCAATGTCCATAATAGCATGGTTGGATAAATTTGGTGCGGAACTTGAAAACACAGAGCTCAACACCTTTGTCATAAACTAGAGCAAAGACTTTTTCCACATCTTGGTGTCATGTCGTAGTTCCACAGTTACTTTTGTTGCTATTAGTACACCTTTAAAACTGCAGGGTTCAAAATAACTTCATATTAGACCAATTTTGCCTAAAACAACCCCCTTTTTTCCATTTGCAGCACAACCCAAATTTATTCTAATATTTAAAGGTATGTCGTACCTTAAATGTATTGGCCATCCCATTCACCCTGTTCAGGAGTACAGAGAGCTCAGGACTATCCCAGACAACATCAGGCAAATTTCAAACCACACCCTGGATGATGAGCCGAGAAACCATCTGCCTGCAAACTAGCGCCTTCCAGTGGTGACTCATGAGTGCCAATCAATTGTTGTATTGTCAGGGATCAACCAATTAAGAAAATTAAGCGAGAGAAATGGTAAAACGTAGCATTCAGACCCAACATGCTGACTAGGCTTTCACACTGACCAATCCACCTCTCCATTTCTAACCACGCCCACTGACCTTCAAGCAGAAATATAACACGGCTGAGATTGTATGTTTCCATCCATAACTTCCACCATATCCCTTCCACCACAAAATATGGCTGAGTGGAATTTTCATTTAGAGATGCTCCATTAAAATCGAAATCATACAATCTGTTGACCATATTTTGCCAAGAACAATACATTCACATTTTTTTGCCCCATTAAAATAATAATAACAATAATAATAATTGATACGATTTTTCCATAGACAGAATTTAGGCCCATCGCTCAAAAATGTCACTGAATATGTTATAGTCCACTGGGAGGAGAGCAAAACAAAACAAATTCTTCTAACTTCAGATGTATTGTTGTGTGGAGACGATGGCATGAAAGTTATGTTCACTTGTGCACAAAATGCATACAAATGTTCATGAATGGATGAGTTGGGTCGGGGGGCAAGCAGAGGGTGCTGTGGGAGATTATTATTATTTTTTTTTGTAATGACAGGGTGCTGGGCAGCTGGATTCTGTTTTCTGATGCGACCAGGGAGCATAGCAGGCCACAGATTGCGCCGTCTGTGGGCTTTGTGTTCATTAGTGGGCCAACAGTGCAGCTCACAAGCATATCATGTTAAAAAGAAATGCCAGGCCACAGAGGGATTTTCCTGCTGTGTCTATGTGTGGGGGAAGAGGTGAAGTTGTGGATCAAGGGGAAGGAATTAGTAAACTTCAGTCCAAAAACTTTCCCCTCAATTGAAGAAACCTTCAAACTCATTCCTAATCTACTATAGTCAAACACCATGTCTGTTAGTTGAGTTTGATTTTAGCCTGGAAAGCAGCCAATTTCTGCCAAGTGTTTGGAGAACCCCTGATGCAGTATTAGGTAGTTGTTGGTATAGGCCAGGTACCAGTTGGTTTGATTTCACTCCTGTTTCTCGGCATTGGCATGCAACGATGCCCCCCCCCCAAGAAAATAAACCAACAACTATTTTATTTGAGTAATTTATTGACCCTGATATACCTTCGCTTTGTTTGTATTCTTGTGATCATTTAGTGTTACTCAGTGACTAAAACACCACCCAAAGTCGGGATCACGCTTCAGTGTAACAATGAAACTGGATCTGTCCTTGTGTGCTGCATCAAATCTCAGCAGCCCATTTATCTTTAGTGAGAGCACAAGGTGCCTATTGGGTGGTCGCTTGGCACTTGAGACCAGGCCACCTTCCGCTGATTGTTTAAATGTGGACATATCTGGATTGAATTGGTGACCTGCTCCTTCTCTCACCCTCAGTTTCCTTTGTTTCATGTGGCTGGTATCTACAAAAATCCACATGTGCCTCATATGGCTTTGTTCACTAGATGACCACCATCAAACTCGTTACCGGAATTCAAATTGCTTGAATTGGCAAATGAAACTACATGGGGGATGGATCTGTTTTGATGGTTAGCATACCAGTCTGGCGCAATGATTGACAATATATTTCATAGCGTGATTTGTGATTGCTGATCAAATTCAAGAGTGAGATTGGTTTATTTAAAATGATAGGATCGAACATTTATATTGCGTAAACTTGATTGAGTAACGTTTTAGCAAAAAATGTCACTGTGAAATAAATACCTGGACAATAGAAAGAGCAGGTCAAGTTTACTGCATTACTGTTGATTCTTGTAAGAGAACAGCTAAACATTAATTGTAGGTATAGTAGACAAATGAGGAAACCACAATTTAAAAGCAATTAACACTTCAGGTTGAATCAGGAAGAGGTTAAATGTTCTAAATTAAATTTTCAACAACATTAAAATATTGGTAACAGACATTTTAATAGCAGGTTAATTTATTCACTACTTTGCCTTTAACACAATTTCAACATATATTGACTAAACCGTAGGCTTACCTGCAATGTTGTTTTATTTCCAATTTAGAAATAATACAACCAAACAAAGCACAAAAAAAACCCTGGTTCCAAAAAGTCTCTAAACCAATCCTGGGTTAAGCCTTTAGAGATGCTCTTTAAAGTTTAATAGCCTACAAATTAAATTACTTAAGTATTTCTTAGTAATTATTTGTACTTTTACTTTTACCAAAGTATTATTATTTTTTTCACAAGTAATTCAACTGTACTTCTAATTAATTACGGAATATCAGTATGTTTCCCATCTCTGCCATCGTGTTATTTCCTAATTGATCAAATTGATTTATTGCCTTTTAAAACAATGTTAACTCAATTTAGCTCATGCAGAAAACCAAATTGTCAAGCACAGATCAATATAATTTAGCATAGGTGACCTTTGAAATTCCTTTCAAGGTGATTCTAGTTTAGGATGATGAAGAGCATTTGTTTTCCAAAAAACAGGGATTCCGATTCGTCATTTTCTAACACACACACCACCTTTTATTAATTTGATTTTATCAAGCATTTTTCATCAAAAGTAAGTTTCTAGAGTAAAAAACTGAATAAAAATGAAATCTTACTCTATTGTGTTAATATACAGTAGGCTACTTGTGTGATTTCTTCTTAAAAAACATGTAAATGTGTGAGCAGTGGCAGTGGTGTCTTTGGAATTTCAATTGAAAACTTTAAGAATGTAGATTTTGGCTAGATATGTCTTGAGTCACAAAAAAAGGCTGAGGTTACAATCTGTCATGTAAAAAGCAACACGCTTTGCGATGACGGGATGAAATGAGGTTTTATTTTCCTGTGCAAAAGATTAGTATCTTACTCCTTTATCTTTCCTGACAATATGCCACCATGACTTACTAGTGACACATTCACTCAAAACGTCGTGGTGTTTTGACAATACAGAGCGAGGCACAAAAAAAAATGTGCACATGTACAACAATCCCTATTGAATCTAACATACATTTAAAGTAAAACAATATAATCTATACTGGTTGGACCAGTTGATCTCTATCTATAAGTGATCCAACACAAAGAGTGTGTCATGAAAAACAGGATAAGAGAACTTAGTCACCTGACAGTCTCATCAGATTTGACAGCATGTACACTTTGACTGGCATTTATATGTGACTTTTGAAGACGTTCTGCAACCAACAATCCACAATTTAACTTGTCTATTTCACTACAGTTTATCAATATTAAATATTAAAATGATATATCAGCTAAGATAGTCATTTTTGTAACCCCCTGATAATGAATTTTTGTGAGCTATTTTTAAAGGCGTCATTTATTTGACCTTCTTTCTTAAACCCTTTCCTCTTGTGTGCAAAAAGCCCCATAAATCACTTTCCTGTAAACAGTAGTGACACGCAGCCTGATGTGTATTTCGATATATATTTAGGAGACCACAAGGCTTGAAATCTGAGCCTGGCTGTGTTTGAGGGACTCACGTGTGTTTTGGGTGCAGCCTCATTTCTCTACATGTGTGTGTGTCTGCATAAGTGTCTCCGTCTGCTCACAGAGAATTCCGTTTGTTGTACACAGATCCGGTTAATTTGCTCTTATTGTTACGAATCGTACGCCGTCACGCTGAAATGCGGCAATGCTACCAGTAACAACAACACAGATTGAGGCCGGGGAGCAGGCGAAGCAGCTCCGTGACGCCACGGCCGCCCTGGCTGGCTGTTCCAAATTACTGAGTTGTGAGTCTCGATGGTGTAAACAAACTCTCTGTAGCGCATATGGTGTGGCAGAAAACAGTCCTACTGGAACGCCAATTAAATAATTCACCTCATAGCACGTACTGTATAAATATGCCTAAATTCCACGATACATCAGACACAGTCGATGTTTAAATGTGGTTTTGGCAAAAGATTACATAGGTATTTCAGTGTAAGGCACATTACACATTGCCAAAGATTATCATGAGAGGCATTTTAGCTGACTTTGTTTAGTTAAGTTCGGTACACACCGTTGTCCGAAACAGAAATGTGTCTCGCAGAGAGGGTAAAATGACAGTTTACATATATACTTTTAAAGGCCTCAAGAAAGGATGTCTCAATCATGTACTCGTCACACAAAACGGTTTGTAATGCTTATTGTTTCCGTGTTTGATCACTTGTTGCTAAAAGTCATAAACAAAGATTGTCTATCCATCCATCCATTTTCTGAAACGTTTAGTCCCCACGGGGGCCGCGGGCGTGCTGGAGCCTATCCCAGCCGTCATCAGGCAGTAGTAGGCGGGGGACACCCTGAACCGGTTGCCAGCCAATCGCAGGGCACACAGAGACGAACAACCATTCGCATTCGCACTCACACCTAGGGACAATTTGGAGTGCTCAATCGGCCTACCAAGCATGTTTTTGGGAGGTGGGAGGAAACCGGAGCGCCCGGAGAAAACCCACGCGGACACGGGGAGAACATGCAAACTCCACATAGGGAGGGTCGGAGGTGGAATCGAACCCCCACCCTCCTAACTGTCAGGTGGACATGCTACCCAGTGCGCCACCGAGCCACTCTAAACAAAGATTGTATACAATATATTCAGATTTATTGTTGTATTAAGTCTTTTTGGTCCATCTAAGTCAAGTCAGTCAACCTGCTGAGGGCTGAGTTAGAAGCTCCCAAGTACAATGATTATTAAATCAATTTCAACCTATATTCACTTGGTTGCAATAGCAAATCAATGTTCAAACTATTAAACTTCATTTCTTTTTTTTTTTTAACAAAAAATAGTTTTTTTTTTCCTCTTTTAGGCTCCAGCACGCCCGCGACCCCCGTGGGGACTAAGCGGTTCAGAAAATGAATGAATGAATGAATCAATGTCCCCAAAACCTGTGATAGGGCTATGTTCACCACTGTCTTACAGCATCCTTCCGTTTAGCAACGCTCAAAAAGCATTTGGGAACAGATGAGAGGAATAGTTGAAGATGATTTTAAAGTAGAATTCTTTCTCACTTTTGCGTGATGTACAACTTGAGTTGCTCAATAGTCCAGGTTCTCAAATACTATCTCATCGCTTCCTGTCAATATTGTGGCTCTGAGTTTGACCCCAAATGAAAGAGCGCGTAAAGTATAAGGGGGAAGGATGCCTATGTGGTGGGTAAGGGGTTGGCGACAGATTTAAGGGCCTGGCTGGCAGTGCATGTTTGTAGTGACCATGAGAAGGTTCCCCAAGGATTGGTCTCGAGCCCAGGTGCAGTCTATTAATGAAGATGCTGGATATAAAACCCAAGTCCCCATGTGAAATCTCAGTCAACACTATGACCCTCTTTAACCCTGGATTAGCTTCCTTTTCCAGGTTTAGGAGATGACCCCAACATTTCCCCCGCTCCGCTACCTGAACTCTGAGAGACAGACCTCTCCTTGGGGATGGCCATTGGAGTTGTTTTCTGGACTGAAGCCAGTTTGGACTCATCACAACAACAAAGATGTCCATCTGGTAGGGCTAACAGGAAGCTTGGTGTTCGGTCTTGACACATCCATCCTGCCTCTTGAAATGAAAAATAGTCATTATGTTGCTGTTGCTTTGGATGATTTTACAGTAGTTGTCTCAGTGTAGATTTTGTTGTTGTATCACATCAAACATGTGTGTCCCTTATCAATTCGACAGTTTTTTCATTTGCGATTATTCTTACTTCTTTCATGTGAACCCGTGACAACGAAGCCATGTTTTAATGACATGTTTTAGTGTGGAGAAAGAAAAAAAAAATCCCCACGCACAAGGTGATCCAAACATTGACAAAGCTTAGTGGAAAAAAAAGGTCAGTTCCTTTGAGCTTCAACATTCACTTTGCTCGTCAAAGGTCACTTTCATCCTTGTCAATATTAGCATTAAGTGAACACGAGGGTACAGCGAACAGGGAAGACCGGTATAGCAACCAGAGGCTCCCTGTCTCCCTCAAGAAAAATAGAATTTTCATTTAGTGGTCTCAAATAAGTCCAGCGGTCTTCTTCAGGCACTATGGGGTTGACAACTTCGCTGTAAGTTAACTTAACTATTTTGACACAAATGGTGGTGCAAGACATGTAGCCAGATAACATAACATAATACTCACAGGCATATATTCTTTGTCTTCTGCAAAGTACAACAAATATTACTGCTGAGATCTTGTGAAGTCTCCACTGGCTGCATGTATAATTTATCTGTAAATCTATATTATTTTTCCCACAGGTGGCGAGGGTGTGGGTACCACATGAAGCAGCATAATGACAATTTATAGCGTGATTTTACTCTTAATATTAATCATGACCAAAATGTTCATAGTATTTTTCTGGGAAGGGTGGAACAGATCAATGTTATTTCCATTCATTTCAAAGTGGAAAGATGATTTGAGATGCGTTATGAGTCAAGATCATGGTTTTCTGATAAAGGTACCCACTACAACATTAAAAAAAATACTAGTGCTAGTTAGTAATTGCTCTACCAGACAAGTGACTCTACGTGGATTCATAGCTCTTGTGCATCAATATGAGTTCTGTAACTCCACACGGAAACTTTCAAGTGTATCTCATGTGTGTTCACGGATATACTAATAGGAATCTGTGTTTTATGCGTGTGTGTGTGGCATCATCGTTGTCATTTGTTCTCGTTAGCTGCTACTATTTTGAGCCATACATGTGTTAAAGATCACATCTTCCACTCATTACACGACGAGAGCTGAAGCTGCAGCCGCCTCCCTCCAACTTGTGTGTTTGTGCGTGGGGGGCAGAAGTGTGTGTTGAAAGGATGTTTTCAGGTTGAGAATGTGACTGTGGTTAGGCACACTCCTTGTCTGCGGTTCCCTCTCATTCTCTTTCTCAGTCGCTCGCCCACACCTGCCTGTGCTATCTATCCTCATATCTTCATTGGCTTCCTCACACCTGTTGATAAAAGACATCCTCACCTGTCAGCAACAGCCACCCAGCCATTTGTGGAGGAGAGGAAACCACACTGACTGTTTCTCTCTCTGTCTGCAGCTGTTTTGCTCTGTCACCCAGATAAACTGATATGAAAACAGAGTGATTACAATTTTCTTTGAAAATTTGGAAATATAAAATTAGGTACAAAAGACTGCAGTCACTGAAAACATCAAACGCGGTGTGTTTTCACACTCATGGTGGCACACAAAGGAAAATGCAAATGTCTAATCCACTATTGTGGTCTCACATACTGTTAGACCATTTTTTTTTGTGTCGTGGTGCAGATTTGTACTTGGTGATTTGTACACTCAATGGGCCTTATTTTCATGCCCAGTCAAATTGAGTACATGGGTGGAGTCTCTTTCTTTCTTTCTTTCTTTCTTTCTTTCTTTCTTTCTTTCTTTCTTTCTTTCTTTCTTTCTTTCTTTCTTTCTTTCTTTCTTTCTTTCTTTCTTTCTTGTTGGTAGACTTTGCACTGATCGAATCGGGAATAACGTGAAGGGGCGTTTGCGCCTTTCTACACTATTGTGAAATGGAAGTAGGCTTTTTCCTGGCCATTCCTAATTTGCATTATAATCAGGGCTGTCCAAGCAATATATAGGTTCAAGCATTCTGACGTTGACGTTGCAGAAACAGAAATAGACTCACTGGGATCCATGCATGATATTGGCTTGTAAACGGCAAGATCTCCCCTTGTGGATTTTCTATTAGACGCGCTTGTGACGTGAGAGACCGCCTTTCACCCATAAAGTGTGCATCTGTGTCTGACCACTCACTACCCAATAGTCAAGGCATTGATGATAAGAAGATGATAATGATTCTAATTTGTTTGTTCAATGAATTGATTTCTACAATGAGTCAGAGGGATTGTCCCAAGTTGTCATATTTACAAATGAAATAAATGGCCCCCATTTAATCGGATAATGTATGTAAGGGTCCAAATGCTTCTGATCAGAAGCGTGATTGCTACTTCTCTCGTTTGGATGATATAACACAATTTTTTTTTGTCATCAATTCATGGCAAAAGTATCATTTGGGCGTTGCGCGGGAGTCAAGCGATATGTCATTTGATCATCCTTTGATAAATAGAGCGCTATTGGTGCTGTGAGTATAGGTAGAAGTCTGTGTCTCCTCCAGACAACAATGTGTTAAAGACGTGTGTGTCACACCATTGAATGGAGGTGGCAGGGTGCGAACAGCTGGAGACAAGTTGTAAAGCAGTGAGGTTACAATTGGTGTTAATAGATGCCTTCCTAAAGTGTGGCGCACAATACACATTGAAACACTTCCATGCTTGTCAAGTTGTGTTTGCCACCATCAGCTACAAATGAGTCCATTTAGATTTTATCAGGACTCACTCTTAGGGCTGTATTTTCAATTTTGAGCAATTGGGATGGTGGCTCTAACGCTGTGCAACCAAAGACAATATTTCTTGAGAGAGAATCTTTTCAAGTAAAATATTTTTTCTCATCCACAAAAAAGAAGGAATTGGTCTGACTGCTCCAAAACCTTTGCATGTCATTGTGTTGATTGTCCTTATACACTGGTGCATGTTTAAATGATCAGTGTTCACTGCAAGACATTAATTTGCAATACAATAGGCAAGAACTCAATGGCAGGGTAGGTGTGTATAGTTGACACCCAGAAGCCTCTGGGAGTTGACAAATGGGGGAAAAAAAGTTCTGAAGATAAATGTAGCACAATTATTCAAAGTAACAAATGTTCCTAATGATTTATGCACAGCTCAAGTTGCTTTATTTTTGCCTGGGTAGGTTTTTGCAGGAGGACAGTGGAGCTCGTGGAGTGAACCCTGGGGCTGCTCTGAGTTGATGCTCAGACAGCGAACAGAAGACGTTGACTAATGTGCTATGTGAGACCACCGCCATTGATATTTACCTCATTTCTCCTTGCCTGAACAGTGTCTCAACAATGTCAAGGCGAGTAACCGTGTTGTGTTCCCCCCCCCCCCCACACACACACACCCCTACATACCGAGCAGAGGTTTGGCAATGCCAGGGGCTTCAATGATGACTTTTCCTGCAGGCCCACCCATTGGTGCCCGGCGGCACTGCGAGGGGGGGGGGGGGGGGGGGAGTGAGCGAGCAAGAGGGGAAGAGGTCAGACTGCATGCTTCAGGCAATGTAGAAAAAATATACGTTTTCACTTGTCTGCCAAATAAACATACTTGGTACATTGCTGACAAATGATTTAATAAAAAATGATTCCAGTCTTAAACTGTATAAATTGTAAACAGTAATTTGCATGCTCCATTCCCTTTACACATGGTTATGCTGTTTTTTTATTTTTATTTGTTTGTATTTCACTCATTACCTGGCTTTGCAAGTTAGATGATCTCTTCCGTCACAGATTCCAATTTCATGTATCATAAAAGTGGGATGGATATCAACAGATCTGCTAACGGGATACGTTTGTGAAATTATTACAGTTAGTGATGAATGTATAACATAAATGTCAATTGTGCATTATAACTGGAAGTGTTCCCAATGAATGAATAGAATGTAGTCTTGCGATAAAAAAGACTTTGACCATTGTCATGCCATTGCCAAATAGTTCAACAGAGGTGTGACAAAAATAACAGAACATATTTTCCATTTGAAAAAATCAGCCCATTATTTAAGTATTGTTTATTAATACGGCATTGCTCAGTGGTAGAGGGGTTGCCTCCCAACCCAGAAGCTGAGGGTTCTGTCCCCAGGTCTTGTGATCATGTCGAAATGTCCTTGAGCAAGACACTGATGGTGTATCATCAGCAGGTTAAGGAGCAAGCAGTGTGAAGCTTGAGTACCGATGGTAGAAAAGTGCTATATAAGTACAGCCCATTTACCATTATCATTTAAATAAAACAGTGCTCCAATTTCTCTAGATTCGGTCATATTACAGCCAAGGTTTACTTACTATATGAAGAACTGATTTTCTAACCTTACAAATACATTTGCATTATTATGAGAAAATGTAATTTATTCACTCAGACCAGCAACTTTTGTTCCATTGCAATATTTTACAGTAGGTACCTGACCCTGAACATATTCAAATGCATACCTACAGTACAGTACGAAATAAGAACAAGTGGTACACACAAAATGGATATTAAAACGTGTTCCTTATGCATAGACATGCAATGTACAAATGTGTTCTTTCACAGAGCATCTTTCATTTACAGACCCTGCTGATCCATAGCAGCTGCAGTCCTGTTCATCCTCATTTGGACTTCCATCCGTGTGTCCTGGACGTCAGGCACACCTGCCGTCCAGAGTAGCTCTGCGAGGTCTGCCTTACAGACAAGACTTTGTAGTGACTCTGTAGTCTGACATCTGGACCATGAAGGTGAAACATGGCGAACAAAGTTCTGCCACAAAAAGGGTAATGTGGTTCTTTTCTCAGCAAGCACCCGCTCAAGTGAATGCAATTCTTTGAAATGTTCTTCATGTGTTGACAGAAGACACAATGATGAAAGTTGTTCTAGAAAACAATGGCCATGTTGTGAGCTCTCTTTCCATTCCATATGGATGCAGATTCAACATGCTTGCTTCTATAATTATTGACAGGCCGGATCCCAGCAGCCTGTCCTTTAGTTTTCTTTGTCCTCGGTTTTCTTGTCACTCTTCAGATAATTTTCTCTGACCTATGTTTTAAAAAAGAGCATATGAATGTGATGCAAACTTCCCAACCACTCTTTTGATATACCCGTATACAAATACCAATTTTTAACATGTGACATACAAACAACCAATGAATCAATCAATCAATGAATCAATCAATCAATGAATCAACCAACCAACCAACCAACCAACCAACCAACCAACCAACCAACCAACCAACCAACCAACCAACCAACCAACCAACCAACCAACCAACCAACCAACCAACCAACCAACCAACCAACCAACCAACCAACCAACCAACCAACCACAAAAATACCCTGCTGTAAGCTTTACCGCCTGTAATGTGTGGTGTACTTGAAATGACCAACTAAGCATACCACACATCATGAAACTGTTTTTATATCACAGAAAAGCTTTGTTGCACTCCCTAAACGGGGCATTGACAATTGGGCCAAGCATTTTCCCACCCTTGTGTTCAGTCAGCAAAGGCCCAATTCTCGGATGTCTCTGAAAGATTACCCTGAATGATTATTCTGTGGTGTGAGATGTGTTAAAGGGGCGCATGGTATGCATTTTTTCACAGTTTAAAACAATTCCAGGTGTCGTAATAACATGTCTGTTGCATGCTTCCACCAAAATACCCTATAGATCCCAAATTATAGACATGTTTTTACAGATATCTCTTGCAATTGTGAGCCAATCATTTTACATTAGACTGGTAACCAGTGGGTTCTCTCCTCTCCCCCTTGCTAGGCAGTAAGCTTCCTACCAGTGGAAACAGAGCTCAGACGCATAGACACATGTTTACTGTCAGCATGGATGCCCTGTGTGCATCATGCTGCCTTTCACAGCTCAGTTTTGTTGACATGACTGACATAGTCATGTATCGTATGCGGTGTTCTGTGTTGGTCATCTCGAGTATGCTACGCCTTATCTTTATGTATGCAGGGGTAGCTCACATGTGAAAAATCGGTTAGTATGTCAATATTCCACTGAACTTTGAAGTTTTGATACTTATGAATACTGATTTACGATATAAATGCTTGCTGAGGGACATGCAGTGGGATGGAGAAAACATTAATTAACCTGATTGAACTGAATATTGTATGCTTGGGGCTTTTGGAATGTATTCTTTGTGTCTTTTTTTTTTCTTTCAAGCTTTGGATGGCTTTGAAATGAAAAACATTTCTCCCCCAGGGAAAATTCTCTCGGTTCCTGTACAAATAAATAACAGTACACGCAGTAAAAATAAAATAGCAATTATCTTAGAGTGATACACAGAGAGAGAGAGAGAGAGAGAGAGAGAGAGAGAGAGAGAGAGAGAGAGAGAGAGAGAGAGAGAGAGAGAGAGAGAGAGAGAGAGAGAGAGAGAGAGAGAGAGCCAATGCAGCACACGCAGCAGCACAATTTATGTCAAAGTTCAGTGATGCTCTGTTTTTACATGTCAAGCCTCTGGTTTGATGGCACATAAAAGGGGTGGTTTTTCAGACTGATAAAGGTGCTCACATATAACCCGTAAACATCTCTACGCAAAGACTTGTGTTTGCATGAGTAGCATCTCACAATTTGATGGGCACAAGCTTTTTAACGCCCTTATCCTTTGGAAGGAGTCTGGTATTATCACACAGGACAACCAGAGGTCAGATTGGGTTTTGTTGACACTCAAGTCTGAGCTGAAGACGGTGTTTGTGCGGTTGATTGAAGCTCTGTCTCACTAAGTAGCTCAGGTACAAATGCGGGCATGTTTCTTCACAAACACAACACTGTGTATAAACTAACTCAGCTAAGCCCAGCTGACAGTACAATTTGATTTTTTAAGACGACCCGCATAAAAGCCTCTCCACCCTGTTTTAAGTAATAAGAGATTATAGGTAATCTCACAGTCATGACAGGTTGGCATTTGAGAACAGCAACCACCTCTGACCTCCAATAACTTAACAAGGTCAAGGTAAAGGAGGACTTTTCTGAACAATCGTTACTTTTACAGTAGTAGTATGTGCTCATGGGCTTGTCTATGGTCACTAAGGTTGAAAATATAAACTGACATTCCAACCTAATTTTTCTAGGATCAAGGGAACCCCCTCTCTCTCTCTCTCTCTCTCTCTCTCTCTCTCTCTCTCTCTCTCTCTCTCTCTCTCTCTCTCTCTCTCTTTCTCTGTCTGTCTCTCCCTCTCTCTCAGTCATGCATACATGCTCACGCACACTTGAAGGCACTGGGATTACAGGATTATGGAAAGGAGTAGTGAAGATTCCTGTTTTGGATATCTGCTGAGGCTTAAATTTCCTAGCTGCACATTTCATGGTGGAAAACTCCCAAGAGGAGATGGTGATCGAAGTGTCAATCCCACATTAGCTTCAACTCAGAGTAAACACGTATATTCTATGACCCAAAAGTTACATGCAGTCTTTTTTTCCCTTGGGTGATTAGACCACCACTTTTCTTTAAGAATCATTCAGTCCCTCACAAAAGTTGTCTTTAACTATTTTGTAGAAGCAACAGTTGATAATCTGACTTTTAAATAATCAATTAGTTTTACAAATGGCTGATATGAAAGCTAATGACCTCGCAATCATGAAACATCATGTTTAATATACAAAATTAAATTGTCTTCAGCAAATAAAGATTGCTCAGTTAATGTACACAGAAAGGTCAGATTTTTTCCCATGGTGAGTCATGTGAACATTTAACGTTTACTTCAAATATAAACATATATTAGAAATATTAAAGTAAAAACTGCATCCAGTCAGTATGACAATGAGCCATACAAGTTTTTGATGAACTCATCAGGAATAGCAAAGAAAACAGTCTTTATGACTCCCAGAGTTGTTTTTTGGTTTTGTTTACCAAGCTTCCTCTTTTATTCTAACCCAGACATGCTCAATGATGTTCATGTCTGGTGACGGGCTGGAGTACTTTGATGGCGAACCATCCTGCTGTTTTATGGTTGGGGATGTAGGAGGTAGCTAATATTAATGTATCTATTGTGCTTATTTCTTAATCATGCTTCATTTATGTTTTACTGTCTTGTAAAGCACTTTGAATCGCCTTTTTGTTAAATTGTGCTATAGAAATAAACTTGCCTTGTCTTTTGATATTTTTGGTTATTGATATCGTCTTCAACTCTGCAAACTAAATTGTCTCTTTAGCTGACCTGGACTTGTGTCAAACATCGTTTTCGACGCTGAGACAAGTGAAGTTGTCATCCACCTCAGTCGTGGATCTGGTCTTAGGGTGAATCTTAGGGACGTTGTCAGAGGTCAAGTTGCAGTTCATGGCAATGTCTGTTGAGCCGGGGTTCTTTTCACGCACGCCCAATAATCAACTGATTGATCACTGATTACAAGTGAGGCCGTAATGTAGGATTGTGTGCATCATAAGACAAGGCGACAAGAATGTTGTCTTTACAAAAACTGACTTGGTGGGCTTTACCAAGCTGTGAATATTAGAATGCTTTTCAGCATGATGTGCACCTGCAGGTCAGAACAACCAGCTGTTCTGCAGAGTGACACATTTTTTTTTTGTCTGGTGATTGTTGGCTAGAGAGAATCTCTTCCACGGCAGGGCATCCTGGTACGTGGCAATGCATATTGGAATGGGACCATGGGTGCAAGACGGTCCCATCTTACCAGCTCAGCTCAGTCGAGTCCTCAGGCTCCCTCACATCTGTGTACTGTCTGACCCAGTGGCAGGCAGCTGCTCCCTCTCATTATACCGCCTAATGGATGGATCCGTTTCCCTCTGACCTCATGCTTACTCCTCATAACACACACACACACCTATTTCTTCCACCTTTGAGCCACTGGGCAGATGCCGCATGCACTGTAAAAATCACACTTAAGTTGGATCAACTTTAAAATAGAAATTGTTTACATTTATCGCAACAATATTTGTTTACACAACAAGGCAAGCAAGTTCAAAACAATTTACTGACTTGATTATACTTATATCTCTGAGAGACAATGCGAGGGGCAATCACCTCTGTAAACTCATACCTCATTATTAAAAATGCGGGAAAGCATAATTTCACGTTAGATATATAACTTATCATGTTGAAAGATTTCTGAAATGTGCGTTTGATTATTTTAGAGGTATATGAATATCAGTGATGCGTACTGGGAAATGCTTGTTCATGCATATATGGCAAAGCAGAGGGAGCATGGTATGGAGTAGACAAAAAAAAAAAAAAGCCAAAATACCAACGTGGCAGCTAAACATTTGGTTGCCAGGCAACAGAGCTTGTACTGAGTTATGAAGAGCAGGGTCCATTACTCTATTTCCCAGATCTGGTGTTTGGGCGAGTGGTGGTGTGTGCGGGAGTGGTGGGCGGGGTGTTGCGGACAGAGAAATGTCTCCACCTGTTCGGATTTGTCAGGGCTCGTGAACAATGACACTGGCTGCAACAGACTGCAGGTCTCTTGGGGGCCCCAACACTGGCATATCAAAAGACCCCTCAGACTGTACTGAGGTTTAAAGATCTCTTGATACTTTTGGGGTCTAGACACTTTGACAGCATCATAATAATCTAAATATTTTTAGTCTAGCAGCATACTTGCCAAGCTGATTTTTTTAAAATACATTTATATGTATTCAACTTCTTTCGATGACTACGTATCTAAACATAAACAAAACTTTTAGAAAGCACATCCATAGTTTCTATTGCTACGGTTACAGTAAGTTAAGAATGACTTTGGCAATTGTGCTGTCCAGTTAACAATGTCTTTACACTTGTTTGTCACATCTGTTCTGCAGGAGTGTGTTTTGTGCATGTAGGTGTAAGGGAGCGCATGCCTGTGTGTGCTCAAATGACACACTGACTGCCAGTCAGATTCTGGCCAATTTGTCAAAGCCAGTAAGATGCCAGCAAATGAGCAGAAAATATATTTGAAGAGCAAGTAAATGTTTTGGTTTTTGACAGCTCATTCTCTCCAACTCTGCAGCACTGAACGTTTTCTGTCTTTCATTTGTAGCTATTGGCAGTTAGACTTAACATTGTATCTGCTATGAGTAATACATTTTTCAACAAAATTGACGAAACACTGACCTAGAATAATGTACTTTGTGTTTGATGTAATCATATTACTATTTATGATTTTTTTGGGTTAGTTCTAGAATTGGACTTTGTTAGATCATAAATCATGGTGTGAAAATATAAAAAAAACACAGGTCTGTATGAGATGCCCGCACTAGATACTGCTTGGTATTTTCTCTCATTATCAGTTGTGGAATGTAGTTCGATGGTGACATGTGCTTCTTGCTTCCGCTTAACTTCCAAATGACTAGCATTAGTTAACGACGCTGATGGTATTTGTGCTGCGTTGGTATGTTGGAAATAATTACATGAGCAAGATTTGCAATCCACCAGTGCAGTCTTGTGTGCGTGTGTGTGTGTGTGTGTGTGTGTGTGTGTGTGTGTGTGTGTGTGTGTTGGTGTGTGAACATTAGCTTTTTACCAGTAAATGCACACATAGGTAATTTTGTGGGGCACACCAATGAAAGATCTGTATCCAAAAGAGCGATTAAGATCTTGAGTTTAAACACTGTCAAAAAAAACCTAGTTGTTTAATGATGTGTTTATTATTGTGGTCTAATATTATGTAGAACCAGACTGCATCAGATTGAAAGGTGTTTCTAATATTCCCCACTCTCATATTACAGCAAAAACATTACACACCAAATTCACCGTTTTGAATCATCACATACAGTCAGTATTAAAGCTCCTGCTTATTATTTAGAGGACATCAGCCAATGGCACACATTAGTAAGTATATTGGCACACAATGAGTCAAATATTGGCTTAGAGCAGCGCACCTCAAGTGTGTTTACGTAATAATACAATGCAAATATACATCCGGTACTAAAACCCTGATGTGGTTTTATAAAAGAAATAAGAATGAGATGAATGATTTTTTTTTTATGTAATAGTTTTATCCTCACTATTCTGTTTAACTCCTTGATATACTAGTACACAAATGGGATAAAAGGGAGTAGCTTTTTGCTTGTTAAGTAAACAGTCGGTTTTGATGTAGAGAAGAGACATGACTCAAATTTGTCTCCTCATTGTGTCATTCAAACAATAAACTGATTTCAGTAAGTTTGTCATTATTAACATCACAAACCTTCTTCTGTATGTCATTAATGTTCGACTTGACCTACGCCTGTCTCAGTTGAGTTGTTTAGGAGCCCAGCCCAGCTGACGTTGGGCAAGACGCAGGCTACATCCTGGATTGGTCCCCAGGCAATCAATCGATTTCAAAACCACATGGAATATCTGTACGCACAAGTTCCTAAAGCACCTTCTCTGCATGTTTGCATATACATACTCTTCTTTTTATAAAGCATACTACAGGGCTAAATTCAAACAGTTTCATCGTTTTTTTTTATACTGTAGCTTGATCTAACGGCTTACCTTGGATAGCTGTTGACAAAAAGTAAAATTTGAAAAGCAATTGCTGAACAGTACTAATTTTATTTATTCTCATTTTTGCCAAGCTTCAATGCTGATTTCAAAGCTCAATTTAAGAAAAGTGAACCCGTGGTCAGGTGGGGCTCAATTTAATTATTGTACTTCAACCTTACCCTGCACATGCAATCACGAAGCAGACATTGTGTGAACACATACTCTACCTCATCGTCTTACTTCTTGGCACTTGTAAATATTTCTACGACAGTAGCATATCTATCCAGCTCAACAATCATGGTGCCTCAGACACAATAAAGCTCACTTTAGATCTAATGCCAACTGTCTTTCTAGTCAAGGAATGAGATTGCTTGATGAGCAACATCATAGTGCTTTACAATTCTGACATGTAGCGTGACATGAACCCCCATGAGTTACCTCCTACTGAAAGTATGGATGATGTCATTGTAGGGATAATACAAGGTATTTCCATAAAGATAGAAAAGCCCCGACAAAAAAAAAGAAAAAAATATTGTGAGCAACACAGTCAACCCCACCATTTGTTCTCATCTGCCAGATACAACGATCATGTTTCACTTCTCTTCTCAGGTTCTCCTCAGTAATTTATCTTTAAAGACTACACCTGTCAGAAGCCTTGATTTCCTCTATGAGGGATTTTGTCAGCCAGCAGTAGAAGAAAAGAAGACAGATTCATCTTCTGGTTAGGGTCTTGCCAGAACAATCTATCTCGCTCTGGAGACAGAGATATTGCAATCAATTTTTGCTGTTGTAATGTAATATACTTGTCAGGGAGCTTTGTGTCCAGTTTCATTCACTCAGCAAGCTTGTTGTAGAAGCTTTAAGAAAAGAATAAGCTTCAACGCTTAGTTCTGCTGTAGAACAAGCAGCCAAATACACAACATTGACAATTACATGGAGACACATCGATAAGGGTTGGATGAGTTGCTGTAGTTCCCTGCTCCAGGCCCATTTTTTTTTCCCCCCGCACGACTCTACTTCAGCCCGCAGAAAGTCCCCATAAATGCATTGTTGGATGAGACCGGTGTAAAAAAAATATCAGAGCGCTGACCTCAACCCCATCATGGGATGAACTCAAGAGGAGATTAGGAGCATGTCCTAATCAGTTTGGAACTTGGCCACATTTCATTCAGATGGGAATTTTTATCAAATTTGAAGGAAACAAATGAATGGCTTTCAGAGTGTCATCAAGCTTTGAATTACAAAGTATAAATGGCTGTTTTGTGTCTAGTTTTAGCTCTACCATTTTTCTTTGCGTCTTTTTGTGCTTGTGCTGCTGCTGCAGCGGCATAGGGAGTACATTCTCGACGCTGCTTCAAGCTCACATTTTTAAACCACAGCAAAATGGGCAAAGAAGCAAAAGTTTTGCTTCAAATACTTCATCTGCGCTCCCTTCCACGCAAACTGCATTGACTATATATGGAAACACATCGCCACAAACGCTCAACTCGTGTTTGGTCTGACCGCAGCCTAATACTGTATTTGATGGTTGAAAATTTAATCACAGTATAACCCTAAAAAGAGCATAAAAAGAGAAACATTGACCTCAGTGTGGTCGGTAGCTGCCTGCGTGTACTAAGGATTCTTTTAGGAACAGTCGCAAAAAGAAGTCCTAAGCTGCCAACGCTAACAAAGACTCACATGACACCAGCCAAGTACCTGCACACTCCAACACACTAGGTCAGAAAGGCAGAGAGTCTTGTGAATTTCAATGACTCAATGCTCTCAGCCCCAGCTTTTCCAGACCACACTGTCAGCCTATAAGCTCTTTTGACACGGGCATGAATACCTTACTTGCACTTGGCCAGAGTGTTTGGGTTCAAAGCCCTGCTCATGGCAAGGATGAACTGCTGTGTGCTGTGTTTGGCAGCGCGCGTCCTGCCGAGACAGGAGTGGAGATTTTCTGCCTGGATGAGATGGAATGACTACCGCATGAAGCTCAGTGGACGGCAGAGAGATGTCAGTCACACACTGCAGCTCATCACCCATCGCCTGCATACTCCTACTCCTTAGCTGTCTGTTTGTCTTTGTTACACACAATTTGACTTTTTGGTGTGATTGTTATTAAATCCATTTTTTTTTTTTTATTTACACCTGAAAAGTGTTTAGTAGCTGTGCTCAACAGATGATTAAATATGAATAGTAACAACACGAGTGACTGATTGCGGGACAATTAAAAAGACGTTTTTAGATCATCGTAGATATTTTAGTTTTAGTTTTCATTTGGTGCTGAGATTGATTCAATTTGAGCACAAAATAAAGGGACATCTACTTCACTTATCACCCCATCTTTAACTCATAAAATTATTGCTCACATGGTACTTGTTACATACACTTTTTATAATGCCTATGTCAGCCTAAACTAAAATCCTAAAGGGGGATCCACTGAATTTGTATTGTTTGCACATATTTTAAACACATCAAGAAGTAGCAAAATGAAAATTCTCATTTTTTTCCCCTTGGCTCATATGTGAATATTAGTTTAATTGGTTTTCTGTTTATTACTTCCATGTCATCAGTAAGAGAAAAAGCAATAAAACAATAAGTGACGCATAATGTCCGTTTTCATGTTTTACTTTAATGTCACATAAAAAATAATTTTGATTCCAACTTAAAATATAATTTACTTCTGTCATTGTGTTTATGGTGTAAAATGAAATGTACTTGGGCTACAACATGCTTAGATTTGGCCATTTTTCTTGCGTAATGGAGATTTGTAGAGAGAGACTTGCTTGTGTTTCCTTGATGTCTTACAAATAGAACACCACAGAGCTCAATCATGTTTCTATGGATGCACTTATTTCTGACTGATTTCGACCATTGGAATTTGACAATTGCTCAGATTTCTTCAGTGGTAACCAACCCCCTTACTCCCACATATGCATACCATATATACACTTCGTAAAGACCAAGACCCTATGTAACAGTTCATCTCTATTTTATTCAGATGTACTGTCAACAGAAATAAAAGATATTTTCTTCTGTATAGCTATAAAGCGATAAATAATGAGTGTTCATGTGCTTTAGAGCAAATAAATAAATAAATAAATAAATAAATGCAGCACTGCTGACCTAGTACATGACACCCAAACATGAGACATAACATCACGTTTCATTTTCAACCATTGCTGTGAGGTATCATAACTCTGTTATGCTTTATTGCCATCTACTGGTTGAGAGACAAAAACAACTATTTGCCCACCTTTAGCCTTATTGTGCTGTTTCCGGTGTGGCAAACGTTTCGGGTGATTAGTGTTATAGCATTATAGAATATTTTTTATCTATGATGTAATTATCATCAATGATGCATTCAAGTCTGGGAAGCGTTTGAGGAATCAAGTTTCATTGTTCAAGTTGTTCACAACAATAGAACAGCAAACAGGAAAACAAAAATTAATGTTTAAAAAGTGACACTGCTCAAATTTGAGGCCACCATTGTACTTTTATTTATTTCTCCAAATTAGTTTTATTGGTCCCTATATATCATCCACATTTGTGCAATTTGATTCAGGTCCCTGGACAATATGCATATATACCTGCTAACAACACTGAAGACATTTTAAATAATTGAACAGTTTCCTCCTGTTCTCCAACACATGTACCTTTTCGATCCCTTTTATTGTTTAACACCTGCCCATTGGTTGTTTAGTTACAGCAAAGATCATAAGGTGATTCAATTTGATCTGATCACGTCACCCTACCTCTTTTGTATCTGCGGTTAAAAGCTCTTGAGCACCTTACTTATGGTTTTATTACAGCTATCGAATAATGGCTGCAGCTGGCACATATGTAACAGTACAATAACTCATAAACTTTGCATTATCACAGAAGCAAAAAAGCAGAGTGGGCTGTGCAAAGAGTATCCGTTTCAAAAGTACTGGCCACATGCAGTGCCAAAATGTAAGAAAACACGGATTGACTGGCGACTTGGGAATAATCACGCACTTAAAAGCAACAGGTTGATACACTGTATCCGCTGTCACAACAATTCACCTGCCGCCATCATTCAGCGCCACCATTCACAGCCACGTCATCTTTTTTCTGCCTGAGCAAATGGGCATGTCAGCACTTACTGTGCGGTATTGATCGAACCTCAGGTGCAAAGTGGAGACACCCGCTGAACACCTTACCTAACACTTTTTTTCAAGGCAATATTTCTAAACCAGACACTGTTGCTTCAACAGCATGGCGATCTTTGCCTCTTTAGAGCTCAGAGTGAGTAAACATGAGGCTGAAAGCCAGCCGCGGACTCCTTTAGAAAATACAACAAAACGAGCTTTAACTGTAGTTACATGCCTTTCAATGCCATGCAAACACAGAGCTGATGTGATCCTGGCTAACCCCAACTGGCCACTGTGGTCACACAAGTGTGGTCTGCTGACAGCTCCTGTTAGGACTCCATTGTTTGGACATGGCCATGGAAGACAAGAGAGGAGCTAGTTCAAGCACAAAGAGGACACAGGTACACGCTTTCCTCTGTCTCATCCCAGCTGCTCCTTCGTTTGGATGCTTCGCTGTCAATCAACCTCAATGAATGGAGAACCCCGACTTGTCCACAGCACTGGAGTAGTCCAGCGGCAAGAGCTCAGTACACCCCTGAGCCACTAAAGACAGGTGCAGGCCAAGATGTGAGCGTCTCATAATGGTGCTGACAGATAAGTTGCTCTTAGAGTCTCTGGATGGAGGTCCAGCCGTGCACTTTAATGCTCATGGTCATTTGTCACAGCCTAACTGCTGGAGCAAAGGTGCTGTTGTGCCTTGTCAGTTTGCACATGTTCAAAGCAAATGAAATAAAATACGAGCATGGAAAGGATGTATCTGTTTTCACGCGTGGATTCTCCAAACTCCAAGTCAGCTCTCTCGGAAAAAAAACAAGCTCATAACATGTTCAGCAATAAACCACAATCAACAATATCTTCAAACTTCGACTTAGATGATCTCAACAAGAGACACAGTTTCAGCAAAAGCAGAAATGGCTGCTCTGTCAGATTAAAATGCTCATAGTAACAATGGTGTGAATGTGCTAAAATCATTGATTAAGAAAACTTGGCAATACTTCAAGTCTATTTTTGTACTATTCTTTTTTTTCCTCTTCTCACTGTGGCCCCAATATTCAATAGTAACACTACTCGAACTCAATTCTATTAAGCCTCCAGTCAGATTACACTGACATCATCCCAATATTAATTGCAACTCATGGTGGATTTATTTGAGGGATTATAATGGCTATAAAAAAGTAAAGTAAACAAATAAAGTCAACGATAAAAAAGTTGAAAGATCTGCATGACATATAGGATGACTGAAACAAATTCTGAGATTTAGTGGTATTTTAGTTTGACTTATTGAATTCATGTGCAATTCCTGCCTGACCTTTATTTTCTTGTTTGGCCCTTTTTTAAGTTGTCTGCAGCTTTTTGAAGATTCAAATCCATACGTACATGACAACAAAGCTAACACATTTATTATACAAATACCAATGACTAAGAGCTTACAAACAAACATGGACTACGGAAGCATGGCGCTGCCAGTGTGAAGTAAAAAATGTTGGACTGGCAATTACGTTAGAAATGAACTTGGAGCTAAATGCTTCAAACATAGCATTTCCCATTTACCAGAGTATTGTTTACATACATATTTAAATATGTTTGAACTTACTCGTGAACATGTGCAAAAGTATTTGCCAGTCAAAAATCGTTTATTCCACATTGGCAGCTCCACGCTTCCATGGTCTATGTTAATTTGGACGGAGCAAGCAAACTGCAGTAAATAGGTATGGTTGTATACCTAAAAACTAAGTCAAAATTCTTTGTAAAACATGAATTTCTAAAAAGTTTTGGTGTTCAGGTAGCCATATTAAGCCTTACTATATTTAAAAAAGACAGAGGTCATTCAGGTCACCTAGACAAAGGCCTTTCTAAAGGGAGTGGAAGCCCTGTGTGCCAGGGATGACAGATGCAGAGACGCGATTGGCCTGTTCCCGTACGGATGGGATTTGCTGTCAACAAGTCCCAATTAGTCCAATCAGAGTGGAAGGAAACAGCAGAGAAAGGATACTTTGTCAGTACTGCTGTTTGTGAAGCTGGAGGCAAAAGCAAAACACAATCGGTGGCTCATTCTTCCCGTATCACATTCTATGGAGGCGAATTAACCCAGTCTTGTTGTGGCATCGCTTTGTTGACACACGCTGCAGCGAGGGCCGCATTGTTTCAGCTTTAAATGTTGCTGCTGATGTAAATACTGCCGTCTGCTTTGCTTTTGTGATTCTGAATGGCAGTCAATGAGCGGGACTTCTTCCTGACACAAATGTGTCATCGAGAGCCTTTCAAATTGTGAACAAACACTGCCATGATCTAAGCAAGCTGCAGTTCACATGAAAATCCATGTGAGAATATTCAAGTGAGGAAGTATGCAGTCCAGAGAACGGATATAAAATCTTTTTTGGACAATAAGCATGGCATAAAATTCTGAGAAATAGTTTGAGGGACTGCAAGAAACGAACAATTGAACTTGTGATGACGAGAAAACTGGGATTGTTTCCACCTCTCGCCCAAAGTCAGCTGGGATAAGGTCCAGCACACCTGTGCGTCGCAACCTAAAAGAGGATACGCAAAACAGACAATGGATAGATGGATGACTTGAAAAACATACAGAAAAGGTCACTTTATAATGATGCATAAACTGTAGAAGATAATACAATGGACACCATATTATCTGATTTTTTTGTGGTGATTAAAAACAGGAAATAGCTTATCACGTCTCTACTCATTAATGTAAAAAAATATAAATAATAATAATAATAATAAATAATGTAAAAAAATATATATATAAAAAAAATATATATATAATATAATAAAAAAAATATATATATATTATAATAAAAAAATGTATATATATATATATATATATATATATATATATATATATATATATATATATATATATATATATATATATATATACATATATATATATATATATATATATATATATGGCTAATATTATATATTATATATATATATATATTGGGTGACCTTGACGGGCCAACTTATCAGCAGGGACTTAATGAGTGACGAGACATTGATCCTTGACCCAAGGAAGTCATGTTGCTGGAAAGGAACTGAAGGTCCGATTCATGCTGAGAATATCAGCGTAGTCAGGGTAGCTTGGATGGCAGAGGTGAAGATGGACAGGTAATTGGGAAGGTGGAGCAGATATATTTTTTCTCGGGCCCTCTTCTTTGGATGGATGCTTTCACTGTCAAAGTACATTTACAAAATACATTCTTTGAACAAGTTTGGAGTTCACACAAATTCCGCTGAAAAGCAGATAAATGAGTATATCTCTGTATTTGTAGGCCATGCTGGATGATTCCTGTTGCGACTGCAAAATGGATCCATCCATCATCTGAATTGCTTCTCCTCACAAGGCGCACTGGTTCCTATCCCAGCTGTCTTTGGGCAGTAGCCGGGGCACACCCGGAACTGGTTGCCAGGCAATTGCAGGGCACATAGACAAATAACCGCTCACACTCACACCTATGGACAATTTGGAGTGCTCAATGAGCCTACCACGCATGTCTTTGGAATGTGGGAGGAAACAGGAGTATCCGAAGCAAACCCATGCAAGCACGGGGAGAACATGCAAATTCCACAAAAGGAGGCCGGAGCCGTTATCAAAACTTGCACTTAAGAACTGCATACGTGCTAACTAGAATGCCATGAGGCCACCCACAAATTATTTTAACATATTATCATTAGTATCCATCCATCTTCAACACCGCTTATCCTGTTTCCGGAACCTATCCTAGCTGACTTTGGGCAGACTACACCCTCCTAAACTGCTCGCCAGCCAGTGGCAGGACATTTTCTGCAATAGTAAAAATAACTGACAAAATATGGATATGTTTTTTTTTTTTTTAGAAATAACCACACCATTTTTCGAGTCTTGGTCCTTGCGCTTTTGCTACATTTTGATCCATAAAAGTGCTTTAGAAATACTTTTAAATTTTATTTGGTCCATCCAATATTCTATAGCACTCATCCTGTTCAGGGTTGCAGGGAACTAAAACTGACTTAGGACAAAAAGCAGACGACACCCTGAGCTGGCCACCAGGCAATCGCAGGGCACATATAGAGACAGGCGACAATAGACATAAATTCATACCTCAGTCATGGTGTGAACGTTATTTTCAAGGCTGCAACATTGTTTTGAATGGACTAAGGCTTTTTGTGCTTATGTATTCCGGTTCCATTTAAAATCAATGATAGCAGTAAATAGCTTAATATCATTGCAGAAATGCATTTGTATCAATGAAGACCTCCAACCTAAGCGATGCCTCCTCCATTTGCAGTGAAGTAAATAAATTCCTAGTTTAAAGTCATTTTAAAATATTAAGCCACACATGTTCATTTGTTAGCCACTGGTTTCTAAAAAAATGTGTTGAACTAGCAAAGTAAACAGGTCCATCTCACACCCCATATACATGATATACTATTTAGTCTCCTGTCTTCCCAGAACACCACCTCCTAGAGAATTCTCAACGGGCCTTTAAATATTCTTGTCTGCCTATGTTGGACCGCGTGTTTGGATCATAACAAAAGATCCATTATACATTTTAAAGGGAAGTAAACTTACACTTTTTGGAAGATTGTAAAATGCTAATATTAAGTACTTGTCTTTTAGTACATCCTCAATGTGAATCCTGGATACTGATATATTTTTTAACTCGAATTTAGGGTTATTATAATCCACAACTGATCAATAGCTTATGTAGGAGAGGGGCCGCATTGGGTCACGTCATCTTGCCTTACCGTAGACGGCCTCTTAGGTCGTAGGTATGTTTGCGAACGGTATAATGCTCAGCTGCTTTTCTCGACAACGGTGATTGAGATGACAGTTTGCCTTCTATGGTTGCAGCAAGCTTTGATCTTAAAGAGATTCCTCAGTGTCACTTTGAGACAAACTAAAGCAAAAACAGAGCTCCTTTAGATGTGACTATTAACCCCAAGAACACGATCCACTTACATTAAGATACTTTAATGCAACAGTGGCACAACACAACACTGTCTACTGTTTATTTTTCACTCTGCCATGTTTGTTAAACTTGTGAATGTGATCTAAAGTAGAAGCTGTATCAAAAGTTGTGTTGGAATTGATGCTGTACTCATTTGTCCCAAAGTTCGAAAAAGATTCCTGCAACATTTATAAAACTAAAGTGTTTGGGGAAGTAAAGTCTTAATTGTCGATAGCTGTGAATGAAAGAGTGAATGGTTGTTTGTATGTGCCTGCAATTGGCTGGTGTCGTGTGCCTCACACCCAATAAAGGCTGAGATAGGTTCCAGCTCACAATAATGACAACCGTGATGAATGAAAATGGATGGATCAAAAATAAAGGGTTAGGTTTAGCAGCAGGTGGATTTTTTTTCTTAACCACCAAAATTATAAATGACAGCTCATGGTATAATTTTATATATACATTTATAAGATTATGTATATTAATATAAAAATGTGAACATTTTCAAATATCCAATATACCCAGTATTTTAGGACACATACAGCCAGCCATCTCTGATAAAAATTAGCTGTTTAGGGGACAAAATTTGTAGCCAGAAGAACGTAGAGCTACCAGGTTTTGCATTAGTGACAGACATAAAGAGAATGTCTTCAAGTTGAAATAGGACAACCTCAAACTCGACACTCCACTTTTGTGGAAATTTGTGTGGGTGTGTGTGAGAGAGTTTTATGCAATCTTTTGTGTGTCTGCCACAAATGAAATATACACCTTTCCAATTTAATAAGTCTCTGCCTGCCATTAAAGGCACAACACTTGTGTTATTCTTTCAGCAACATTCGCTTCCCACTGACAGGTCCTCTGTTAACTAGCCAGTAGGCCACAGTGTGCACTGCCAGGTTTATTGCAACACTTACAAATGCATTCCTACCTCAACACAAACGCGTGAACATACATACACACACATGCACAGATCACACTGGCTTATGACATTTCATTTAAAAAAAAAAAAAAGTACACTTAAATGCTTAAAATGATAAAATGCTTTCAAACTGTAGCAGATTTTTTTGTTTTGATGGGTGTATTTAGGTCTCGCGAAAAACTGACAATGTGATGCTGTATTAGTATGAAATGTATTTATTTGCAGTTCAGCAATTCTGTTTGAATCCTATCAAGCCTGTGTTCAGTTATAGAATAGAAATATTAATACATAAATACACATGAATATAATAGCAACTATTATTCCATCACTCTGACCTTTCCACATATATGTACCCTTTTTTTTTTTTTAACAAATGGTACTGTGGTTTGGTCTCAGCTATCCTTTCTAAATGAATAATGTCCCTCGAGGGCTCTAGTCTGTAATTTACGGTCAAACAAAAAAAGTTGAGACAAGGACTTATGGCCTGTGAACTGTTTGTGTTAGCTGCCCTGTAAAAGGGATCACATTGTCAGCTTCGGCAGTGTGTGACTTCGAAAGGGAACAAAGTGAGTGTGTATGTGCACTTCTGTGTGTATGAATGATAGTGGGGGCATGTGTGTGTTTGTTGGGGGACTAGAGATTAAGGGTGGGAGTGTTGTAGCAGTGTATTGCCATATGGAAAGAAAATTCTAAAATTAATGCCGCAATTATCTGCAGCAGCTGCCCCAAAACAAGAGCAGCTGTACTGAGGGATCATTTGTGTCCAACTCCCACAGCAAATGCACAATATTAAAAGACAGTTACAATCTAAGTCGCCTCGGTTATGTGCACTCACCGAATGGTGAGCAATGAACACCAATGTTACATTTGTATTAGATTGAGTGACTTGCTCGACTGCCTTTCTTATTTTCATAATGCCACATTTGTGAATTTACTGCAACATCTGGAGTCACCACTAGGTGAGGTCATTCAACGCTTCCCATGAAATATGGCCAATGGCTCACAGTGGTCTTCAGCTTGTTTCCCAGGCCGTTTTTAGATATGTTATGTCCATTGGCATTGATCATATTGCCAAGGTCATGGCTTCTAGATGGCTTTTCCACTATTAGAACTCATTAAAGCTCATTAGACGTCAGCTGCTTGTCTTGTTTCTCCTCATACACACACTCTCATGCACAATTATACACACACATAACCTGGACAGATGCCCACACCAACGCACTTGTTCTATACACAAATACAAGCAAGCAGAGACGTCGCTGTGATTTCTGTGATACAAACCCGTAGCATGGCAAATGGCAAATTGTCGTGGTGGTGAGTTCTTAGAAACCAATGTTTGGTAAACGGAGAAGGCTGGGAGTCAGGGAGTGGAGTGGGCGAGAGCAGCAGGTGTTTCATTTTCAGGTCCCACTGGGTGCATTCCTCTCTTCTAAACCACCGGCCAAGGTAGCACGGCTGTCTGGAAACAAGTTCATCAACAACTCGTGATACCCCGGCTGGGTTGCAGGGTTGAGGTATGAGCAGTTGGAAGTGATGGGAGTCCAGTTTCCGATGATCTGTTGTTGCATGCCGGCATCATCCGTTATCAGAAGAACATTGAGAACATCTATCAGACTGACTCATTCACATTCACACTTTTGTAAAAGTTACAGTCTTCCTTTGAAAACACTCTTTCTTTGTAATCCTGGCCAATTTTGTATTTTTTCCAATACCTTTGCCACCGGTGGACTCATAAGGCATTATCTGTTACCGCAAATGTTGCTCAGGTAGTTTTTCGGTCCGTCTCATTTTGAACATGCCCAGGCGTAAGAATTCAATACAGACATGTTCATACCAACATCCTCCAGGTGTGTTAGAATACATCACAGATATTCGATGAACCTGTGATCTCCTTTTCTCATGGAATGCCATAACTGAAGATTAAACATCCTGGAAACAGATCGTCAGCAACTGTCTCCCCAGCTTCAAAGAGTCACGTAACTATCAACTGTAAGTCAAGAGACAAAGAACCGCCACTGTATTATTTTTCATCTGTCATTCTCATCTACGTATCGCTCACTATGAACTGTCGCTTTTACAACAGACGTTTTTGTCATGTCCGATGTTACTATACATAAATTGGTTGACTTTTCAGAATATGCAGTCTTGTTCTTTGCTAAGGTCAAATCAAGATGATGAATATTTTGTTGAAAAAGAATGATACAGAGTTGTTGAGTTATACCAAGTAGAGAACTAACGAGGATTTCGACAGGAAAAGAATGTTGATATGACAGATTCATGGGTCAGTGGTATGGTTGTCCTTCCCTGCTGGCTGCCATGTGCTGAAGTGTAACAGCCAGGAACGCGATGCTGAGCAGAGGGAGATGGAACAGCAGAAGGGGGGAGCTTTAGTGGGGGAATGGGCTGTTACAGCCCATTAAAGTGCAAGATAATAACGGTGGGAGGTAATACAACTGTTGCAGCAGAGGCTGCTGACATAAAGCCAAGAAACGTTTCAGTTGCGATTTATAATGCATTTAGAAATTGCAAAAAATGCTAATCAAGTACTGTAGCTGTCATTTGAGCCTGTCTATGTTGTTTTTCTATTAGTCTGATTATTATGCTTGCATTAGGACAAAAGGAGACATGGAGTAATGCCAAATTATTCTTATTCTATGCTTTCCTACGATATTATCTCAGTACATCACATGATTATTTCAAGAACTTGTGCAGCTATTTGTTGATACTGGATTTTATAATTTGAACAATTCCTACAGCAACAGTTCTTAGTGCCACTTAAAAGGCCGCAATTTGTCCATCTGTTCCGAGAGAGTGCCTACCCGCTGCATCGTGCTCTTCACACAAAGTTTGACGAGGTTTGTTGTGCTATTCCCAACGCCTTATGTCGCCCTGCAATAATGTCATTACACAGTCGGACTAACAATGCATGATACTTAATGAGCGTTGTGGTGTTCTGCCGTGCTTAACTTACCCAAGGAGAAAGAAAAAGTAGGTAGTTCCCATCAAATATTTAACATTCGTAAATGTCTCAAGAGTTGTGTTACTTTCCAGTGTGTTCCTGTTCATGAATGCTATACTGAGTGTAAGGGTACATCGCCGCTTAAACGAATCAAGCCTCAAGGTTATCGTTATTTTTCAGATGAAAATCAATTCAAGAGCGTCAAGATCGAGCAATGAAGGTTTCTGTATTTCAATCTACACGTGACTATGAGAAAACCTAATGATGTTTACACACCACTGAAAATTCTTCTTTCTTTTTTTGCAATTTGACATTTGGTCTACAGGTATGATCCCTACCCTGATTACCATCGATAGTTGTTACTTTAATGTTCCCCTTTACCTTGTTTGTGCCAATACCTTGTTAAAAATCAAAGCTCAAAGCACAGATTCAACCAAAGAAATGGCATGCTCTTCAATGATGTCATCTGTGCTTGATTGCAAGTGGCTAGAGAATAGTTGTGTAAGAGCAGGAGCAATATTACCATGTCTGTTTGTGTACTGACAGTTGTGCAGATTAATATCACCTTAGCGTTGAGCATAGTATCTGTTCCCTATCCCCACCCTTTTCCGTGTGGGGTATCAGAGGCTATTTATGAGGTCACAATGGGCCTGTCATAGTGGCTGAGATTAATGAAGACTGTTTCTGTGGCTAGGAGGCTTTGGGGATTCCGCTTTCCTTCTGCACATGTTCCCTAAAACTGTTTAACCTCAGCCAAGTACAAGTCACATCAACACGCTCTCTGTGCACAGCTAACCTGAATTTGTGTATTATTGTTTCTCGTGTGATCTTATTGAAAATGTTTGGTTGTTTTTACAACAGAAAACAACGACGTAAAACACAGCTAGTGAAATTCTGGGTTGGTAGTATTTAAGAAAATATGATGATAGCATGTGATGCATACTTCCAAGTGGATTCTTCTTATGTGACTGTGTTTATTTTCTCCTCACATGTTGGGCTTTATCACTCTTACTTTTGAGTCACTGCCCTGGCTGTAGATGTGGAAGTGACCCGACACATGATCGCATCGTTGTATCTCAACATAAATCATAGATGTTGGACCCAGGGGACGATTGCACAATGCAAGACATGTCGTGAACTCTCCATCTTGCTGTGAACTTGCCCCAAGGCGGCCGTATCAGGTGTTGTTGACCCTATGTGTTGCTGTTAGTATATTGCTTCGTCAGATGAAGGGTGGCAACTTAAGACAAGAACACATCACCTGCAAGTTTACACAATAGCCCGGCCTTGTACTCACTCGGGGGATTCTGTAAAATGCTGCAGGGGAGGAATCTTATTTAGGACAATATACATCCACCACACGTATGCCGAGACATCAGAATCTGTCTGGCTGCACTGTGATGAAATTCACCCAAATCACATTACTTTCTGGTTCCAGGCAAAAGGTTTATTCCACTTTTAGCCACAACATAATGAAGTAGCCTGAGTACATCGTAAACACCCAACGTTGTGGCCTGTTGTCATGAAAATCAGGATGTACCCTCAAGTGTAGCTGCACTGTCTATGAAGATAAATCCAATAATACCAAGGTCATAGCTTGCAAACAGTCCGGATTTTCATCCAATTGTCTGGTGGAAATAAAAGAAAATGGCCAATGACAGGGTTCCAGTCTTTAAAGCTGAGCAGGTAACAAGAATCAGAGGAAGTCGGTGCCAGATTGCCGTTTATCACCAGTTAAGTCCTTAGTCAACAAAAAATTGTGACCGACTGACTACAAGTTTTCTATCATGCTTTTTATTCTTTATTCTTATTTTCTATGATGCTTTTTCTTCTTTCTTAAAGACAGGTAGATGGAATACAAGTTGTTTTGTGGAACATCCTTAATCTAAATAGCCCTCCTATAGATTGCATAGTTCGAGCCAAGGGTTGTACTAGGTGAGGTGTGTTCCTGGACAAAAACAGATGTAGTGTGTTATCTTAGAAGACTAAAATCAATGCTGTAAGAAAATGAAGCAGCACAATATTCCATATCTCACAATGTGTGTATGTGTGTGCCTGTGTGCTCAAGTTTGTACGTGTGTGTCCGTGCACAAGCTTAGTGGGTGTGAGATAGCTATCTGGAGCCATACATCAGGGCCAGTGTGGCAGTAGGCCCATGTAATTATTGGGTCTCAATGGGACACTGTGTTATTTTGGCCCAGGGTGAGATACTTATCTAGTCCTGTCAGCATCCACCTGGATGGATGATTTGGACTCCTCAGAGAGGTGGCTCACCTTCCCTCAGAATCAAAGCCAAACTGACCATTTCTTTCACAGCAGCCTCTCCATCGCACTCAGTTTGAGGCCACAATGCAAAATTGTTATTCTTCAGTCGCTAACTTTGGCCTCTGACAACAATAAATATGTAACATCTGTTAATCAATAAATTCATCCGATTTTTCTATGAATATAGGTTTTTGACGAGGAGGATCTTAATGAATGTAAGATATGAAAATGAACATTTTCCTGCTACTGTTTTCCATCCTGACCACACTAATGATGATTTATTTGCACTTGTAGCAGTCTGCATGTAACTGACAATGGTTTTGTGAAGTGTTACAGAGCCCATGTGGCAGTATCCTGATGTCGGCTTTTGATGCAGCGCTGCCTGAGGGAATAAAGGTCATTCATTATATGCTTGTTTTTCAACATTATCACTTAGTGCAGGGATTGCTTTATGTTCTCTGGATCTTTTGATGATATTCATGAGAACACAGCAATGTCAGGATGAAAATGTTGACGTCTGTGTCCCACAGCTCAAGAGACTCTCCATTTGTGAAAGCAACAGTGGATGAGAGAGAGAGAGAGAGAGAGAGAGAGAGAGAGAGAGAGAGAGAGAGAGAGAGAGAGAGAGAGAGAGAGAGAGAGAGAGAGAGAGAGAGAGAGAGAGAGAGAGAAAGAGAGACCTACAGATGGCCTTCCTGTAATTTGAAAAACCAAAGATTAGAAACATTCACACCTTTGCACTGCAAATTCTTAACGTGTTGCCATGCATCTACGGTCAACTAACTTTCCAATCAGTCTATGCAATGTAATAGTTTCCAACCCCACCAAAACACCATTCTAATATTTGCTTTCTGAAATGGATGCAGCACATCACATCTTACAATTAGAAAGCAAATTGCCTCAGTTCAAACGTGGAATTCCAGGCACTCACTTTGAGGATCATGTTACATGGTGAAGTTTGTTTGTGATGGGTTGTATCATTGAATGCTCCAAAATCTATCATCACTTTCCTTTATGCTGACAATGGTAAACACACGGCACATACAAACATCTTAACATCTTAAAGGAATTGTATTGAATACTATATTTTATGTGTTGAAAATGTAGTTGTGTGAGAGATACCTCTGGATCTTGTCTCAGGGGTGCATTGATCCGTTTTAACAAAGTAAACATTAACAAATACAAAAAAAACCAACAACATATATTCAGACTAAGTGACAAATTCTTTTACAATAGTTACCTAACGTGCAAAAAGAACTAGGACTCAGGTCTCCATAAGCCTTTTCAAGAATGGCTGAATGCAACACTGATTTTTGCCTTTGTTAAATGTATTTGCTTTTAACCAGTCCATTAGGTTCAGATAACCTCTGCCTGTTGGACCTTAGCAGCTTAAAACCGTGCGACCCCGCCCTTGACCTTTGCCCTGTACACCCCCTTCCCATCACACCACTTAAGTCCTCAAGTTAAGAAGAAATGTTGACGCTTTCCATTCCGAGAAGGAGCTAAGATCACTGCAACATGTGAGTTCATTAACACATATCTGTCTGTTTGCTCCAGTGATGAGATTTCAAGTTGCTTTACAGCTTTGCCCAAAAGGAGAGGCTGCTGGTATCAGTCAATACCAGCTTCACTTGTAGGAAATCCGTTTAAGGAAACCCATTTACATAATATTGATGTACTCTTGTGTATCTAAACCACAAATATAGGTGTCATATATATTCCACTATATGAATGACAGGTGAGGCTGAAGTAAAATACACATAGTGTTCTTACACCACCCGCTGGCCAGGGATGGTACCAACAGGGTTATAATGGAACAATATTTATTTGATTCTATTTTTATTATTGAAAAACCATTGTTGATATTAAATAAATAGATGTATTATTGTAATTGAGAATATTTGAATAAGGATTATTTCACTACATTCATGAAAAAGACCATACAACATACAAAAACGTAAATGGAATTTATTGGCTTGATTTTTATGAATTACTCAGATGTTCATCACTGCAGCAAGAACCTCACATTATCTGCACACATAATTTCTTGCTCCAAAACAGTTGCCGGTCGATATTTCTTGTTCTGGACAGCTTTCTTGTAGACTGCATCTCATCACTGCCATGGATAGACAGATGGAAGAGCTGATGGAGGGTGGTGCCTAATGAATCATTGCGCAAACGAGCTCTACTATACAGTTCTAATGATAGATGGCAGTGCTTGTCTGGATATATTGTATATTTGTGTCCAGATGTTGAATGTACACACTGTGTTGATTATGCACAAATCCCATAACTAATGCATAAGTGCATAATTTTCACTATCTTTGGCGCTTGCACAATGTTTGAGTTGCTTGCACATCTATTTATGATGGACATTCTGTGGTCGGCATTGTGTCTGTGTGCGTGTTACTGAATCTGATCAAGGCCGCTGTTAAGCCAGGAAGATTGTAGCATCCCGACACAGCCTTGGAGCTTTGGCAGTTGGTCTTTGTAGAATATGTGTAAACAGCTATGGGCACCAAGAGTCTCGATCGAGTAAACAGATGGCAGCTGTTTGAACAAGAACTTTAAGCCTTGATTTGATAAACTGGGTATGATTTGCCAGAAGGAAGGTTATTGCCAAATGAAGCCAACATTTTGTCCATTACGTTTGATGAATCATATAGTTTGACTTTTCACTTTGAAACGGTTGTTGTTGTAATCATGATAATGCATTTTGTGTCAGTTTTTTTTTTTTTATTAAACCAACAATATAGAGTTACATCACCTGACTGTGTCTTGACTAACTTGTAATACGCAAAATTCTCTATTTGGTTATCCCAACCTCAGCGAACGTAAAATTGTATTCACACAGTTTTTTATTTTGAAATTACTAAATAGCTACAAACTAGAGGTCTGTGCAGTGAGCACTCTTGCTCCCTATATTGTAGTTTATTTGAGACTTGTTTTTAATCAATGTGCTACTATATATGTACTTGCTCAATTTACACTTACTTTATGTAGGTATGAATACATTAAATACAACACAAGTTGGGCAAGTATTTGTGCTCAATGTATAACATGCTTACCTCCTGAAGCTTGGTTTTGTTCCAAACATCTTCTGTTCCGACTCGGTCAATTATCTGTTCTTTAGAGAGTGTTCAATGTCCATGAAGGTCCCATTTTATTGTCATACTTTCACTGCAACATTAACGTGTTACATGGATGCCAAGTTGCATGAAAGATTGTGTGTGTGAGACCTGACTTATATTGTCTGGAAGCATCCATACTTGTTAATAGCTTTAAACATGTCAAGGTCAAAACTCAGCCAGACCTTAATGGTATTCAAATCTTGTCAAACCACCATTATTTATGTGCTTGGGTCACCCAACATCCATCTGTCCGTCCATCCATCTGTCCGTCCATCCATCTGTCCGTCCATCCATCTGTCCATCCATCCATCCATCATCCATCCGTCCGTCCGTCCGTCCGTCCGTCCGTCCGTTTGTCCATCCATCCATCCATCCATCCATCCATTTTCAACACTGCTTATCCTGTTCAAGGTCACAGGGGTGCTGGAACCTATCCCAGCTGACATCGGGCGAGGGTCACCTAACACTTTTTATCAAAATGCTGTATATAAAAAAACCTCCAACAATGTACATATGATTTGGTAACCTGATACCAAAATTCACCCAAAGGTGCAACATACCATTTGCGCGCAACAAGTTACAGGAAGCAATCCGGCAGTATTAAACCAAATATTTTTCATGTATACATTTTAAAACGCCTTGCGGGTCCTCTGTATTTTTCGCAATGTCACCCTAGAGTGCAAAACAGCAACTTGTGACCAAAGGCCTTGCCTTCTATCATTTATTTTTTGATACGGGTAGAGTAGAATATGTACCTTATTATTTTTAATGGAGCCTATGTCTTTATTTATTTGCAATTTACGTTCCTCTGCGGAAATGAATAGGATAAGGAAAGCCAAAACATACCTTTTATGAGCAAAGAGCAAACACGCATACACATAATGCCTTAGTCGACATGACTTTGACAGCTGCCTATCCTGCCTCCCCAGTCGATGGACTGAATTTTGACGGAAACATGCGATGATTTGGCGGTGTCTGCTCAGTCACGTACTTGTCGTGCAACATTTCGCCTGGTCCACGACGCAGAACAAAGTAGATTTATCTTGTAGTCACGCAGTGCGACCGTCGTGAATGACAAAAAAGTTGAGTCGTTTGAGAAGGCCATAAGTGAGAGTAACCATAAGTGGATCAGTACAGGAGTACACTGAATTCACATGCTGGGATTGGCCTTCAGTGACAATTGAGATAAAGTAATTCTTGTGTTTATTCAAATCAGTAATAAAGGAAAACCTTTTTCCACAATTTTCAAATTCTGTGATTGATCTTGGGTTCACTCAGTCATTGTCAAATCAAAGTCAGCAGTTAACTAGCAGAAAGTGTGTTTACCTGTGTGTGGCCTTGTTTCCCAGAGAACAGAGGAAATGGTCTGTGATGTTGTGGGACACACAGGTGGGTCCAAGTTAAAAGCGTTGAGCCTTAGTTTCTGTGATGTGGGCCCACACCTTGTGTTGAAAAGTGTCCTTGTTTAAAGCTCCGAAATTAAAGAGGGTGATGACAATAAAAATTAGGAAGGTCATCAAGACCTCTGTACACAAGACAGAAAATAAAAGGCAAAGATGAATGACTTCAGGTATCATCCATAACGCAGTTCTAAAATAGCAGATTCTGATTTTTGATTGGCCTAAACAGTCCCACAACACACAACCTTTGAATCTAAACCACGTTTGGGAAATGCAGGAGACCCCACACTTGACAAAGAAAGAAATTAGTTGCTCTTACTGTATGGTGTGTGGTATAGTAGAGATGACAGCATACCACACACACAAATATTTCTACTGACTATTTGTTAGGCTCTTCCTCCAAGTCAGATGTCTCCAAGTCTTACCTCACTTGTTCTCACCAACCATTCAGAGAAAGGAAAAGTGCTGATAATATTGGGAATCAGCTGATGGCCCGTGAGGTAAATTAAATTTTCTGATCAAGTAATGAAACTGTCCTATTGCTAATATATAGTGGAGTACTTCAAGTTACATGAGCCAGGACAAATGGGTCCAAAGGCCCTTGACAGATTAGATTGATATAGCAGCACAAGGAGACTGAATTCTGATTGAGGGGGATCCCAATACAATCCTCTCTTCATTTTGAACACAGTAGAGCAGAACTAGGCTGCATCAAATCTTATGCCCTTCAGTTGAAGCGACTTAGGTAAGCAAAGTAGAAACTCTTCCCTGTTCAACATAGTACATTTCATGCATCCCTGTATTTCTTGATGAAAAACCTTTGAGCGCAACCAAAACCCTGCCAATGTCATTTTCAGCAAGCTTTTCTTTATTAACATGTAGAAATAGAGTTGAAATTAAAGCTGCATTGGCTACAATTAGAAAAATAATAAACTACTTTCAATAGAATTGATGTTGTAGATATCGACTCACTTTGTATTTTTGTACAAACTCTCAAACCTAAAAATAGATGTGAATTGGGGACACCAAGACACCTTTAAGCTAAATGAAATGTAATGATAGACAGTATAGTCAGTCAAGAATGCACCTGAATCATCTTGTGAATGTTATGATTTTCTTTTTCATTTTTCTCTTCAAAATGTCTTTTCCAAAACAAGATTGGGGTGTTCTGATGGAAAACACATGGCATTAATGCAACCAGCGACAAATGATAACTGTTTCCCAAAGTCTTCAGCCAATCAGCAATAATCACATAACTTTAAGAACCCAAAAGTAAAACTTTTTGGCTTCGTGACACATTTTAAATTAAACATGAAACAAATTTAATAATACATTTGCAGGCATAGGGCACAAGTTGAATAACCAATCTTATAATATGCTTCATGCAGTCCATTCATTGCTTAAACATTGATTTTCGGCACAACCATAAATTCCTCAATTTTTGACATAGTCAAATTGAGAGAAATCAATGCAAATGTGCTTGGTTTCCCGCTGGACCTGAACAGACCCGTATAAATGTTTTGAGCTTCGGAACAAGTGTCATTGGATTTTCTCAACGGTCACTGGAGACGTTGGGGTTGGCAAGGTCATTCTTCCTGCTTGGCTAGCCACATGCACACGCACACACTCGCACACAGGTGCTCATTGTTCAGTCAGACTGCTATCAGCCTACACGCCCCTGGCTATGAATCAATTGAAGGGAGAAAGAAAGATGGAAAGTCAGAGAGAGCTCTTTTAAGTAAACAGGGGTGAGCAGGTCTCTGTCTCTGGTCAGATTTATTGGACTGGCAGTCGACCCCAACTGTCCTATGCTTGAATGGGTTAGCTTGATGTGTTGTGGGCAGTGGCTGAGGGTCTACTGACACCAGGGTCTCATAAAAATGTTAATTAGCTGGTAGTAGCTAAAAAAGGTGAACTGAAGGTCACTCTGCAGGAGCAGGTCATTATTATTTCACGTAAATAAAGTCACTAACAAAACGATGAATGCGTAAATGCATATTAATTACATTACATTTCATTCATTCCTTTTTACTTTAAAAGTGATGGGGAATTTGAGCATTATGTAAATCCCACTCACACACACACACACACGAAAGTTGCCACTTAAGATGCATGGGACAAATAGATAAGTATTGAATCTTGGATAAACAAAGAGAACAAGAAGATATGGTAAATGATCGTGCTCAGAAAAAGGGTGGCATTTAATGTGAATATTTTCCAGTATTTCATGGGCTCACTTCCTTGGTAACTCAATGAAACACAACTCAGCTAATGACATACTGTGATATTTCAGATGTGATTGCTCCACTCAAACATCACTATATTCTACTCAGAACTATTAAAGAGATTTTGGTGCCCGCTGACACTCCTTGTTCCAATGACAGTCAAATTGATTCCATGACATGAGTGGATAATATGCAGAAGGGGTGTGTGTGGGGGGGGGGGGGGGCGTTCAATGATACTGATTGACTCAGACAATAAGAAGCAGCCGCAATCAAATCTGGTTGTGGTGATTCCTATCAGTTAATAAGATGGTGAGTCTGTCATTCCAGAGCGCAATTTTTCTCTCATCTTTTGCAGTGCCACTCACCCTCTAAGTGTCCCTCTTACTGCTGCATCAGGACAAGCACAATAGGAATGAAGTGATAATCAGGATATTCAGATTGGTAAATCAAAAACATTTCAAATTCATTTTATGCATTCTACAAAAAAAGGACCTAGTGAAGTGGTGAACTTTGTTCAGACATGCCTGGTGTCATCACTCAGTCTGTGACACCGTGACAAGACCTCTTGTCTTGTCCAGTTGACTGGAGGTGAACCTAAATAGTTGGGCATGATGGACGACATCTGACAGAGGAGTGGCGGCGACTGAGAAAAGAGCGATCACACTCGACTTCTATACCACTATCACCCAAAGGCTAGACACTTTGGAGGTCAATAAAAGAGTACCGATTTGTGCAAGATGGCATCTTTATCGGTTGGGGAAGTTTTGTTCAACAAGACTATGGATGACTGTGACCACTGCCTGGAGCCCATAAAACACTCAAAATTGTGAAAAGATGGTCAGCAGATTGAATGGTGCTTGGAAAGCATGACCAAACCTATGAGAAATGCACTGCGTCATACTGTGAAGGTTTTCGAATTTGTACAATCAAAAATGACCCAAACAAAATCACAATGTTGGATGGACAGCGAGTCATTTTCGATTCACCCATTAGACAGTTGTCACACACACAACACAGAGAAGAGGGAGAAATGGTGAGTCAGAAACAAGCCAATGAAAAGTTTGCATTTTCAAAGTGGCGATATAAACACTTTTAGGTCTGCTTCCTCCTACTCCTTTTCAAGCATTCTTTGTTGTTGTTTTTTCAGTTTGGTGGAGTTTTTTTTCCCAATGACTTAGATATGGCACTTTAATATAATATGTTCCCCCGTTTTTTATGTTTTAAATATTTTTGAAATAAAGATATATCAAAAATAAAATTAAAATATAATTGTAAGATTATAAGATTGTGTTTTGCAACAAGGTTGTTACAAGTTATTAAGTCTATTTATTTCCCTTGGGTTAATGTTGGCCCGTAATTAGCTAACCGAATGTTCATATCTGAAGCTAGTTTCATAGACGAACATTTGCTAATGCTATATTTTATGCATTTGCTATATTTTGTGATTTTGTGTATTTTGTGACAACTAAAAGTATGACAAGCATTGACTTCAGGGGCAGTTACCAAGGACCTAATCGTTCCTCCTTCCTTGGAAGACAAATTAATGTCATTTATCACATTATTATTATTATTATATTATTTTTATTATTATTATTGTTGTTGTTGTTGTTGTTATTATTATTAATATTATTTGTAGTTTATGAAGATATTGCTTACATTGTTATAATATTTACATTAATGACTTTTAGTACATATGTAAAAATTAAATTTATAATTCATGGACGGATGTATGTATGAGTTAAATTTTGGCATATCAAGCTCAATTGCAATTGCAATTACACAGGCTTTTATCAAATATTTTGGAACATATACTGTTCTAATAAAAAATATCTGAGCGAAATAAAATGTGTTTGTTTTTTAGGGGGGGGGGAGTAGTCTCGGGAGTAAAATTCAGTGCAGAACCGCCACTGACGCCAACACTGGTTATACTCCACAAACAGCCGTAGGTTTGTTTCTGAGGTTTAATAAATCTGATTGCCCATGGTAAATGAATTCATTTGAATATACTGATCCCAGAATGCACAAAATGAAGTGCACAACAATTTAGCGGATGCGATCTATGATGCGCCTGCCCAGTAAATTAGCTTCCACGTTTTTGCATGAACAATCGAGTTTGCATCCATTGTCTCATATTCATATGATATAGAACTCAAATGTTTCCAATCTACTGCAACAATAAAGGCATTTGCATCATAAAAAGCTAGAGACCAGAATACTCATTCCTCAGGCTATCTGGGTAGTTTTTCTTGCCTGTACCACGTAAACTGACAACTTGCTTATTTTTCTTGCTTCAGAGCAAAGATAGTATGCAGTACAGAGTAGAAGCTGCACAACCCCCATTAATCATCGCTTGGACTGTTTTTACTCTTATGGGGAGAATGAATTGCCATGTTTGTTTAACATACATATGATGTTGACTTATCTGTGCTTGTCAGGGTAAATGTGAGATGTATGTATGTATGAAACTGCATGTGTGTGTGTGTGTGTGTGCATGTGCATGTGTGTGTGTCTGCATACATGTGTGACCTTGGTACCATAAAGGATACAATGTCATAAATCCATTCATCAAAGTCACAAAATACTATATAATACTATGTCTTGATTGTATTTAGGTGTGTATTCAACTGCAATTTGGATACTTATTTATTGTACTTCTACATTATGAAGTGATGTGATGGTGTTATTAAAAGGTGGGTTAGAGTACTTAAATAACCCAGGTCAGAAACTCATCGCCTGCCATTGTCAAGTCTTGATATTTTGTTTACTGAATTCTACCAAAGTGCGTTGTTAACCAATTGCACGAAAAAAAAAACGAGGTAGTCTAGTCCTTTGAGTCTGGAGTGACTTCAGCCTTCCTGCGACCCTGAAAAAGATAATAATAATAATAACACACACAACACACACACACGCACACACACACACTCACACACACACACACACACACACACACACACACAGACACACACACACAAATAGTGATGCAATTCTTTTATTTGCAGACAATATCCTTGACTGCATACCTTGCCTTTTGAGAGTTAAGGCAATGACATGTTTCTTTCATTGGGACAAAAGCAAAATATTCACCCCAAAAAGATCGAGTATTTTCAAAAGGGAAGAGAAAAATTCTTCACATATTATATACATGCCAAGCTCTGCTGATCAAAGGTCATGGTGAAACAGTAGTAAGAGGAAGTGATTTGTGATCTGTGGTCTCAATCTTCCACACAATAACATATTCCTTGAGTAAAGGGCCCTTCTGTCATTGGGACCGCTCTCATTGGTTATTGTGAACAAGGAGCTTCTATATCGGCCAGAACGTCTACCCGCTTCCCTTCCCTTCTCCTATGGTGAACTGGATGCTCCTGCTGAGTGACGCTCGGGCTAAAATGTGCTGTGTGTGCGTGCTAGGATGACTTTGTGTGTGTGCCTGCATCATACCGACATTTTATTCAGCACTTTTATTGGTCATTTCTTTAATTTCTTAAAAAGTGACGCAATCCTTAAATGATTCTGGCCCTGAATTACTACAATGCAATTCTCACTGTGTTGCAGGTTTAACTTATTTCTAATTATTTCTTTCGATTACGATTTATTGTAAGATTTTAAACTGTACAGGGTTGGGTTGTCCCGTCGATCACATTTTTTAAGGTGCTCACCTTGATAACAAATTGAACTGCTATCACGGGATGTTTGGATTTAAAAAAATACTCATATTTTTCTTATCTACATTTTTCAATGCTGTCAAAAGTCTTAAGCCAAAAAGCAGAATATAAAGTTTTGAAATCTGTGGTGACATTATCTGATATGCACAAAATATGCCCTCAAATTCCAACACAAAAACACCCCACTTGTAAATGCAGGTCTTGGAAGTAGTCCGACCCCATAAAGGCTCCAGTTTTGATCATCAATTCACTGCAGTGAAAATTATGACCATCTAGTAGCAGGCGTCATCATTTCACAAGTGGCAATTCTCACACAGGTGATAGCCAAACACATTTGGCTCACTCAGTTTTTGCTACTGTATATGATGAACACCGGTGTGGATAGAAGCACCTGCTACCCAACTCACTCTGCATCACGACTTACTTGTAATAAGGGATGAATTAAATAGGCTCATAACAAGCATCTGTGTCTGTTGGCTGATGAAGACATGGGGCGAGTGGTCCTTATCTGTCCAGGGAGGAGTTCTGGGAATGATTCCATCTTTGGCGACAGATTGTGTTTAGATGGGAATCAGTGGGCAGATGTGAAAAGTTCAAAGCAAGACATTTCATTTCGTTCCTTTAGATGTTTCCCACTCAGACTGGAAACCATTTTCAAGTTGTACAATTGACCACATAATTGTTGTCTTATTCATTAAATGTGATGTAACATCTCAATGAAATGGCCCACTTTTTATATATTCTATTGGAAAAAAAAACCCCAGCCCATTTCTAAAAATGAAATTTGCACTTTGTTATTTGGGGGGGGAACTATTAAACGCTTTGCGGCCACAATGGTGGGAATGTTAAGGTAAATTGTCATCCAGAGCGAAGAGGAGATGGTCGAAGGAGTCCGGTTAATGTTTAATGCTAGACATTTTGATCATGTGACCAGATTAAGAAGTCACAAAGCTGGCAGCAAGTAGGTTAAGTTCTGAGTGAGTCTGGAGAGCTGATAATGAGGCAGAGGAATAGTCTCATGGATCAATGGGGGAAATAAGAGACTTGTGGAGGAAATGTGGAGGGAGGCTGGACAGGAGGTGCTAGTAAGGAGACAAAAAGGAAAAGCTTCGCAAAAACACCATATAATAACCATGCATAACACTAAGAGCGGCCGGCATACCTCCCTTGAATCTAAAATCATTTGAGTGCTGACCAGCTCCTGGTGTCAAGATGTTGACCCTGCCCCACAGGAACTCACCAAAATTGAAAGAAAGAAGCCCAAAATGACACATGTCAATGCATAACCATCACAGGGAAGTAGCAGAGTACAAATTCTTTATTCTATTTCTTTATTTAAGTGGACTCCAGGAATATGTTCTTTTTGAATTGAATTGAGATTTTTTTTTTTCTGATGAATTTGCTCTTACTTCCTACATTTTCCAAGCAGTGTCTGTATTTTACACTACTTTGTCAAAATAAACATAAATGAAAAGTAGGATTACTACTTTGTTCAACCCTGTTCAACTTTTGTCACCCACCTCTGGTACTAAGGGGCTCAATGGAGACTGCAATGTTTTGCGTGATACAGTTTAGACGTTTACCACCAGATGACGTTGTTGTGCTGCAATAACACCCCAGCTGTCTAACCATGGAGCCATAGCGTGGCTGGCAGATTGGGTCTCAAGGGCCACATCAGCACTCAGGAAGCAACTGCCGAAACTGCCCCTGGCTGATAGTCATCTCCTGCTCCCCCAGAGACCCCTTTTATTTCTCATTCACATGCACGTGCACACGTAAGCTGGTCACATTTACAAATTGCTTTGCCTTTCTGCCAGCTCTCATTATTCACTGTTTAAACCCAGTTGAGTCACACAGCTGTGTGCTTGCTTTTCTCTCTATAGTTACTTCAAGAGTGAAAATGATGAATTTTGATGGATTCCTGATGTGTTCCAGACTGACAAACATGCATTCATTCACGTCATCCTCCACGATGCAGTGCACGACCTGGAATACGAGTCCGGGTTTCGAATAAAACGGACAATGGGATGTGAGTGACGCCAGTAGAAGGAAGCAGTTAGCGAGGATAAGCTAAGAGCACGAGGAAGAGATGGTGCTCCTGGCTCAGCTAAAAACAAAGCAACTCTCTGTCTTATTGCAACAGCACTTGCACACCAATGATGCTTGTTTGCTATGGCGCTGTGTTTGTTGTATGTGAGTGAGTGATTGAGTGAGTGAGTGAAGAGGGGAGGGTGAGTGTGGATGTTTATACTTTGCATTTAAATGATACCCCAGACAGTGTGCTTGTGCATTTGTAATGTGGAATATAGTGCCTTTTCCTTTTGATCAGTTTTGTGGGACGTGAGTGTTTTGACTACAGTTCTGGTGACGCATCTCAACATAGTCTGCATGTCACACACTAACACATCAAATTTCACGATTTAGTGGCACCATGCTTTGATGCCCCAGCCTGCATGAAACAAAACTTAATCCTTTGAAAGTTGATGCCACTGCCATCCACCATCTTAAAAAAAAAAAGGTGTGGAGGAAGGTCACTGCTGCAGGACGTTCTTGGCATCACTCAGTTTCTACCCTTACTTTGTGGGTGGCTTAGCACAATAGCTTTTACGTATGAGCTAGACTTGATAAATGAGAACACAGAAGAATCTAATTTCGGACAAAGCCATCACATCTTTGTGAGGAAACAATGTTTATGAGGTGCTGAGATTGATGACTACAGCTAAGTACATGTGTCAGTGGAAGAACATTATTCACCTTAGCTCTTTCTTCTTTAGACATCATGGCTGCGCGAGTTATCTTCACTATCATTAGTCAGCTAGGAAATGATGGTGATTTTTTTTTTTCCCCTCTGAAAACAACCTCATCTTTGGTCATGTAGATGAGATATGGGATTCTGGGATGGTGGTTGTTGAAGATTGTTCCTTGGGTGAGCTAAAATGTAATTTCATTAGGTTTTTTTTTGTACATTAGATAAAACAAGGCAATTCCTGCTGCTATAGATATGAAAATAAAGCCTGTATCAGCAGTGTGTGGACATAAATTTCCCCAATGTAAATGAGGGGAAAATGACTGAAGGGGGAGGATAGCCTTTTTTGTGTGTCAGGCCTAACTCTAATTATGGTTTCATTAATTAGTATATCTCCACGGCAACTCGCTTGGAAGGCTGCCACTTAGCTCAGCTCTTTCTCCTTAAAATCCCTTCCCCAAATCACGGCTGAGCCACTTCCCTCTCGTCCCCCCACCCCCCCACCCTCAGTAACTCCCATTCTACTCGATTGGCTGTCCATGCCTTGACAGCTCATAAGGGAAAGAAACACATCAAAGCAGACTGTGCCTTGGTAGCCCTTAACCAAGTCATATTTTGCTTCAAATTACTTCCTGTGAAGAGGGAGAAACAAGATAAAGAGGCAAGAAAGAAAGAACAAGGAGGAGGAAGTCACACCATGACAAGCCATGCTCCTCATTAAGATACACTGGCGGGGTTCAAATAAGAGTAGGCAAACTCTTGAACACATGAAAAAAAATCTGTGTAACTGTGTTTCTAAATTCAGGAACATACAATAATAGCAAAAATAAAAGAACACTTTTTTTTTTTTTTTCTGTTGCAATGTATCATCCGCCACGTCAAATGCAGTTCGTGTACAGACCGTATATTTGTGTTCATACGTATGGCACGCAACTCACACAAGCAGATGTAAACAATCATGGCGTGGCTCAGAGACGGGGCAGAATAGTACGATTTTGGCATGAAGAGGAAACCTACTACTTTATTCCTGTGCTGGCGTGACTATAATGCACAGGTGGGTGTCAAACACAAGGCCCGGGGGCCAGATACGGCCCGGCACATCATTTTATGTGGCCCGTGAAGACAAATTGTGCATCAAATTTGCGTGTCATTACTAGAATTGCAAAGTGTCTTCACTTTTAATAATATATTTTTTTAAATATTTGACCAGTTTTTACTCGTCTGATTTGAAAACGAATTATTTGTCAGTTTGTTTTGTAGCTTTTACTGTATATAATATGAAGTGCTTATACATTTATTTGGGTTGACGGTCATAATGGCTCTCCGAAAGAAGCTATGACTACAATGCAGCCCACGAAAAAAAGAAGAGTTTGACACCCCTGCCATAATGTGTTTTATTTATGGTAGAATGTAACAAGTGTAGTTGACGTCTATGTGATGTTGATGTATTGCAATTTCCATCGGCGTATTTAAATGTGTTGGTGGCTCTGTCCATTGAGGCATGTAAACGGGTTATTCTGATTGTATCAGAAAACGGAATTTTGACTGCTTGTAAACGTAGTCAATGTTGTTGTTTAGTTGTTCACAGTCATGCTCCATTTACAAACATTGAAAGATTGTTCAAGGCAAGCATATTGGTTGCTCACGTGCCAAAGCAATATGTCTTGAAATCAAAAGATGCACGGCAAAACAAATGAAGAAATTTGAGTCAATGTCTGTGACCCAACTATGAGAAACCGCCTAAAGGAAATGCGATGCACATACAGACAAGCTAAATGAAACACACCATTAACACCTAAACAGAAAAAAAACAAGGTTATTGTTAGCGAAGGAAAAGCAATCATGAACTGTGGATGATTGCATGGATGAAAGTCATGTTCGGTAATCAATCGCGGATCTGCATTAGGCAAGATGCTGATGCTGGAACTTTTGTTTGGTGCCGTTCTAATGAGATTTAAGGGGACGGCTGTCTGACGAAAACATGCAAAGTTCAACAGGCATTGATAATATGGGGCTAGATGTCAGGTAAAGATGGTTGTCATTAAATCTTCAATAATTGCCCCAAGTTTATGTCGACACTGGAAATCTTTTCAATCCCATCAATTGAAGGAACATTTGGGGATGAAATCATTTTTTAAGATGCATCTATTTTCAAATGCATCTAGCAATAAAGCAAAAACGGGAAAAACATTCCTTGAAGAAAGACACATAAGGTCAATGTCATGACCTGCAAATAGTCCAGATGTCAATCCAATTGAAAAGGAAGTTGAAGAAAATGCTCCAGGACAAGGCTCCAACCTGCAAAGCTGATCTGGCAAAAGCAATCACAGAAGGTTGGAGGCAGATTGATGAGGTCTGTTTAAACACTTTAAAGTCCATAACTAGGGGACTGTGACCTGTTATAAAAGCCAGACGTTTTGCAAAAAAGTATTACTTGGTCTAAACAACTGTTGGCCACCATCTCTTTCTCTCTTCCTTTCTTTTAGTGTTTCTGAAAGCCAAGAAAGGTGTCATGGATATGAATTGCTTTTTTTTCTTTCAACATTATTCAACAACTGAATGACCATCCTCCGAGACTGTTGAGTCTATAATATGTTGCCAGTTTTTTTTTAATATTTAATCCTAAATGAGACTGGCAGAATGAATAAACACCCAATCACGAATGCTACCACAAGGGCGACATTAATACCTGATTGACAACCGCAATTATAATGAGGAGTCTAACATAAATTAAAGATATTTTTTATAGTTGTGTTTCGCAGGTTCTAAATCTAGCCTTTTTTATGAGGCAAAGTTGTCCGGACAATTTTACAGCTTCTTGGCTTTTATTAGTGACGTTCCTGTGCCTAAGGAAATGCTATTTCACACTCAGTTCTTCCGCCCTGTTGCTTTGAAAGCAATTGTTGTCTGAAAAGTATTTGACAAACAAACCAAATACTATCATTGACATTGTCACACATCTAATTGTCTAAATGAGGGAACTGTGTGGAAGTGCATGCGGTCGTGGCAATATTTCGCATCGTTGAGTTCTGCGAAAGGATGAATAATTGAGGCTTTTCTGTCACACTTCCAATACAGATACATTTCAAAATCTCTCTTTAAAATGGAGTCAATAAAATAACACATTACAGTTTTACTCTGCACCTGTGTTATGGTTCATGCTGATTCTGATCGTGGCTAGCCTCCCAATAACTAGCAACGGACACTACCAAGCCCGATTAAAAAGAAATGGGCGGGTTGTCTCTGCAAGAACATGTGGCATAAAACAATGCCAAACACACAACAACCACCCTACTCTCTGTAGAATTATTTCATAAAGTATTCCAATCCAAGCTGTTACACAGATGCCAACAATAACAAAACAGACAGTTTGGAGATTCGCCACCTGGAAGTCTCAAAGCACGCTTTTAAAACTTTACTGAAAGGTGACACCACCATGCGAACTTTGTCGCTCAGAAGTCACTTAAAGCCTCCAAAGACTGAGATGTGAGGCGCAAGCATTACTCAGGACAGGACCGGTAAAAAGTAAAACAAACATGTCACATAACCACAAATATTGTTTGTGTTTACTGCAGCAGAGCGATGCACATAACAATACTGTGATTACCCGTTCTTTAACCCCGAACTCTTAAATTCATATTCTTGTCATATTTCCATAAATTCAAACTCAGTGGCACTGCAAGCTAGTGCATAAATAAGTTGATGGGGGCGAGGTAGGGAGGGAAGGCAATTAGAGAGCCCTGTCTGGCTTCCTAGGTCATATCAACTCCCGAGGTCATGTGGCCACAAATATGAAATACCTTTGAGATCAGCGCTCAAGATTATTGTCCTTGGACCCTCTGCACCAGGGTTGCCCAGCTCCGGTCCTCAAGAGCCGCTGTCCTGCATGTTTTAGATATCTCACTGCTCCAACATACCTGATTCAAATGATCAGCTCATCAGCAAGACAAATGATGGCAGCAAAAGCAAATGCTGTCTATTTTGCATAATGCATTTCATGGTCAGGATGTCAAAGATGAAAGACCATTTGGTTTTATAACTCGAAGAAGCATTTTCCTGAAGTATTCAGAAATTCATGCTTTGCAGTTGATTTTTAATTATGGAGCACGAAAGTAGCAGTAGTTTCTTGCTTTGACAATATGGATGTCCACACTTCCACTGGGATGATTCTGAGGCGACCCCTGGCAAGCAAGTTGTGAGATTTGGAGTAGTGGCTCAAATGTGTAGTAGGCCTCTCAAACACCTTCCAAGGGGGTTTCCCGAGGCCACCTGAATTTAATGCCTGTTACCTATTTGGTCTTGAGGTAAAGAAACAGCAACATTTCACTGAGTGTTACTTAGATGAGCTAGCTCCTCACTGTAGCTCTTGTTTATTCTGTTCATTTGGTCACCAACCCATGCTTCTGACATCAGTTGAGGGTAGAATTATCAGAAAATTGCAAACCTTCCCTATTGCAGTCCATTCCATCTTCCTTCCGAGATGCTTGAACTTCTCCCCCTAAAGCAACCCCCCCCCTTCTTCGACATACAAGCCCATCTGATTTGTTATTATCTATTTATCATTCAAGATAAGAGACCTTAACTGTATTAATAAATTAGCACACTTAATTGAAACCAAAATGAGAATATTATGTAGCTAATGACCTGGCAAAAATGTGAAAAAATGGATGGATGGAGATTGTTCAACATGTCCCCCAAGAGTCCATTAAAACGCCATAAACGAAAAGCAGGCTTGTTTTACAATGGCCATTACTATGGTGCAGCTTTGTTCAAAATCTCAGCATCATATCACATCGAGTCATTAGGCTTTGTTACCAGGACAACAGTATTGCTCGAGCATCTTTTGTTGCCAAAGGCAGTCACCACAGCAGAGCTGATTGCGAGAGAGAGAAAATGCCTCGATAGTTGAAAACAAGATACAAATGGACATGTAATTTATGAGAGAAACCCTTCTCCAGATGACCTCTTGCCTTAAAGGCAACCTGGTCAGTATGGTTGAGAAAAAGGGAGTGTGGTGAGCTTGTCAAGTAGAAAATGCTTTTAAATCCTCATTGCTATCATTAACCCACCCCCGATGATGTTATGTGAGAAAGCCATCTCTGTGAGTTCACATCTTAGATAACAACCTGAATAATTGGCACGTGGTTACATAATATGAGCCACAGAAGTCCATATAGCAGTGCTGTTTAAATTCACTGCAGAAGTGGAATATGCAAACACAGTTCTAAACCCCAATAGGTCTAATTAAAAGACTATCAGGATTTTAAAAATAATGCCTCAAGGGAATACTGTGTAATCATGTATTAACAGAGCGATTACCAAAGAAATAAAGCTCAATTTGCATATAATTGAAGCTGACTTTATACCACATTCTTTATTATCTTTTTCTTGGAAGGTTTGCTCAATTCAAAGTTTTCTTAAACAACAAAAAGATTCGTTGGGTTCACTAATTTGCCTAATAATTGCAATGAAAGCTTTAACTGAGGCTGGCATTCATTATTTGGGGTCTTGCTCAAAGTATATGCCATCTCTATAACCACCAAGATGCCCCTTAAATATGCTCATGAATGGATTATTGACGTGCTACTAACATATTTATATGTGTCTATGCGTGTGTGTGTGAGTGTATCTGTGCACGTGTGTGTGCGTGGGCGCGTACGTGTGGGAAGTGCAGGCCCCGTGGATATGGACATGACCGAGTGCTTTAACAATTTTTCAAAAATATGATGATGATGATAATGAGTCGTTCCACTGATTTATACTATGATTCAGAGGCATTGTCCCACATTGGCGTCAGATTTATGATGATGACGTCCAACACGCACATCTGCGAAGTACCCATTTGTCTGCCTGTGCCTCGTTCAAATTCAGACGTTTTCCACTACCGTTAACACGATGGCCAATCGCCAGTGCTTTAGCACAGCTGCTTCAATCCATCCCTCCACTTTGAATCAGACAGTGATCGTCTCACAGACTTGATCTTTTCACCAAGAATCCAACATTCCCTCACCCTAACATTGTTCCAGGTGGCCAATTCTTGCTGAACTGTTACTTTGTCTTCTTGTAGCAACCTTGTGTATATTCAGACGATTGCACTAAATTGGCCTATGTTATGAACTTGCAAAAGCAGAGAGGTGTGCCAATTCCTTGTGGCAGTAATAGAGACGTTGCAATCGTTTAGCTCTTTTTCTCCAGAGATGCGTAGTCTTCGATCAGCCCTGTATTAATCAATCATCCGGCAAATAGCTAATGGCATTACATCTGGTATCTCAGTCAGTTGCAGACTATGCCACTGAATTTAAGATTTTAGTCTCTGAGAATGAATGCAATGAAACTGGACATACAGCTTTTTGTTTGCAGACTGTGCGAGGACATCCAACATCTGTATCTGTATCAATTCTGGATAAAGTCAAGTCTCCCGAGCAATAAATCACCCTGGTGATTCAGAATGCGAATCGTGTCGGAAAACACCACATGAGCACCAAACCTTCCGATTAGCGCACATCCTGCGGCCAAAATTGTTTCCTGAAGCCAGTCTCCTCTAGCCCCCTCAGGTCGCCTTCCGAACGGTACAGACTAATGTTCTTCTTCAACATCTTTGACCTTTCCCTCCTCCAGGACCTCTACCAATATTTCCTGGGTAGAAGCTGGGTAGAAAAATGGGTGATGCTCCTTCAAGCGGGGCGCAGTACTACAGGTTTTGTCTGAACAGACTGTAAAAAAAGATGTCATCCCAATATTACAAAGAGGATTTGGTTTTAGGAGGAAGGTTCCGCTGGATGCACTGAGGAAGATGTCCTCCAGATAAGAGTTAAAACTGGAATTTCTATGTTCTATGCTTAGACTGGAGTTCAATGTAAAGTGGCTGCACAGTTGGAGGAACATAAGTTAAATGATCAAGTTGAGCTGCTCCAAGGAGTTCAGGACTTAGCCAAGATTATAAAGTGAGTGAGTGATTCAAAGCAGTCTCCTCAAGTGAGATCTAGTGTTTTTTTTTCAGCGTTGGTTGACCCTGAAGTAAATCAACTAATTGTTATTGTCTAAATGAGTTTTATGGACGTCAATGGTTGTTTGGGACTTGAAGGAGCTGCTGACCTTATTTCACCTGTGACTTACACGACCGGTAATAGATTATGAGCTGTGCGAACCAGCAGGTGTAAAAAGCCCTTCTGAAAAGGGATCAAAACAATATGTTGATAGCTTCAACAAAGAAATTGTTAGCCCTGGAACATAAACGGGAGAAAAACATTCCTACCAAATTATGTGTTTTATTGCTACCTGTAAAGTGACTGTGTTTAAAGATAAATTGGTCTCCACTGAGGGCAAGAAATGATTAATTTTGTCTGCAATAGTAAGAATTTTATTATCAAAGTAGCTCATGAAGTCATTACTCTTGAGCGGTATGGGAATCTGCGGATCAATACAACTACAACTCCTGTCAGTTGAGCCACATGCTGGAAGGAAACCTGTGGTTTTTATTTTTCTTAATGAAAGAAGAGTAATGGCTTGCTCAAGCACTTCAGAGAGCTTTTCTATTCATTTGAAATAGCTTTCTAGGGCTGAACACAATCCAGCTTGATGGGTAGAATACTGGTTATTCTATAGTTTTTATGTGCCATTTATTAAAACTCAGAGATACAAACTTGGAAAACAAATTTTTTTTGCTGATATATAGGCCGCACCAGACTATAAGCTGCAGGTGTTTTAATGTTTAGTTTTCATTTCTAAGAAACTATACACAAAGAGGCTTATCAGGAAAGAGATGGTTCTTTGGGGACGCATACCTTTTCTTAGCATAACGCGTATTGACAAAGATGAAGGAGCTCTGCAAACATACAAAAAAATGCATAAATCTCAGCGACGACAATAATAAACTTAATAAAGCTCCGGAGAAGACATGACCCAGAAAAAAAATACTGAAAAGGGTGACGCAATAAGATGTCATCAACAATAGCTCAGTGCCCTCTAGAGGCCGGAGGAAACCTCTACAGTACATGCAGCAGCTTCATTTCCTTCGTAATGCGCCAAATCGACTGCCTTTATCTTAAAAGCAGCATCATTCGCATTTCCTATGTCCCCCACCCCCCATAATGAGGGTTTATGTATAAATGCTTCCTTTCTCCATTAATGTCCGTCTTGATCTTGTTCCCGTTTGAGCGTCTTGATCTGTGATCTTGGCGGACAGACATGCGATCAACACACCACTTTTCCTCCCCAGTGACCGTCACATATCCCTCAGCCCAGCAAAGCGGTGCCGCACAACAGCGGTCCACAATCTTTTTACTCACGAGTGTATATAATATTAGACATCATGAAAAATCCATAGATACGCCGCGTCCGACTACAAGCCGCAGAACCCAGAAAAGTAGCAGCTTGTAGTCCGTAAAATATGGTACGTAAGTCCGGCTTTTGCAACTATAGGTTTCAGCTGCAAGGGTTCATAATTATCCAATTTGGAAAAATATGTCAATGACTGTATATGCCAGGTTGTTCTCCAACTTGAAAGGTGCACTCAGATTCGTCAATCTGTACTGTGGTTGTCTTACCCACCGTTTGAATTATTTGACAGCATTTGAATTATTTGATTGCTCCAAATGATGCTCAAACATGATACCCTTGTCTCCTCTGCACTACACGATAAGCACATTTACACAACTTATAAGCAATAGGCAACATGGACTCAACCTTGATTGACGGTGCTTCATCAATATGTTTGTATTTGAATTTGTTCTTACTTTGCACGCAAATTTAATAACCTCTCAAACTACAATGCATTCACACTGATGATGGATCAACTTTTGAAAATATACATCTTTTACCAAGGTGCAAAACGTATTGACCACTTCTGATTGCCTTCACCCTCCTTCTGTTCATATGTGCTGTATCAGCATCCACCTCTGTCTGGCTGAATTGATTGTGCTGCCCAAACAGTGATGGAATTGCTTTATTCTGTGTTTCATTGTCTTCAAACTATATTCCTTACCACGATACACCAATACTGATCAAGCAGAACGCATTTCCCAGGTTATCCACAGATTATTGTACTTGTATTGTTTTAAAATTCAGGGTGGGGGAAATAATTATCGTCAAGCGCTGAAGTTAAAGAGTTACTGGGGCCTGATATTTGTGACAGCTAGCGGCAAGCGCACAGCTATTTACACATTGCATTTTTGTATTTTGTTGACATTCGTTGTGACTCAATTCTGCCTCAGCCGTGAGTAAGCAGCCACCTTGGCATGAAAAGTGATTGGAGGGAACAGCTGCAGGCCACTCATCCAAAAGTTTCAACAGCTTTATTTTTGTGATAAATGTGTTTCAAGAGTGATCAGTAGTTAGTCTCAAGTTTCAAGAGCTTTTATGATTATAATGTAAAATTTTCACATCTGAAAATATCAGCATATTGATTAAAATGAATTTGCATATTTTCCAGGACTAAATATTTTCAAACTGCTTTTGTATTGTGTGTGTGCGGGTGTGTGTCTGCGTGTGTGTGTATCTCGTTACAGTATATGGGGACATAAAGCAGAGCCTTCCTTCCCACCTTAGATAACTGTTTGTAAAAGAACACTAGCCATTACACCAGGGGTAAGATCATAAAGTGTATTGAGGAGGTCGTCCAATGGATAGATTACTTTCTTTACAATTAAAGTAGACAAAGAATGCAGTTTTAGTTGCCATCCAGGAAAGAGCAGAATTTGGTTTTGAGCTTGAATCCTACCTTTGTTTACATTTTGCACATTAAAGACACGTTTCATGGTAAAAGAAGGCAAAAGAAATAGTCACTCAGACACTTCATTTTATACCTTACAGTGTACCTGTACTTACTATGTAGACATTTTTTTATTAATCTATGAGGAAATCACAATCATAATTAGTATTTATCTACTACTTATGGTGAATGTCAAGTGCCTATCATTAGATTGCTGGGCCATGGGATATTGGGATCTCTGAAGTTGCCAATCTGATGTCATAAAATCGGTTCACAAAGTTATGAACATGTTATGGTGGTGATGATGATGATGATGATGACGTTAACCTCTTTTTTCCGCCCTAATTAGCATAGAACCATATGTGGTCAGTTCACTCAATCCAATTTTCTACATGCCACTAATTTTCTAAAGGTAAATGATGATCAAATTCTACTCTAAGGTTTACATGTTGAATTAGCCAATATTACAACCTACGAGATGGGCCTTTTAAACATAACGAAAGTATATGGCTCTAAAAAAAAAAGATGTACTGCACAAGAAAGGCCAGAGTTGTCTCTGCGAAGACTGAATACTATGTGTATGATTTTTATTCACTTTAATTTTCTTTAATTTGATTTTAATTGATTTATTTCACAACCATCAATTGTCAGTGAATAAATTTGTTACCCTGCAGCACCACTACCACCACCACTCAAAAGCAGAGTATCTCTCACCTTTCCTGACTACTCACTACCAATATTGTTCTCATTTCAAAGGACAGAGACGAAAGCAGAAATGGAGGTGTGCTCATTCGTTCTGGAAGTGCTCATTTGAAAGCATCTGGATTGTGTTGTTCACACGATTTTCACACATTCATACATATTTTTTGTTTTTCCACATCCATATACAGGTTCCGAAACTTTGAGACTATGGGTAATCATGTGCTACCAAAGTTTGCTCAGGCCTGCTTACATTTTGGCAACATTTTAGTTGTTGTTGTTTAATTGTCAAAAAAAAGGTTTAAGTGGTGACAGTAGCTGTTTTAAAAGTTGTAACCTAATCACAAATCTCAGATCATGGACAACGTTAATCATACGGTATAATTCTCAAATGTGCATCCATAAACAACATCTCCTCTAAGCAGACTCACATCTGCCTACACATTTGCAGATCCACAAACAGTATTAGAATAAATCAGATTTTTACTGGTCGGATAAAAGCCCTCTCAGCCCACATGGAGCAAAAACACAGGTTTCATAAACAGTGAGGATGAAGAGAAGATTACAGCGCCATTTGACTCAAACAAGAAAGAGACGTTAATTAATTGTCATCAGTGGTTTTTCCTTGGAGTGCCTGAACACCTACACCATCATTGCGTTGTTATTTGAGAGGACTTGAAAAGAGTGTGTTTGTATACTGGCCTAAATCATCTGGCCCTGGTGCTTTACAGTTGCTTTCCAGCTGCAGTTTACTTCACAAGGGAGGATGAAGTAGAATAAAGTACAAAGTAGATACAGAGCTAACAAAACCACAAGGGAAGAAGACGGGAGATATGCAGCAGTCAATGCACGTGTAGTCATGCTTATGAAAAGAACAGAGCATGCCCAAGACAGAGAAAGGGATTTTGAAAAAAAATCCTAAAAAAATGTTTTGGGAAAACTGACACGAAATAATATGTTTTCTAGAGAATGAAAATGAAACCAAACCGCAGCACTAAATAAGGTAAGCCAAATGAAAGCAAGGAACTATTCTGTCAATAAGGCCATGGAAAGCTACCCTAAACCTGATGGCATGTCATCAGTAAGTGAATGGCAAAGCTGTGTGAAGCTCTTTGAGTACCTAAGGTAGAAAAGCTCTATACAAGTACAGCCCATTTACCATCCAGCGTCTGCAGAAAGTCACACTTTTATATTTATGAGAGCAATACTTGTCTTTAAGTCAACATCCTTGAAAGAAGACTGTAGTGCTCACCCATCATTACCAGGAATGAAACAAAAAGCCAATTTCCATTCATCGTCACAATCAAACAGACATCCCAATTTACTGAGATTCCACATAATGGCCATTGAATTTTATCTTCACTATATCAGTGAGTGCTGTGAGAGCTGGTGAGCCACAGGAAATTAGAAATTTCCACTTAATTGGTTAGAAAATTATTTACGCTATATTTGTCAATTTGTAAGCGGTTTCATAGGAGTAGACAGAGTAGACAGGAGTTGACACGTTTATCTGTTTTTGGTGATGTTTTTGTTTGGTAATGATCTATGAGGTTTTTTTTTTTAAATATCGGCTTTGAATCAAAAATGTTTGCTATCACACTATCAAATGTCATCCACTCTGGTATGTAGTTTCATCTTTTCACATAGTGGACCCGAAATTGCTATTTCACTCACTCTAACATTCACATGTCAAAGCTGTTGTGGAGGAAACTATCACTCCAATCATTTTAGAAAATCTAGTAACCACAACCATATTTAGTTTGATTTAACTCATCTCGAGCGTATGGGAATTGTTTACACATGTGCCCATCCAGTGTCAAATTGCATTAAAAAATTTGGGACAGCGCAGACAAAAAAAAACAAAAAACTGCACTGATTGAGTGTACTCAAATGAGTCTGAATCAAGGAAATGCAGAATTGAAAAGAGTTTTGTGAGATGGAATGACTCCTTGTATAACTGTCACCGAATCATCCCTTGGATTGCTCAGAAGTTCCATAATTAATCTCCAAACACATAATGTCGGCATCCTTTTTTTTTTTCTGGTATCTCAAAACGTTTTATGAGCGAAAAAGAACCCTTCATGCCGTCGCCTCTCATTTTGTCTTATTGTGGCGCACCTGCCTTTCAGACAGTGTTTAAAGACACAAAATCAGCTGTCACAATTCATCACAAGTTTTCTAAATCACATTGTTTGTGCTAAATAACGTAATCTGTTTGCATAGTATTGTCCCGCAGTGCAAAATGAACCGTGAAGCAATTTTGCCCATTTGGAAGATGAAATCTTGTAATTAAATCAGCCCGTTTGGAAGATGATATCTTGTAATTAAATCAATTTCCAAGTCTGCTTGCGTTAGTAACCTTATTTACTTTTGTGATTGCTCGTGCAAACATCAAGTAAAACTGTTTTAATTGAACCCAAAATACAAGTCTTTGGACTGTGGGGAGAGTCTGGAGTATATAGGCAACCTATATGAGCACAGGAAGACTAAAATCCACACTGATTCAGAAACCACACAGTGCAAAATGAAAACTCCGTTCATTAATCTGGAGAAGTACTTTTGTATTAAGTGGAATGAATGAGCAATTACTGCATATAGTACGTAGATCACATTTTCAATGTCCCATATGAATGGAAGTATTGCGTTCAAATGATTGCAAGTAGAAGTCTTTTTTTTTCTGTCACTCAGCAGCAGACACTACCTATAGCTGCACTTTGGGCGTGACCAAAATAATAACTCGGAGATGGCAGCAATTGAAGAATCAAAATACCCATTTCATAGATGCGCTTCCAATTTATCAGAATCTTCTTCTTCTATGTCTTTAGCACATTCAGTACCATGCTGCCTCGGTGTCACCTCTTTCTCTTTCTCTTTCTCTTTCTCTTTCTCTTTCTCTTTCTCTTTCTCTTTCTCTTTCTCTTTCTCTTTCTCGTCTCTCTCTCTCTCTCTCTCTCTCTCCTCTCTCTCTCTCTCTCTCTCTCTCTCCCTCTCTCTCTCTCTCTCTCTCTCTCTCTCTGAGTGTTACAAAAATAATTTGATCGTCTCAAAAAGTTGTCCAAGATAATATTAAGACCACCATATTTTTTTTATCAAGGCCCGGAACGTAATTCTGTTGCACGACACTAAGCACAATGACGAATTAGTTTGTTTCATTTTCATAACACTCATGTAGTATACCTGTTGTCATATCCAGGGTTTTTCTGTAACTGCTGTAGGTTTTTTCTTTCTTTAACAGGGCTGTACCAACAATTTTGTCAATGTGTGAAATAATGCACGACCGAGGAGCTTCTGCATATCCATATTTGAGGACAGAAACTACCCCCGTGTGTTAAATATAAATAACTCAGAGAGACACAATTCTCAGTGTAAAACTACACAGTATGTTGCCTCTTCTTGTAGGGTGGCTGCAGCTCTGCATCCCTTTGAGTACCTCTTGCAGAGATGAAAAACAGGGAGAAAAATGAGAGAATCAATCCCAGCCGCATAAGCACAGTGAATCAAAAAGTTGAGAGCTGTCTGGAGCTTTCGAGCACATGTATTGTATGAAAAGTCCATATTTGTGAATGCTGCACGAGGTAGAAAAAAAAAATATCAGAAATTGCTTCAGCTTTGTTAAGCCTTCGTAGCCTTGATTATACCAATGTGCATCAGTGCTTATCAGTAATATTTTGCTTTACTGGTTTCCACATTTCAGCTGCTCTAATTATAATTAAAAACAAGTAGACCAAAACTCACTTTCTTAACAATTTTAGGTTTGTTTTGTATCTATCCATTCTTTTTCTGAACCACTGTTACAAATTAAAACATGTAAGAAGGAACCACAACTGAAAGCATAGAATGAGATTGTTAGTCTCTTGATGAAGGTACCAAGAAATGACTCTAATTCAATTATATATTTTTAAGTGGGAAATGTTTACGAGTCCTGATAAGATGACCACTAAAGAAAAATTTACATTGTCGCTGGCAAGTTTTTAGTTGAGGCATATAGTTTTTTAAGGAATATGATTGGTGAGATCTTTTGCCTGCAATCATATCAGTTTTGTAGCTTGGCATAGTAGAATTATCAGATCACAATCCTGTTTTGATTTTTGTTACTTGTACAGCAAAGACAAAGATGAAAAGAGTTCCAATGCAAATTTAAGCAGGAAGTCAAAAAAATATATATTAATAATACAATTAAAATATCAGTGTTTTCAGAAAGACAAAAAAGAAACTTTTTAGTTGTGTTAATAAATGTTCTAAAAAATATCTGGTGACATTACTAGTTGAACCTTCTAAAAAGTGTTGCAAAAATAAACTTTTGGACTCTGCTCCACACTCATTTAGGTGCATCAATCCCCAGGTCGCATAAGAAATTTCCAACTATAAAGACAACACTGTACTTGACTTTCAAACGAATTTCCTCTGAAATGTCTCATAAGAATATGTTAAGTTGGAGCATTGCATGTGTAGGAATAAACAGGAAGCAAAAGAGCTAAAGCAAGATAAAAATTGGCCGTACTGCTCTTATAGATCCTCTCACCTCTTCCATTGAGACGTCTGACCTTGGGCTTATGAGTTGTTATAAAATGTGGCCAAGCACTTCTGAAATTGGTCCACTCACCGTAATGCTTCAGCTAAATTAGCATAAAAGCTTTTAAAGAGTCGCGCACATCTCACACATACCAAAATCGCACTGCTTGGATAGTTATGGGGGGACGGTGAGAGTGATGATGAAAACAAAAACTGGATTGAGGGGTCAATGAGAGCAGGAAGAAAGAAAATGTAACGGGAATGTTTAAGCAGGATGATAAGTCGTGATAGAGGCGCACAAAGTAGTAGTGATGATAGAGAGGATTATATATTGTTACCGTGAAGGAATAAAATCAGGCCAGGATGGGAAAGATTGATGATGACAAAGAGGAAAAAGAGTGAAGAATGGTTAAGAATGAATGTCAATGAAGATGAAGAGAACAATACATTAACGACATACGATAAAGCCTGTGACTTTCACAGCACTATATTTTATTAATAATAATGTGACTTGACACACTTCCAGGAGTGAAATGTTGGCTTGTTCATTCAGTTAAATGAGCCTCACTACATCTCATCAAGATAAAATCTGAGATGTCACTTCTCAGCACAAGATGTTCTGTTCCTGCAGAGGTGGCAGCTGTGAGTGGGAAGATGAAAAAGACAGAGAGCAAAATAACTCCATCTGTTTTATTGCACTTTTTGAGTCCTCCTTTGTGGCCTTCTCACACTAAGCAAAGGTCTCTTCGCTGTCAAAATCACACTGTTCTTCTCTTCTCCAGCATTGACAAAAATACACCATCTTTTTTGAAGGGACTAATAACAGCAGAATAAACAGCATCTCTCTCAGGGCCTGCCAGACAATCTTCAGCCTTAAGTTCAGCAAGGTCTTAGTGCTCCTCTCTAAATAAACAAATGATCCCCAATTCTGAACCGATTTAGATTTAAATTGCTGGCCCAAATATTTGTATAATTTTGGTCACGTTCCGATTGAGTAAAAAAAGATAAAGAGTTTAAATGACGACTAGTTCTTACATTTAATATACTTAACCATTTTGTGATTTCACCACTTATTAATGGTTAGAAGCATTTGTCTGTTTGAGACAATGGGACAAATGAGACGCTGCATTTTTAGTTTTTAATTAAAAAAAAAAAAGGAGGTGTGAGAAAGTAAAAGGGCAACATGTTCTCTTAGTACTAAATTATTTGCCATATTAAGACGAGTAATTGTCCTTGTATTTTTGAAGAGAACTTTTCTTTAAATATCTTACGAGAAAGAGACCTTTTCAGTGTTACTCGGGACGTTGAATCCCAGGGAATAAACATAAACGCTACCATTAATTCGTATGTGAACTTTTTACATCATTTTATTTTTCAGTAGTAATGCTGTTTTAACAGAGCATTTCCACTGTACTGTCAAAGATCCTGTTATGTGGTGTAATATTAGTGTCTGTATGGAGACTAGTATCTGTTTTAAGACAATAAGAACAATCCAGTTGTGATCGAGTCGGTACCTGATGATACATAAGTGAATAGACGCGACTGACCTTCAAGCAGGTAAACATGTTCAAAGTAAAAATGCTTACTGCTCATTGTTGAAGTGCCTCAGACGGTGATAGTCATTTAAAGGGTTTTATCTTAGTGTGCAATACATTTTGTTCAAATTAGCCAATTTAATTGGTGACTTGTGGGGCATAAAACCTGATTCATAATATAGCACTCCACATTTAATCATGCAACACTCAAAACACAACTCATCAGTTAAAAAGGACTTTATTACCTAACATCATTGGATTTCTGGAGGTTAGTCGGATCGATCTTGGCATGTTGTATAAAAATGTTACACTGGATATTGTACTGGATAATCAACACTCTCGGAGATTCCTTACCGTGAATATATTTCCCATTCATATATTCCTGAGTTGGCCTAGTTTTTAATCTTGCTTGGTGTTTGAGCAAGCTGATCTTACTATTACATATTTTTTACCCCCTCTTGTTCTATTTGGTCTGAACCCTTCTTATTGTTTGTGGATTGCTCACCTGTGGACAGATTTATTACAGAACCGATTTGACCTTTTAAGAGTTCTGTGTTTTTTGAGCCCTTACTTTCAAAGTGTCTTGCAAAGTGTACAAACTTTGATGAAGGCACAGTCCTTTGACTGGTGTCAAACTCAAGGCCCGGGGGCCAGATACGGCCCACCACATCATTTTATGTGGCCCGCGGAAAAAAATTTGTGCATCAAATGTGTGTGTCATTACAAGAATTGCAAATTGTCTTCACTTTTAATAATATCTTTTTTTTTAAATATTTGACCAGTTTTACTCGTCTGATTTGAAAACAGGTTATTTGTCAGTTTGTTTTGTAGCTTTTACCGTATATAATATGAGGTGCTCATACATTTATTTGGGTTGACAGTCATAATGGCCCTCTGAAAGAAGCTATGACTTTAATGCGGCCCGCGAAAAAAATGAATTTGACACCCCTGCCATACAATGTCAATCCAGCACGTGCGCAAAGAGGAAGTGCATGATTTTTATGATCATTATTTGTTTTTTAATGAATGTGAATCTTAATATATTAATATCCATCCACTATGTTCTATACCGCTTGTCCCCACGGGGGTTGTGGGGGTGCTGGACAATATAATAATATTTTGCTATTTGTCATACAGTTTAATGATCTTCATCCACCATCACCCTTCTGTTTTAATTGGTTTGCACAGTGTAGTGGAATAAAAGACTCACAAATTAATAGAGAACTAGTGAGTAGTTGAGAATTACACTGGAATGATAATTTAAAAAAATCACAGGCCATTAAAACAAAAGAAGCATAAAAATGCTTTATTTGGAGGAAAGCATTTCAGAAATATCAGCAATGATCCAGCTCCTATACAGGAAAATAGCTGTTACTAGAACGAAAATGAGACACAAACTAAGAGGAATTGGATCTGCAACAGTTTGTTTTATATTATTCAATTCATCAACATATACTTTTCTGTTTAAATCTTGCTATGTGAATAAACATGTGATTGTGGCCTCAGCAAAAATACTAAAATTTTTCAAGTAAAAACTTTTATAGCTGCTAGAACTTTGTCTTCCGCAATAAGAAACAAATTTGAAGACATTTCAAGGGAGCCCAACAGCAACGATCTGTCTTCTCCAAAGGGGAGTCACGGTTCTTTTTATGGAAATTGCAGATCATAAAACAAAATGCAAAACAAATACAGTGGAGCCTTGGTTTTTGAACGTCCCGGCTCTCGAACAAATCGGTATTCGAACAAAATATTCTAGATTAGTTTGCTTCAGATGTCGGACGGAATTTGGTTGTCGAACCTCGCGAGATGAGCAGCATGCCAACTGACTCCGTTCGTTAATACATTCTCGTTACTCTGAGGATTGCATCAACTCCAGTCATGCCTCCAAAGGAATCAAGTGGGAGCAGTAAAGCCATCCTAAAACACAAAGACGCTCCTAAAGCAATGCAACAATGAACGCCCGGCTGGCGCGCTGCAGTTGCGCGATCGGACCAAATTAAGCTCCCTGCGCACAGAGGTCAACTTAAATTTGGGAAAGTACATCACGACTTTAAAAATATTTTCTAAATTTTAGCGACCGCTCTGTCACAATAATGCGACCAGCGCAGTGCACTTGCGCGGTCAGCGGCGCGCTACGCGCGTTGCGGTTGCGCGTTCGGTGGTGCGCTGCAGTTGCGCGATCAGACAAAATTGAGCTCCCTGCGCACTGAGGTCCACTTAAATTTGGGAAAGTACACCAAGACTTTAAAAACATTTTCTAAATGTCAGCGACCAGCGCGGTGCATTTGCGTGGTCGGCGACACGCTACAGTTGCGCATTCGGCGCTGCGCTGCAGTTGCGCGATCGGACAAAATTAAGCTCTCTGCGCACTGATGTCCACTTAAGTTTTGGAAAGTACATCAGGACTTTATAAATATTTTCTAAATTCCAGCGACGGCTCTGTCACAATAATGCGACCAGCGGTGCAGTTGCGCGGTCGGGAACGCTACGGTTGCGCGTTCGTCGGTGCGCTGAAGTTGCGCGATCGCACAAAAATGCGCAAATGAAAAAATGCTTTAAAAATGTGTTGTTTTTTTTTAATATCTTGGAACGGATTTTTTTTCAATTATTTGTAATGGGAAAATATGATTCGGAATTCGAACGATTCACTTCTCGAACAGCCTTCTGGAACGGATTTTGTGTTCGAAAACCGAGGCTCCATCGTACATTATTAGTGTATCTGGTTTGGGTTCTTGATTTTTAATATACATATTCACATTTTAACTACAATTTGTAGCTCTTCTGATGAAGTCTTATCAAAGTAAAATTGGTGCATGATATAGTGGAATTAAAAGTCGATTGAATCATAAATGGAATTGTGAATTGAATCGAATCGGGCTCTCGTGAATCGAATCCAATCAATGTCAGAAATCCAAATCCATACACAGCCCGAGTAATGTGTGGGAATTGCAATGCAAGTTATATTGATTTCTTATTATACAAGTGTGAAAATGAAATTAAGTAGACGCATTGCCGCCTTTTTGTTCTAACTACGAAATTATGTTTTTTTTGTTCGAAATGGCTTACCTTGATTAGAATCTACATTGCATTGTAGCCACCGATAGAATCTGAGTCGAAAATTGCACACGTTAGGGTTGCAAAATTGCGATAAATAGTACTCGTGGCTCACGCTGAATGGAATAGCTTGCATGCGTCTTCTTCGGAGCTAGTTGCTGGAGCCATTGACAACATGGACCATTACAGCAGCCTGGGTGGTTGCGTTTGACTCCATTGATGATAACTCGATGAATTCCTTTGTAAGTTTGACGCAAATCGGGTTGCCATTGTATCAGCGCAAATATAATGGCAGTTCCAGTAACGTCACACATCTCATCCTAAGTAGAGTGAGGCAGATACTGAATAGTCAGCTGAACGGCAAGAATAAGATCCAGGCCCATTGACACTTGTGCCTTGCCAGTAAACAGATACTCTGATGGTATAATTCCCTGGCCACTGGAAGAGATGCAAGCCACTGATATTAAGACAAGAAAGCGCTTTAAGATGCAGGGAGGGCCATACACAAAGTGGAAAGAGGAAGTTCATGGACCACTGAGCTACTAGGCACTATACAGGAAGAAACAACAAGCCTCCAAGAATACACCAAGACTATGGCCTCCAGGGAAAACCTGTTAAGTGAATGCCTCAGGCAACAGAAGCCCAGTTATATGAAAGAGGCAGATGGACTTTTAGAAAGGCCCCTGTACTACTGTCAAATTAAAGAAGTGGTTGACATTGAGAAAACATCCCAGACTTGAGAAGGCCGGACGAAAAGACAGTGCAGGGGCGCTAATCATGGCAGCACAAGAACAGGCCGTAAACACAAGATCAGCAGAGGCTGGGGTCTACCACATCAGACAGGAACCCATGCGAAGGCTGTGCATAGAAGCCGAGAGACGGCGCAGCTTATCAAAGCCCACGGTAAAATACTTCTCCCTACCTTATCTATTCTTTTGTTTCTTTTTAATATCTGTATTAACAAATCTCTAAATTCACATTATAGGATGATTACCAGCATCTTGGAGAAAACGCATTAACCAAGATTCAAAATGCCCCCCCCCCCAAAAAAAAGTGGAAATCTCTTTAAGATGAATCAAGACAAGCCAGATAATCTACTTTTTGCTGTGTAGAGAAAGAGGGGGATGAGAAAAAGGTGCAAGGTGGAGATGAAGGTGAGGGATGAGCAATCAATTCTCTGACATCTCCAAATGTGCACTTGATGATGCATACCTAAACAGGGCAGAAGTGGTCTGCAGGGAGTGGGGCATGGGGAGGAATGTGGTGAAGGATGAAATGGGGGAACAAAGGCGAGAGGATAGAGAGCAAAAGACTAGATTAATGAAGAGGAATTGTAAGGTAAGAAGATAAGAAGTGAACCAAGTTGGAGAAACGATTACGTCCATTCATTTGGGTTTAGGAGTAGAAGCAATGAACGAGTAAATGGGCAGAATATAAAGGTGAATACAAATGATGAGTAAGCTGGAATTGTTACTGTTCTTTTTCCCATCATATTGCGCTTTTTATAAGCTTTATAGCTTATAAGCTTTTTATACTTCATGTCTTCAGAAATGTCACAGGTGGGCTGCAGACTATTCCAATTGAATTTGAGTGACAAGTGGGATACAAACTAAAATGCTTGTCAACCAATCCTTGAAAACATGAATAAATAAAGCATTCACAATCACACATATTGGAGAAGGATGGTCTCCAATGCACAAAACATGCATGCCAGAACTCTGTACACACAAGCACGAGGAGAACACGCTAACTCCCCAGAGGGCTGAGCTGAGATTAGAACTCAGAAAAAAAAAAGTATCAGACAAGGCCAGGTTGGTCCTGGAGCTTTAGAAATCTGAGATCCATCAGTAATGAACTCAGCAGGCAAGCAGCAAGAGGAAGCTTATATGGTTATGGCTGAGAAGGGAGTGACAGGGGGATGGCTTCTTTTCAGTGTCAAAGAGAGTAAAGCACTCATGACCCTGCAGCTGTACCAGTGGTGCTTAAGAAGGTGCTGCAGGCTGTTGTGTCCCGTAGTATGCATGATCCACCAGTGCAATCAAAATATGATAACAAAAAGAGCACATCAATCATTGCATGTTGTCAGTCAGACAATGTGCTCAAGAGGTTAGAAATGAAATATAGTGGCCACTAAGATCCCAGACAGGAGCAAGTGTGATCATCATTTTCTTTGGATTTACTTTTCCTAATAAATCATATTTCCTACACCCCAAGATGTTCAAAGACTGTACATTGGTGGTCACCAACTCGAGCACCAGCTAGCCTCCAAGGGCCACATGAGGAGCCTGCAGGCCTGTTCTGAAAATAGCTCATACCAGTGATGGAAAAACTGTAATTTCCTAGGAATATTATAGTCATGATAATTTCAAAATAGGATCACTGGCAGGTACAGTGATTTATTTCTCATCTCCAAAACAAGGTCCATTGATCTCACACAATCTGTTTAGAATTCACGTGAAATAACAGGCTCCACTGTGTCTGACTGACCGTTTGAGATGAACAGTACTTAAAATAAAAATTCAACCGAGTCATTCTGCTTGAAATTGTGTAACATGGCTCTTGGTCTTAGTATTCAAAGTCTCAAAATAGTTATTTTCCAGAGTTGGCATGATGAAAAACCATAAAATGTCTCTGACCATTTTGAGATAGAAAGTTGTGACTATCTTCAGTGGAAGAAAGCTGTACTCTATCTTTCAGTTCCTGCCAGGGGTATGAAATATTAATGGTATAAATATTGCAGAGCTCTGTGTCTAATAAAAGCACAGGTCTTGTGAATGAACAATCCATTGATCAAGCATTATGCTTCTGGTGATGAAGATTGTCTTTTCTGTTCATTCTGTCTTGCAGTCATGCTGCATGCATAATTGTGTGCTGCTAACTGTCTTTTTCATTCTCAGTTTTTGGGGCTCTTATGTAAATTTCTAATTCTTGGCCCTTCACCTCAGCCGTTCATAATCATTCACGCAAAATAAGGTAGACACAGATACAGAAAATCTAGCGCCAGGGGTCACTCAAACAATGAGTGTCCTATTCAATGAAAAACATTTGTGATTGATTGGTATTTCATGCTCTAAAATTGATAATTTCACAAAACATATTTCCACAGCTAGAGCTATGCTTTTAATGGCATTGGTGATATGTTCCTTGAAGATTTATGCTTTTTGTCTCTTTTCCTGATACATTTGCTTGTTGAATTGGCACGTCTCTAGCGACCAAAATCATAGCAGAACTTCCACCTGTCATGTTCTTGTCTTCGAGTCGAGTACAGACAGAGCAAGCTACTACCATCCGTGTGTGTATGTTTTTTCTTGTATGTGAACTGAGAATAATAACTTTATTTCCTTTGTATGGTATCTCACCATGGTTTAGAACGTCTTTGTGTTTCACATAAATTGACATTTTTGTATTTTTTATTTTTTTTGCACCATTTGATGTCCTTGACTATGAATATTTCATTGCTGGGAGCCATTCTTTCAAAGCATGTTTCAATGGATTCAATAGACTTGAGTATCAGACATGAATATCAATTAGGCCTGTGTATATTCTTTTTTGTTTACACACATAGTCTCACACTTAATAAAACGTCTATGAGCTCTACCAGTGCTATATATTAGTGCACCATTAAGAGAGTTTCCAATTTCCATTAACTGGTCAGAAAAACATTCCTGATTTACTATAAATGATATTGGTTGTCTTTCTTCACCATCAAATATTGTCCCACTAGGTGACAAAAGGTCTATATTCTGTCATATTTCAGTCTGTATATTTTTTGTGAAATTTTTGTTGAACCTGTGATCATCAGGCACAATAAAGTTTGTGAAACAAGTCATGTTTAATAGGGGCATACTTACAACAGAGCCAATTGCCTGAGGGCCGAGATTTCCAGAGGCCCCGAAAGATCTCATAAAATGAATCAGGTTTTATTTGGATTGTTTGAGTCTAAAAATGCTCACGCTATCATGATTGATTTTACTGTACCCCCTTTCTCATGCAATGGAGTCAACCAATCGCAGGGGTATCAGAACCAATGTCAACAAATGGATTGTGTTTGAATGGAGGTGGTGCTTTAAATTCAATGAACACATATTCACATAAAAAGCTGCTGTCTTCATACAAATTGTTATAAACAGAGAGATTGATACTTCAGATAAAGTCTCACTGATGATTTAAGGTCTGAGATGCTGGACTGAAAGCTTTTTATCGTGGCTTGTCCAGGCTTCTCCTATCGTTTCCTGATTTATATCGCTTATATTTGAGCCTCCTACTCTCATCATGCGTCATCATCACAGCAGATTGCACGTCTTAGACGTATTGTCATCTTGATGTTTGTCAGTGACGAACATCCTTAGTCAAGGATTATTTTGAAAGCTCATTATAGACTTCCTCCAAGTCTCACATCTGTCTGTCATATCATGGTGCCATAGAACAGCAGGGATGTAGAGAGTAAGAAATCCGTTAAAATGTGGGCCCAGTGGTTCTTTGCTTTGGTTGGTGACTAAAAAGCAGTTATGTATGCACAAACAGGCTGAATTTGTCTTGAATGTACTTTTGAGCGACCGCTTCTTAGTCACAATAAAATGTGATGACAAAATAGGGATTTAATAATGGAAAAAAATTGAGTCGTTTTGTAGAACCAAAGTAGCACAAACTGAGTACACATGATATTTAATTTAATTGCCATATAATTTGTGGAGAGAATCATCAGGAAAAATGTAACACAGTGGTGTAGCCATGAATGGAAAACACTATCAGGAGTGAGATGATTCACCAAAAATTTGACTCATTAAAGAAGCTCAAACTTTAAAAACGAGAGGGTGAGAGAGAGCGAGCGAGAGAGAGAGAGAGAGAGAGAGAGAGAGAGAGAGAGAGAGAGAGAGAGAGAGTATATACATTGTCACCTGTGACCCATCAGGCAGTCATGATTACAGCATGCATGGGTGCTACTGGACTTGGCTCAGTGCATTCTACTGATGTTACTGGTAATGGCAACCAAATGAACTCAGAAGCTTACATAAAGATCTTGTCTGTGCTGTCACCTATAATTAAGGAGTCCATTGGGGAAAAACATTGGGCTTTCAGAACCCTGCTCTTTTGTGCCAGCGTGCACGCAAGATTTAAGCTTAATGGCTTTGAGATAATATAGTAACTGATCCTTTCCTGTGATTAGCTCTGCCATTTTGTCTTCTTTTCAGGAGTTTTTCTATCACAACACTTTTTTTTTGGGACAAATCTCAGCAGATACAAAACTCCATGCATTTTCTAGTCCACGGTAGAGGGTCAGTAAGAGGCCGGAGCCTATTCTACTTGATTTAGGGTGATATGACCATGAGCTGCATGGTGGACTGGCAGTGGAGTGAAGCAAAGAGTGGCAAGAAATTGACATAGCGCCTTCTGTTGTGTGTGATTGGCGCCTGCATGTGAGGCACGCTGTTTGTTACTTGTCTTGTGTTTATACTGTTTCTGTCACTTTTCATCATCAAAGTTAACTTAATGCAAAAGTATGATATTCAAATATTGCTGGATAATAGTCTTTCTGTCATGATCTCAGTTGAGTTTAACCATGATGGATGCAAAACTCTTGCCAACCACTTCTGTCAAATATTCCCGCTGAAGATTTTCTGTGCACTGGTCCGAGCCCTGTTTAAGAGGCATCAAATATGCCGAGGTAAACAAACCAACCTGCTACTAAACTCGAAGGCCTGCTTTAAGAGCTTTATTCGTCTTCTTACGAAGCAAACTGAAGAACTTTGTGGACTGGGTAATCACTTTCTGCTTCTTTCTGGATCCAGTGGATACCTGACAAGGACACCAAGGGTTGGAAAAAAAATCTGTAAACTGTGTTGGTTACACTTTACACTGTTTGGACAAAAATACACTTTGGGGAGAACATTTTGGTATGCAATCGGTCCCTTAGTTCCTCTTCTGTGCTTCCATTTTGTGGGTTTAGGGAAAGCCAATTTTTGTTTTAGCATAGCTGTGCCCCAGCGCACAAAGTAATATCCAAAAAGGCTTTGGTTTGAGAAGGAAAAAACAGTGGGCCTTAAACCACCATTAAATACCGTTGGGATAAATTAGAACACAGATTATAAACCACAAGTAATTTATGAACTATTTGAGTTCCGTATGTGAATAAATGGATGGAAATTCCCACAGACACACAGTGGAAGCTGTAACAGTTGCTCATAAGAGTGAGACTCATTTGCTTTTTTAATCACTTGCTGGCTCAAATCGACAACCTTAACTGCTGACTGGATAGCAGTGTTGACAAAGCACGCCAGGTTTTTGAAATACCTTTTCCTTTAACGTTGACCTATAAAAGTTCATATAATAAGAGTTATACCCGGCAGTGTAATTTCGGCTGTTACAGAAAAAGAAATCCACCTGTTGCTGAACTCAACCCTTATCCATCTATGTTCTATTGCCTAGATGAGAAAAAGATTATGACATTTTTGTAATTACAAATTTTGTTCCTATAACTTGGAGGAAAAAGACAAAATAGACAGTTTTTTACATGAGTCTTGTAATCATTTGATGATTATATGTCTTAAGAGCCCATTCAGGCTAGGCGTACTATTGTATGCATGACTCAATAATAAAAAATGACATTTATTGACTCACACTCCTCAAAGGCTTATTTTGCTGTTTGTTTTATGTATGGAGGCATGCGCAACTGCCTCAAAGGCGGGACATCCAGATGCGCTGCGATTGACTAGAAACCGGTCAAGTGTGTACCCGGCCTCTTTTCCAAAGTTAGCTTTGACAAGCTCCAACTCACCGGCAACTCTAATGAGGCCAAGCAGAACCGAAAATGGATGGATGGCTGTTTTGTTTACATGCATTTGATTCACAGGGCGTAGACTTGTTGAACCAAGACTGTGCTGTTTGTCTGCTCTCTTAAGATTTCTTGTGCACTTGTCGCTAAATGGCTGGCGCTTTAGCTCATTTGGCTTCGAGAGTATGCTCATGTTAAGCTCTTCAGTCTAATCCAGAAAACATGACAACACTCTTTACCTGTTTTACACAAAGACTTCCCCACATAATTTCTCTTTATTTTTCGCTCACCCATCTCTCTTGACTCACTTTCTCTGTTAACCTTACCACTTTTCTGCATGATATTCCTTCGACCTCATCACATCATCAGTGAAACGGAGCTGCTCGGGTTCAATCAGAAGTACCGTGGCAGATCGGGGCAATTCATTACTAACCTTTCTGTCTATATCTGTCTGTCTCTCTTTTGATGCACACTTTCTATTCAGCTGGATTTGGTCTTCTGGATTGAGCCATTTGGTCTTCATGACGTTCCTCTCGATTAATTAAATAATTTTGACACCGCTAGTAAAGATAGTTGGCGAAAATCAGCAAAAGGGGTGATTATTTTGGGCAAAGTTTGAAGGGCTGATTTAATTGGCCGGCCAATTAATTGGTCAAGCTCGAATGGTTACCTTTGTTCAAAACTGAGACGTTGACGGTACATCTGTGAATCATTTCTGCATTATGCCTTTTCCATTTGTCATTGAATTCAAGACTCTTACAAATTCAATATTTTAAAGGTACAAAAGAATTTAATACCATCTACTGATGAACTAAAAGATTGCAATGACATTCTTCTGTTCAAATGTGTCGAGTGGTTTGATCGTTCCACCATTGAAAATAAGTTTCTTTTTTTGAGTAGAAAACTGATGTATTAATCTGTCTTCATTTTAAATTTCATAAACTTTCAAATAAATGAAAACAAAATGGAATTTGGACAATATGTGAACCGTGAAACCAAATAATAGTGGTTGATGTGTGTGATTACAACGTTCATGAATAAGTATATATTCCTAAATGTTTCTACAACAAAAACAACCATGAAGTTTAAAATATTCCAAGAAATTCAGTGCAGTTCCACATTTGATTTAATGTATAGTTTCTGTTCTTTTATCTGCTTTGCTTTATCAGTATCACTGTCTGTTTTCCAAATATATATACCTTGCTCACTGTATCTCAGACCAGACGAGTCTATTATTTCAGTCGCCCTATCTCTCATTCAGTCCACTCAGACCTCTTTGGCCCGTCTTTCAAGGCGTCTGGCTACAACATGTCCATCAGCCTGCCAATCATTCCATCAGGAGCCTCTATCTGCCTTATTCAATTCTGTTTTAGCTCTGGGGAGGTGAATATTCACAAGGTCTGCATGGAGAAACTTTTTTTTTTCACCACTGCCCACATTGGGAATATTAGTATTCCACACAGATAGGCACTTTCCAGCACTTGCTAATCGCTCTGCATCGCAGTGCTTCCAACCAATGAAGGAAATCAATGACATCATAGCCACATAATAGCAGAGGCACAAGACTCAAATGTCTTTGTGCATGCTTGTGTAAAAGAGGACTGGTGTCAGCGCTCTGTGAATGTTCATGCTTTACTGCTGCTTTTCATCATGTTTGCGCAACAGCGAAGGTCATGAACGATACTTAAGCAGCTCGTGTGGTATGGAGGAGCCGCTCAGAGATAGTAGAAGCAGCCGAGCGTGGCGAACATTCTCGTAGGCTTGCCCTCAAGGGTTTCTTAATATCTACGGGCGAACATTGCACCATCTGCACAACTCAGAGCGGAAAGGAGAAGGAATGTGAACGCTCTATTGGAGAGATAGTAGCATTAGCTGCCATCCTGAGCAGTGACCTGCCACGCTGGTTCCAAATTCAAATGTAGAACTCATCCTTTGGGGAAACGGCACGCCCCTCCCCACTGCAACACCAGCGGCACCTTTGTCTCGCTCTTCTTTGGTTCCCTCCAGTGCGCTCACTCACCTTTCTGTCTCATCCCATTCTGCTCTCAGTTCGCCTGTTCAATTTCAAAATGCTTTGAAGCCAGTATCAACCCCCATGAGATCGAATTGAGAGACTCCTTAATTTTTTTCTTCCTTACATCTCTCCATACCGTGTCATCAGCCCTGCATCACTATTGTCACAACCCCCTCCCTCCATTCCTTTTCAAGTGCCTCTATTGTTCTGCCTAGAAAAAAAAAATGGTTTTCTGGAAAGAGGTGGCCTCTATTTCAGTTGGCCTTTCTTTTACTATTTTAGGTAAGCTCCTCTTGGCCGACTCCGGCACCAAGCCGTAACGCGACACAGATGGAATATACGTAGTATAAACACAGAAGCTCGCCTAAAACAAAAAGGCTCTTCCAAACCAGGCCTCCCCCAGCTTTGGGTCCCAGTCTAACTGCACCCTCTATTATGCTTTCTTCTTCAACAAGCAGGTTTTTGTTTCGGCTGCTGTTTTTTTTCCTTCGCTCAATAATCTTGGAGAAACAAAGCATTCTACTTGTACGCTTTTGTTCCAATTGTCTTGTTTTGTGCTCTTTTTTATCTGTGTGCTCTCATCTCACATTTCTGACACTTCATGGCTCAATACTGGATGTGTTTTTAGGGGAAGTCCGCTATTTGAATGAACTGAGGCAAAGCAAGTACAATTTTGAAACCAACTTGTTTGCAGCTACAACCCCCTTTTTTTTTTTTTTTTTACCTCCTTTGCTGCCAACCATATTGATTGCAATGCATTTTTGGCACCTAGACATCAATAGCAGTGAATAAGTTAAGGTAATTTAGGTAAATTATTTACAGAGACATCAAACAAACTGACTTAAAATGTGAATTAACACAAAGAGGCCTTTGGACCACAAGGTTGTTGATTGATATTTATTTTCAGACAAATCAACATTTTAGTGGAAAGGCAGATGCTGCCGTGGAGGATTGAGAGAGTAAATACTACCTTTATTATAAATAAACTATCCCGAGGAAGACTCCAAAATCCAGCATGGGAAATGCATCAAATCCACAACCTGTGAAAGGATGTGCACCACAGCCACAGGGGAGGCTGAAAAAATACAGCTGGAGAGCTTCCAGCATCTCATTCAAGATGGGGCTTTAAAAAAAAAAAAAACGTAGAAGATGGAAAAAAATCTCACCCACAGGGTTTCTGAAATCTAGAGACCGTCATTTAGAATAATTTCAAAATGCAACAACTGCCTCAGAGCACAAAAGAGGACGACCTACACAAAAATAAAACTCTGTGACATTTTAAAATAAACGATGGAAGTTTGTACAGGACTCTGCAGAGGTTCAGAGTTAGTGTTGGAAAAGGTCTCAGAGAAATCCAAGCCTTGTTGCTGCACAAACCATTAGAATGCTGAGACATGAAATAAAGTGACAGTGGAACTGAAGAGAATCAGTCAAGTAAACAGCGGCAAGGCTTCGTGATCAAGGCAAGTACAATCAAAAGGCAGTTAAAATATACAAATATGCAGCGCATGGAGAGAGTGATATTCTGGTTATAAACGAAAATATGGAATACACAGACGTGCCAACCCTGCGCAATGTAGAAATCTGCAGCACCAGAAAAAAAGAGGATGAAGTGCTGCCATCCATCCTTTCGTCTTTGATGAACTACCGCTTATCCTCTTTCTATCCCAGCTGACTTTGGACGAAAGAGGTCGTACACTCTTGAGTAATCACCAGCCAATCACAGCATGTGTTGTTATCAGAGATGATTAATCAGAGTTACATGCACACAAGGGATAAAATGTATTTAGTTTTGATGCAACATAACTTGTTACTTTTACTTGAGTGTGTGTTAGGAAGAAAGGGTACTTTTACTTTATTGCATTAAACTGCATTCAAGTTTGTTGCAAGAGATTTATTTATTAATGGATTGCTTGTGCCATCAATTGGGAGCGGGTGCTTTTTACCAATAAGACCAATCACCAGTCAAACAGAGTCAAGCAGTCACAGGCTTTGCGAGTTTATCCAGTTCATTTCTGTGAAGAAAAAAATAATTGCTTCTGTGTTTTTCAAAGTGTGAACATTACAGCCTCCAAAAGGTTGATGTCTAACTTGAGAAAGCATGTTGCGGTAAGTTTAAATTATTTCTAATATTGTTCACATCTTTTAGTCGTGTATATGCTAACAGGTACTATATGGGGATAGTCAAATTGTCAAATGTGCATCTTTTGGCACACATGCTGTTGGTTCTGTATGGTACAACTATGGTTGTCACCAGGGCTTTTAACTAACTTACTAGGAAAACAGTAGCCCCTAATTTAAAATGTTAGGATTGCTGGAAGAAAATGTAGGGGTGCACAGATTAAATTGAAGTACTAAATACTGACATTACGCCGAATGTTCGCTGTATTACTGATAATTACTTGCAAGACTACAATGAATTGAACGCACAAATTTTATTGTGTAAGGTTTGGCACAACAATAGAAGTTAAGTTATACACTTTTCATATCTAAAAATGTAAAGATAATGTCTAGACTGGCAGTGCAGATATTATCAACAGATTTCACTCAAACTTAACATCTGAATGAACTCACCAGGGACAGTACTCAAGTTTTTTTTCATGAATATTTATTTCGTTTTAGTAAAGTAATTACTTGAAGGAGTACATTTTTTTTACTTTGTCATAAAAAGAAACCACACTCTTACTTGAGTAAATTTTTTTGTTACCTTACCTACATCTAGTTGCAAATCGACTTTCTAAAGTACGATAGCCACCGGCAAGCCAGCAATGCATGGCTACTATATTAAAGTGGCTTCATTCAGTTCACTACAATTATTTTGATGGTTTCCTGACTTGAAAATGGGATAAAAAAAAAACAACAACATTGGTTAGCATTAAATAAATGTATGTAACTTCCTGTATTCTGTTCCAAAAGTTGCAGATGTTTGGATTTAAAATGTTTTTCAGTAAGTGGAGTATCTTCAGTGGATACAATACGGGTGTTGCAAAAGTGCACTTAACCTAAGAATTGCAATTACACTCATTATCTTCAGCAAATGCAATATTCTGCTAATTGCTATTTTACTTGTGACACTCGCTGATGGCGACACTGAACATTTGTTCACAGAGAATTATTTAGCACTTTTATAACGGGCTCCTTTTAGAAACACAACTTTCAAAAATGAGTGGCTCCAAAACTCTGTTATGCAAACCATTTAAATGAGGCCATTTTACTGTTCTCAAATGAAAATGGTGTCACGTACATAAATGCTCACCGGTAGTGATCATTAGAATGTATTCTGTCTGTAATTCTGACCCATGTCAATGTGTTGAGGCATGCTACTGTGTCAAGTGAAATCCACCCTCAGCATGTACTTGAGTCAAAGCTCGACGAGCCAATTCCCTTAATGGGTGTATCCTCTAGCACTTCATACTCGGTTGTCCACATAATTCCCCTGCCAGTCAGTAGCTGAGAGCAGTGGGATAAGCACCCCTCCCATGTGTTGGAGTAATTGTGTTTTTGTCAAGATGTCCAGATGCATCATAGCACCCACTGCCCACGCCGCTTTCATCATGTCAACAAATTTGGCTCGACAAAGTTGGCAGCGAGCACTGTATTGCTCTCGCTTTACCGCTTCCAGTCTTTTGAGCAGAAGCTGAAATTGCATTGGGAGGTCACAAACATCCCTGTAAGTCTTTACCGAGCCTATTTGAATTGCAGAGGTAAAGTGATAATGCTCCTCTAAGAGCCCAGTTGCATTTCGACCCTTTTATCATCTCAGAACCCCGAGAAATACCACCAATGATCCCAGTAAAATATTACTGTATTACGAGAATTATTCTCTTGAAATATCGTCTTCAAAGCTGCAAGCTCTTCTGAACAGGCCAGTGAGTATATTGGCGTGTTTGTTGAACTGAATTAGGGATACATAAGTGGTGCTGAACTTAGATTTAATACACATATCCTCTATATTTGCAATCGACATTGTACTCATTGAGCAATGTCGAATCAGCAGATTTTTTTCAACTTCCATGTAAATGTGCGCCCTAAAATAAATGTTAGTGTGAAGTCTACAAAATATTCTCTCTGAAATATAGTCAAACACTACAATAAACCAGGGATTCTTAAAGTGTCGTCTGATTGCCAGTAGTGCTACATGACCGCCCTCTAGTGGCAAGTGAAAGTATCACTGAATTAAGTGTTTGTGCTTAAGACTAACACACTTTTTTCTTATCCAGTTCAGCACATTTGTTATGTATAGTTCAGTTTGATTTCACTTTTAAGTACAAAACATTTGCATTTCATCTTTCTGAACATTTAAGCATTTAGGTGGACTATGTTTGTGTGAAATACATTTTAATTGACGTATTAAGTCGATTTTTTTCATCCCCTTGTTTTAAGTGCAGTGTTTAAAGTGCAGACTGTAAATACATGATTTACAATAATATCAAATAAAAAGTTGGAGAACAGAAAGTAAAACAAAATCAGGTTGATTTTGAAAGTGATATTGTAATGTGTACCTAACCAAAGTGTGGTTTGCAGGTGCAAAAAGGTTGAATATGTTTGCAATAAGCATACAATATTCATTAAAATCTGCTTAACATTCACGGCTGAGCAACCTTAAAGTTCAGATTAGAGCTTCTGGGGCAATGCCGAAGGAGGAGTTGGATGAATGCTTGAGTCAGGAAGTGAACTGAACCTGCTTGATAAATAGGAAGGGCCCCAGATGACAGTCAAACTGACTGAATACAAGGCCAAACAATACGCAAGAAGATGCCAGGGAGGATAGACTTCAGATGCTGCAAAAAAAAAAAAAAGGTTTGACTGCAGATCAATTTATAAAAATGAAGGAAGAATGAAAATATAGTAGACAGCTTACATAGGAAGAGAGTTCAAAGAGAAATTACAGCCAGGGCGGTGGAAGAATGGAAAGCAAATACAGAAATATTTAAAGGTTGTGTTAGACTGACCCCCCAAAAAAGCTAATGAAATGCAATGTACTTGTTGACCTTGTATGAAAATGTGCTTCTTGGGATTTGCTGGAGGAGGATTTTCCCTCTTTATTTAGATTTTTTTTTCCCTGCTAAGTAGCATTGCAAACACAATGAGCCACGCTGTGGGCCGTCTGTGCACACATATGGAATTCCATTAACCTTTGTGCCTGTGTTGGTTAAATGTCAGCATGGCACATGAAATTAAATTGGTCATTGATTCAGGAGGCAGATCATTCTACCAGTCAACTGTAGAATGACGCATTAAATAAACGCCTCTGTTGTTTATTTAAAGATCCCCATTAGTGTCTACCAGTGCAAAGACAATTCTTGTGGGGTGCCCCACAATTAAAAACTTTTTTTAATTCTAAACTTTTTTCAACATTATTAATATGTTTTTAAAAGTTTCAAGCGAGACGTTAATGGTGGCAAATCTAAAATAAAAGGATTAATTATTTCACGCCAGTTAGAATGTTAACTATGAATTAATTTTAGACATACAGTTGGTCATTTGTACCAACAGGACTGAATATCTTGGTATAAAGGTAGTGAAGGTGTTCAAATATAAAACCATTTTTTTTTACTTCACCGCACGGGTGCACAGGTATAATTTGACACAATGGACACGATATTCAACATTTTTTTAAAGACAAAGGGGAGAGTGAACTATATTTATTAATAGGATTAAGAATTAAGAGTGTATTTTATTTTATTATCTTATCTTATCGATGTCGATATTGCCAACAGAACACCACGGAAAGAGAAGATCTGATGGTACTAAAATGGTGGTGATGACCTGTAATTAGCCATGATGAAGGTCTGGTTAATAACAACGACTGAGTGACTGATGATGACATATTTGGTTGGCTTGAAATAATGATGGACTGAGGATAAAAGATGGGTGGCGTGCAAAATTTCTTGACACTCCCACCACCGCACTTAAGTGAAGACCTTAAGTTATAATTAATGACTTAATATTCAATATAACTTCATGTTGCGCATGTGTGTGCGTGTTTGTGTGCGCATGTATGTGTGTGTGTGTTTGTGTGTGTGTGCGCGTGTGAGTGTGTGTGTTTACCCTTGTTGCTCACAAACTGAATTTTTTTTGTTAAATCACATTAAGAGTTTAGCCTTGGCAGAGCTGTGGTTTCTAAGAGCTCTTGTTTTGCAAACCTTGACTCAACCAACTGCTGTGATGTACCTTGTTCATAAAGTGATATAACCTCTGAATTTAAAATATTTCATCGGAATATTGTAAAAGAAATAGAGGCAGTTTCAATGCACTTCTCACTGAATGTAAGCAATTTCTTCAGATCATCTCAGCCCTATATGCTCTTTAGTTTTATTGATTTGGAACATTAAAAAAGCGAGTGGTGTGTAGTACAAATCTGAATCCCACTTTTTTTTCTCTACAATTGAGAAGGGCAGGATTGAATTTACAGCCAACTCGTAATGCTGAATCAAACTAAGCCAACCAAATAGGCAAAACAAAAAAATCCATTTACCAAGTGCCTGCTGAATTCACATATGTCACATCGACTGCTGACTTTGTATTCAAATGTAAAGCTTCTGCACTCATACCACTAGTACTTAGTACTCATTTGTGCAAGTGTAGTCCTAAAAGGAAAATGATGGCCAAAAAGCGGTGAATAGGAGTTTAAAGAAATAAAGATTTTAGATTCAGAAACAACAAGGAGCGGTAACAATGTGGCAGCTTTAGAGGACAGCCAATCAATGTGTGGAGATTACACATTCAGATGTGAATGTCGATAGGTCAAGATACATTCTAGCTAATGAAGTGGAGTCACGCATATGGCTCCCAGACCATGCACTCTACTTCTAATCTCTTACTCCTCCTGTGTTTCTCTATTTAGTTTTTAAAATGTCAATACATTTAAGTTATGTTTTTAGATTGTGCATTCTATTACCCTTTGCAGTTATCAGGCAGTAGGTGGGGGTCACTCTGAACCGGCTGCCAGCCAATCACAAGGCAACCAACTGCACTCGCACCTAGGGGCAATTTGGAGTACTCAATCAGCGTACCATGCATGTTTTTTGGAAGTGGGAGGAAACCGGAGGACACGGAGAAACACCACGCTGGCATAGGGAGAACATGCAAACTCCACACAGGGAGGGCCGGAGGTAGAATCAAACCCGCTCCCTCTGGACTGTGATCTTTTTTCAGGTAATTTGACCTCGCAAACGTGTGTCGGCTGGTATAGCAGCAATGCTGTCTGTCTGTCTGTCATTCACTCGTGAATCTTCGCGAACGAACAATCAGCAGCAACCGTTAGATGAAGGAGAAACTTTATCCAATATACTGCCACGTAATTTCCATTCACGTCGGATTCAGTGATGCAACTTCCCGTTCAAGAACGAGTCAGGGAGACGGCTGTCGGTGATGGCGTAATTGGTAAACTCGCCTGTCTCGTGGGCAATTAACCACAATTCGATTCTCGCACATGACCATGTGTAGGTGTGACTGTGAAAAATACAAAGAACGAGTCAGTGACCCAATTTCCCGTTCACAAACAAGTCAGTGACGCAATTTCCCGTTCACAACCGAATGAGTGACTGTTGCCTTGCCTTCCCCATTCAACAAAGGGATCAGTGTGTGTGTGTGTGTGGGGGGGGGGGGACGATTCAGTGAACGATTCTGTTCAACGAATCTTTTGAGTGAACTGATTCTAAAGATTAAGGCAACTTAAAAGAACTGGAATGCACATCACTGTTTCATCTCCATTAAACAACTTAAACAATATGAACACTCAAAAACTAATAACAAAGAATGAAGAACTTTTCCCCTTCACTCCCTGTCTCTGCTTTTTTGTTTGAGCCCGCAAAGCCCCCGCTGCCCCTCAGGACAGTGAGACTAAAGGTGGACAATGCACAATTGTGGCTGCTTGATTTCCCATTACCAGAGCTAGAGAACGCTTTTGTCTGTGGATGGGTGGCATAATGGAGTGTAATGACACAATTGAAGTGTTTGTGGAGGAGTGCACTGCAACAGGAGGGCCAATTTCTACCATCTATATTTGTTTGTGTTCCTCTGAAACCTTTTCCTCCTGGTGTTAACTCCTAATACTGTCAACACATCAGTAGATATCCTGGGAGAGTCAGTGCTGCCATCTGTGGAATCAATGTGTTTAAAATGGATGGATTTTTTTTTTTTTTTTGAGTGTATGTTTGTCAACGCAAACCTCATTTTTTCATTTTTTCCCACGTCAATGCCCCTCCCTTTTTGTGCATCCCCCACACACCATCTCTCTCATAACTCATTCAGTGAGTGTATCATTTATGTTTTCCACACCCTGATCAGATGAAATCTTCCCTTCATTATCATACAATTTCCTCAGAGGGCAGCAAGAAAGACTGAGACAAAGACTAAAAGAACACATCTAAGGAGCCTGATATTTCTGGGGGTAGTTTTCATTTGTTTCTAAATTATTGCAGGTGGCTTCACAAAACTCCTTGTAAAAAAACATGAGACTGGGTATTGCCACAATCCATATTGACAAGCCTGAAATCTTCTGGGGGACAAGTGAAAACTTTTATTTTTCTAGCAATGCACAGCAACTACATATATGGTCACACGCACACACAAAAATGAAGCATACCGAGAATTATCCCTATACCGTGAAATTTGGAGAAGGTTTGCTTACGTTCTGGGGCTGCTTTGCTACATTTAGCACAGGGTGTCTTATAAAAATGGTACAAAGAAATATCAAGACTGTCAAAGGCATTCTTCAAGCTTGGTCTGAGTCTCAAGTCATGGGTCTTCCAACAGGATAATGAGCCAAAACACAAAGTTTAAAAAACAGCCAAGCATAGCTAAGAGAAATAACATTACGCTATTCTGAAGTGGACGTCATACCAGTGGAAGGAGCAAAAGAGCAGAGACACCTGAGACAACTGGAGCTGGCCAGACTTTCACTTGATGCATGCCCGTCTGTGTGTGCGTGTGTGTGTGTGTGTGTGTGTGTGTGTGTGTGTGTGTGTGTGTGTGTGTGTGTGTGTGTGTGTGTGTGTGTGTGTGTGTGTGTGTGTGTGTGTGTGCGTGTGTGTGTATGAGAAAGACTGATGAGTCAGGACCACACATAGACATCAGGGTGGTGCAGCTTGTTGGGGTTACTATACCTATATTATTCTATCCAGCCCAATGTGGTCTTTTGTCAATGACACATCTGCTTTCTTTATAATCTTCCTCACACGCACACTTGCACTGTTACTGGTCATACAGAAGTCGACCAGTAGTGCGTATGTGCGAAACTACACAAATGTTGAGTTCTGTCAGCATGTGGGATGGAAAGTCTCTGTGGGCACACTGATGTAAATTGTGTTATATGTGTGTGGAGTGGGCAGTTCTAAAACAGGAGGGGGTTTCCTGTCCGGCCTTGCTGAAGGTTTAAAATAGGATCAGTCAGGAAAGGCCTAGGAAATAACCCATCCTGTAGGATATATCAGAGGATAAACACACACACACCAAAATAAAAAAAGTCACACATCCGTGCTTCAGACTTGAATTCACTCACACCCAGAGATTTAAGATTGACCTTTGGTTTTACAAAAACACATTAAGACAAAAAAAAGCGGCACAAATCACTTTGAAATGGATTTTCAACTTCTCGCCTGCTAATGCGTGACGCAACTTGTCCAACGTGAAAGGTCTGTCCATTATAAAACACTGTGAAACAGCTCCAGTCAAATAAATGCTCAGGCTGTCACTGCATCAATTACACTGACACCCCTTTTTACTCCCACACTTGGACTAGCTCAACTTTATGCCTCCCCCATCAAAACTGTAGCGTTTATTCTTGCTCTCCTCCCCGCAGTTTTGCCTTTTCCCTCTTCTTCTACCGCTCACTTGTTATCTCCGGCAACAGTTGTCACTGATCAATAACTCCAGTCTTTTCTCTTTTATCCATATTTCTCCTCTCCCATGCTATCGCCTTTGTCTGCCTCACTCGGTTTGTGACACAGCTATTTGGACTGAGACCTAAATAATTGCTGTCAGCCAGTCAGCCTGCTGCTTTGGCCTCATAGATATATGTGTTGTTGTTTACGTTTGGTGTAGATAGGAAGGAAGCTGACTTCTCGTGGCAATGAATAAAAGCAGTTTTAATTTAATTGAAGGACATGGCACCCTATTTTGGCAGACTGTTGTTCCTGCGCTCGGCACAAAATCGGGCGTAATTTCAATTTCCTGCCGACAAAAGTCTAGTCACTGGCCAATTTGGTGACTTTTAAGTGGACGCATCATCTTTGTTATGCAGGGGCAATGGTTTAGCTTGGCATCTTTGTGTCTTTTGACTTTGACTTTGCACGATGCCTAACTGGGTGTTTCTCCCACACTCACTAGCGCATCTGCTAATTTGATGAAAAGAAATAGACTAATTTCTTGACCGAAAAAAACAAATCAGCAAAACATGGGTGTGTTGGACAACGTCATGAACTTAGGCTATTTCATTTAGAAACATAACACCGGTGTGGGAAAGTCCCAAATCATACCAATCAATTGAACCGATTATAATTTTCATCATTATCTTAAACAATACCAACAGGTATTTTAAGAGCACCACGTCACTAGTGTGTGTGTGTGTGTGTGTGTGTGTGTGTGTGTGTGTGTGTGTGTGTGTGTGTGTGTGTGTGAGGAGGGGGTTGGGGAATCCACTGCACTCCCCCCCCCCCCCGGCCCCCCATTGCTCTGGTGGATACAATTGTATCAGTTGCACGTTTATTGGCTGATCAATAATAGATTAATTTGCACGTTGCAGAGTATCTTGCTGGGGCAGAGGGCGAAAGGTCCAGAATATGAAAATGTTTAACAGATGACAATTATGCCATCCTCGGTTGTACTTTCTACTGTGGTTATAAGGTAATGAGGCAGGGGGATGGCTCAGTGGTTAGTGCCCTGACATTGCATTACCATAAAGTCAAAGGTACCCCTAGTACCAATATCTATTAATTAGGCAGTCCGAATATTCGACTTGCATCTTTTTAGAGGATCTGGTCTCATTGGGTTGGTCCTGTAGTGCCCCCTAGTACCCTGGTGCACTTTTGTTGTGTTCCGCCAAGTTAACTAAACTAACTAAACTGCAGTATTTGGCCGTTTGCAAATTTCAGCGTTTTTATTTTGCTGTTGTTTTGTGTGTGTTTTTAATTTGCATGAGTGTGTTTGTCTTATTTTGGTTTACATCTCTGTTTGTTTGTAGCATGCCACTTTCGGCCATTCGCAGCATGTTTGGCCACTGTATTTTCTTGGTCAGATTCTGACAAATGGAAGTTATTTTCACATTTTTCCAACGCCAATACAGACAGAATGTAAAGAAATAAATCTGATATTTCAGACGTCGGGTGGAAGCAGGCGGTAATGACGTGTGCTCCCTCTCGGCCTGCCTTTTTGTTTTCCCCTACAGCAGCTTATTAAGGTTACCTCACGATTAGAAAAAGAAAAGAGAGAGATTTCCAGCCAAAGGCAAGCGATCTGGCGTATTACTCAATAGCAAGTGATGGGTGCAAGGGACGGCCCATTCAATGACTTGACGTCAACGCTGTTGCCAACATGATGCCAGGCATTCAAATAAACCAGGGGGATTATTGTGGCAAATACTACACAGCAGATATTCATCAAATTTAACAATATTGCCTCTTTTAATGTGGGAGCGCCTAAGGTACACTTTACTACTTCTCCATGTCATACAAACCTACCATTATTATCTTTCTCATCTCATGACATTGTGCAAGTGCTGATGTCAATGTAGGTGTAATAAAAATGATATAATATCAAATAAATGAGAATGAACCAAAAGTTATTTAAAGAAAAATACAGAGCATTTTCTTGACTGCAGCTTAAGAAGTGTTGGTGAATGAGTCCTATTGTTTTTTTTTGCCCAGCCCATACTCCTACACCGCAGCAAACTGAAGGCTTCAGTCTGCCATTCTCTCTCCAGACATCCTGTCGAAACAGCTGCAGTTCTTACAGAACAAATTCATGACATGATGTAGTCAGCATCACAATGTGTGCTTGTGTGTGCAATAGTGACCTAATTACAGGGATCTGGGACTGGCTGTTTCCTATGTTTATTTATTCTAAGCAGCACACACAGGGGGAGGCAATTCCTGCTCATTGGTCACTTGGACACTCACTTGAGTGGAGGTGAGGTGAGAGGAAGCAAACTTAAAAGCTTTTATACAGTGATTAGTGAAAACCACACAGTGAGGATAATTGCACATTATTCAGTCTACTTACCTAAACGTACAGCTGGAAGTGAGTTGGCCAATGATGTGACAAGGAAAATGTCACTTGAAAACATGCAAGTTAATTTTGAACAAATTGTGTGCTTCTATGAGAAGAGGATTTGACCCCCTTGTTATTGTTTTTTTTTAGGGTCACAGTTGTTAAAAACCTTACAGCAGAGATTCTTAACCTGATTGTTGGCAGTACTAGCTTTGAAGATTTGCCAAACTCTTTGTAATTGGCGAGTTCAATCAAACCGTGGTTAAGAAACACTGCCTTACAACAACTTTTGATGATGTCTTGACAAGAGGGCACATAATAAAGATGACATACATTTTCTACATCAAAACATGATTTCCCTTTCACAAAGATTGGAAAGACTTTCAGGGAATGGAAACCTTTCCCAAATACATCTTTGTTAGCAAGGCTTTTGCCTCAATGGCAATCTGGAAATGACACCGTGGACACTGTGGACTGGACCAGAACTATCAGCAATGCATAGTGTGCAAAAGATTGCTCCATAATTGGGGTTCATTCAGGCTGAGGGGAAGAGCCACTGACATGGTTGTTAACCAGAATAATAAATGAGATGTTACCTCCCCAATTTTCTATATGCATGGGCGGTTCTGGCATTTTAAGTGGCCGGGTCAATTCTTAAAATGAGGGATTGTCTCAATGAATTGAAAGAATCGTCCTTATTTTGTTACAGTATCAAAATGGAAGTTGTGACAACTGTAAGATATTATGAAATTACAGTTTGTTTCAAGATTTATTACTTATGAGATCGTTTTTGTATTTTTTTTCACAGTGAAGTCACTCATTAAATATGACAGATAATTCTGCATGAGAGCACAATATCAGGTTTAGATCGACCTGCAATCAAAAATGATTTGTCTGATGTATTTTTGTTGCGAAGTAGGCTAGGAAACATCCCAGAGTAAACAATTAGGAACGGAAGTGTAATGTTTTGGGGGGAAAAAAAGAGCACCCTCAAATGGCTCAGTTGTACTTTTAAAAGCAAGGACAGGAACACTTCAGAATACCAGTGTCAATTCACTGTTTGTTGTTTTGTTTACAAAAGCCATTTAAATGTCTACCATGCAAAGAAAATTTCATATCAACAACACCCAGAAACGCCACCAGCTTCTCTCGACCTAAGCTCATCGGCAATGCACATATACAAATTTGAAAAGTGCACAGTGGTCTGACAAGACCACATTTCAAATTGTTTTTGGTGTATAATATTCCAAAGACATGATGAATCTCATCAAAATGACCATCCTTATAAGCTCCAAGTTCCAAAGACAGTAGCTGCGATAGGGGTGTGTTAGTGCAATTGGTATGGGCGCTTCCATATTTATGAAGGCAACACTAATGCCTGAAGGTACATACCTACAGAGTTTGTAGCAATGTACGCTACCATCTAAGCAAAGAGCTTTTCAGCAACATCCCTGTTTATATCAGCAAGACAATGCCAAGCTGTACTCTGCATGTGTTACAACTGAGTGACTTTGTAGTAAGATAGCACTAGTAGACTGTCCTGCATACACTACATACCATTCTCCCATTAAAAATGTGCAAAGTACTGCAAAATCTGTTTTTATTTGCGATTTAACACCCCAAACATCCCAACGTTTTGTGTATTTTCATAACCGTCACCATTCTTTATTTTGTATCTTATTTCTATTTGCTTAGCAGATAACACCAGCCTCCATCATCTTCATTTGACCATGCTTCCATAATTGTTCTTTCTTACCCCGTCATTTATTACACCCCTTCCTGGCTTCCCGTGCCATCCATGACTCTTTGTGTTCTCTTCTTTATCAGGCCCAGCTTCCTGGAATTCATCAAGAGGATGTGTTACTTTTGATCTCAACAAAACAATTCATTGATCCATCACTCATTCATTCAATCATACACAGTCAGAGTATGCTAGTGTAAAGCAAGCATTCATTCACACATTAGTTGTACGACTCGAGGCCTGTAGTGAGAAGCTTGTAGTGCTGACAGACTGTGACAGGCTCACCTCAATTTTACTGTTGTTACTTATTTTGACATATATTTGGCTGCCAACCAGTTTATGGTGTACCCTGCTTCTCACCCAGTGATGGCTGTGATAGGATCCAAGGTGGGCCATAATTCTATTGAGGAAAGGCTGTTTGAAGAATGAATGAATGAATGAATGAATGAATGAATGAATGAATGAATGAATGAATCTTTCATATTGGTCATTGGGACCAAGCATTGGGTTTGAATACTGAACTCAGACAAGTAGTTAATTTGATCCAATTTTGGGTGAAATATTGAACTCATCCATTGCTATACAATCAACCAACCCACCCAACTAAACCAAATTAATTACTGTTGGGATGGTTCTACTGTATAATAATGCAGACGTTGGGTTAAATTCAAACTACCGTATTTTCCGGACTATCAGGCGCACCTTCAATGAATGGCCCATTTGAAAACGTTGTCCTTATATAAGGTGCACCGGACTATAAGGCGCACCATTAATGCATCATGTTAGATTTTTAATCCAACTCAAATCATTCTCCATTACATCTTTTTTATTTCAAGTTCAGATGCAACAAATTACTTTAAAATCACAAAATAATGATCCATAGTCTTTTTGATTTATGATTCAGTCTTCAGCGGGCCACTTATGGTGTATTTCATGACACAATGCTTCGGGCCAGTTTAAATTTAGGAATTTGGTCCATATATTTGAGAAAAGTTTAGGTTTTGCGGTGTGCCTTATAGTCCGGAAAATACGGTAATTTGGGTTATTTTTGACCCAACTGTTTTAATATGCAGGTATACTGTTCCAGTTAATGGTCTAAGAAGGTCATAGTTTTGAGTTCACTTTGTCCTTCCACTCTAGTCTCATACAATGCTGATTGCAGCCCAGACAGCATGTAGTACTTCCTCATTACAGTCACTTGTGAACTGGAGCTTTTCAGCTTTTCTTTGGGCGAGATGAAGAGGACACCCTGGACTAGTAGCCAGCCAATCACAGAACACACAAACAACCAATCATCAAGCTATGGGCAATTTAGACTTTTTAATTAACCTAACACACATTTTATTCGGAGGATGCTACTAATACAAGCATAGGGAGAACATGCAACCTCCACATAGGAAGGCCACAGCAAGATTCAAACCCTCAACTTCAGAACTTTCAGGCAGATGTCCTAAACATTTACTACTATGTGGCCTATGTAATTGTTTTGACTTTATTTATTCATTTTGTCATCACAGAAAATTCTGATAAATGAGAATAATGAATGAGATAGTTCTCGTGATTCATCAAGTCATGAAACAATCGCGGTGTAATCTACCATTCTCTGATGAGGCAGTAATTTAAGCAATAACTGGCCATTTCTCCATTCTTCTGTTAGCATCCCTGATTTGAATTCATGCTGCACACACGGCGAGCCTGCAAGCAGCAGGGCACAGTGAGTGAAGCTGGTTACCTCGCTGACACATTAAAGTTGCAGTCTGTCGCCTGCAGCACTTCATCTAACAGCTCTTTGTTGCTGTTCATTCTTTTGCCATTATCCCTCTGCAATATTTCAAAGTCAGCCAAATATAAATCATTTTGCTGTTGAATTTTTAATAAAATATATTTTAATCAACATGATTTCTGACAATCGTATTAGCGGATTAAAAAAACACCAGTTTTTTGTTTTGACACTTTGTGAAGCTGCTGCAGGTAGAATGTTTTATTTTTTATTTTTAATAAGCAGGCTTCAGTCAGTAACCACCTACCCAAAATTTCATTCACTCCATTATTACACACAGAGGGGCTTGCATCAACGGCTCATAGGCTCACTCATCTTTCTCCCCTCGTATTTGGTCATAGCTATTTATTTATAATAACATTTATTTGCATACAAATCCAAGAGAATGTTGTAAAGCTACAAAGCAATGTCTGTTGTTTACTCATGCATATTTATTATCTGTGTTTTGAGGCCACATTGCATATCTAAGAGGATTAAATTTCAAACTTGCAACAATGAATGAATGCCCAGCAGCAAAACCCAAATGTGAAGATAAATCTGCTATCCCGGCTTAAATCTGCTGCCAGACAGACACAGGTGAAAAGTTCCATTGTGATGCTTTCTCTAAACACCTTTGCTGAGCCAAGACAACAATAGCTGTGGGTCACACTGTTCTCTCTCTCTCCTAATGAAACATTGATGTTCCAAATAAAAAATAGATACCCCTGAAATGTGATTACATGTGTATATTACAAACACGTCTTAGGTGAGACCATCAAAACTGCCACTCAATGACCTCAGGTAATGATAACGATAATGGGAAAACTGGTGATGAGATTGCGTGGCTTGTTTACCATCTCATACAACTCCCATTGCAATGTCAAACAATGTGTTTCTGGTTCAATCTTTAAACAAAAACTGTTTTGCAGTTTTGTACCGTGGAACCTACAAAGTACAATGACACTCAAGGTAGTATCAGTTTTCCAATTTTTCAAGCACAATGGGCCTCATGCGCTAACTGGGTGTATGCACCAGTTTGTGCTCCAAATTGGTTGACTTCCAAACGTGTGTGTCATCGTACGTATATTTTGAGCATATTCGGCAAACAAATTTAGAACCTCGCTTGAAATAAGCCTGATATCGGCACCAATACCAATGAATCCACTGCTGTCTGTGTCTGAAAGGAACATGCATGGTGGAAGGTGTATAAAATAATGGGGAAATTGATATTTAAGAACTGAAGTTTAGTATTAAAAAAAAAAAGGTGAGTTGTATAACTGTTCATTCACTGCAAAATTAAGGAAGTATAAGTTTAACTGTTCTTTCACTGCAAAAGCAAGGAAGTCCAAGCAAATAGAAAATATTGGCTCTCAAACTAAGCCCTGCAAGACAACATGATTTTTCTCAGTATTATTCCTTGTACACCCATAACACTGATCCATAAGATAGGCTTGTATTGTAATTTGGGGATCAGCAATTCCTATCTTTCTCAAAGACTTAGCCTTTCAATCACTTTGGCATGGGGAGGTTAATCTTTTTCTCATTTGCAATGTCCATACAACTCTCAAATATTTGAAGTTGTCTATACTTTTTGGCAAATTCCAGCCTGGGCTTTTTTATTTTCCTGTGAATGGAATGAAATGGAGGGGTTTTCATCATTTTGTACGATTTTGTTCATGAAGTTGATACATTCGTATACACGCTGCATGTTTGTGCTGATGTCATTAATGTTTTTTTTACAGCTTTCAATATATTTCTGTCATCATCTGTTGATATTGTCTTTGGTCCATACATTAAATATGGAGGTATTCACAGTTAAAATGCGATGAAACAGAATGCAAAAATGCACACTATTATTTGAATCTTAATTACATTTTACACTTTTCATGACAGTATTTTGGGTTTGGGGTGAAGTCTTGACATTGGTTTATGAATGGATCTCTTCTATTTTATCAGGCTTCTCATCATAAAACATACCAGAGGTTTTGCATAGAACCAAATTGGTTATATTCAAACAATTGGAAATAAAAGCTGAAAGGCCCTCTCTTGCCTCATATTCATTTTTGACATGAAATGTTAGGAGATGGAGAGCGTTTTTAATATTTCAATTTTTCAAATGTCTATTCTTTGAACAAAATTCTAAAATGATCCTTATAGCATATATATTTTTGTAAATCTTACTTGGGTAAGTTTGAAAGCCACCAGTAAACTAGATTTATTTCATATCAATTGACTTTAGTCATTTTTAAAATGTTTTTCCTTCTTATACTTTACATTCTTTGGGCATGAGTAAGATAACATAAAAGCCTACCACTTTTCACAGGTTGGCTTTGTCATTTTACAATGGCCCCAATTTTTTTTGCTAGTAGATGGTGTCCAAATGGAAGGAACTGCGTTAAATGGAATAGCAAAACCCTCCCATGGGAAGGTTCTTACTAAAGGGCGAGGACAATGACACCATGTGACGCAGGTGTTACAGAAGTCTGATTTTGCACTTTTATCAGTTGAAAGCCTTGGCATGAGGGAGCAGCAGGGGAAAAGACATGACCTTGGCAATGGGGTGTGTTAGCCCGGGATTTTAAGTAGGATATCCTAAACCAAAGGTCATACAGTGAACAGGATATCCTCCTCTCCTCGCCTCATCTCCTCTTTCCTCTCAAAATCTCCCTTCAAGACAATGCATTTCTATGCAAAAAAGTAATCCTTATCTGGTTGTAAGAGATGAAAGGATCATGACAGTGAGATTAAATAATCATTATCAGTTTGTCCGTTTTTCTTTCTGGGTTGTACTTAGAGGCAAAATACTTCATCTATTCCAGGATAAGAGAAGTGACAGAATTGTGGCTGGGATTAGATGCTTGTTTGACCACAAGCCGTTCATACTCTTCTTACAAAAAGTCTGTTTTATGGCCATGAGAGGAGAGGGATTCCCAACCTAGATGACATGAGAGCACGTCTGTGGTACTGCACAAAATTATTACATTTCTCTCAATATGTCAGTAAAATACAATTTATTAATCAAAAGTAAACGAAGGGTGTCACAAACATTTCAGGACTGCCGTCACAAAAAATATCTACCAAATCCAAACTACCAATTTTGGCCTTCCTCCTCGAAAGTCTAGTACACTATTCTAGAATCTCTGCCACACATTCATACCCTCCTGAAAGGATTCTTCCATAACCTCGCACAGCTCCGCATCTTTAAAATGGCTAGCCTTGGTGACCCCCTTGTGCTTGTTCCTCTCTGGTAGGAACTGCCAGATGCTTGGGGCATTGTGAGCAGGCGTGTTGCCGTGGCGAAAAGCCATAATTTGTCCTGGCACAGTTCTCTCTTCTCACACACTTGAATGAAGGATCTCTTTGATGTGGTAGTTTATTGTCTGGCCCTGTGGCAGATCTCGCAAGATCTGATGATATGTGTCTGGGTTGTCCTCAAAGATCCATGACTCATCACCGGTGATGACTCTCCCTCGCAATCCACTTTCATTGGCCTCAACATTTACTCTGCTTGAGAACCAGACACAGAAGCTACGTTTATAAGAGCATGAGGGAAAAGGTTAAAATGACTGCAGAGAGATAACGTCACAATATGTATACCAAGAGTAATTACGTTCAAGTGGAATATTTGTGGTTTATAGTTTGGTGTATAAATTATCTTTGTGGCAAGTGGCAGGTATAGAACAATCAAATGCTCTTTCATTAGATAGAGAAGGTACTGCGCTATAAACCCGTGTATCAACCTGTGTTCATACTTTTTATGACATTTTCATTTGGTGGTGTGATGTTAAATTTTTCTGATGTAGATGGGTACCTTGGCTAAATAACTGTTGAGAAGCACTGCATAGCGCACGGACATTATTGAGTTAAAAAAAACAAAGATATTGAATTTGAATCATATCGACTGCTCTACTGACCGATTTATCTTGAAAATCGTTTGCTCGTAGCCTCTACAACACGCAAGTACTGACGAAAGAACCAACTGATCAGTGTTCCCAAGAAAATTGTATGACACATTCCTCAAACATGAAAAGATAAAACATATATATTTGTATTTGAACATCAGTTAGTTTGCGACAATTACCGAAAATCATGAGTTTGGAACGTATATTAAAAAGTAGAATTTTGCTCATGATAAGCTAGCGGATATGTCGGCTGTAGGATACTATCATTTGCATCGCAATTGCTTGCTGTCTTTGGAACACAATACCATGACAGGATCAGTAGACTTGCATTATTTCCACAGTTTAGAAGAAACAGGCACAGTAACCCAACAAGCAACCATAAATCACCATAACTCCCTATACACACTCTTGGAGCTCTGCTCGTTAATATAATAACTCTTATTGCCATGAAATATGCAGCCTCTCTCCATACTTGTCCTGAGCAGAAAACAGAAAGGAGCAGTAATAAGACATAAAATATTCAAGTATAGACCATTAGGCGTTTCCTCTCAGCAATCTGACACGCTATTACTTTCCACGTTGGACTTTAATCTAATTCCTTTGCCCGGCGCATTTCCGTAAACTACACCGGCCTCCAGCGAGAGCCCTCAAGAATGCATCATGCATGCTTATCGCACTTTTTTCCGCAACTAAGCATAAACGAGTGATGAATGTTTGGTGTTTTTTACTAAGGATATGGAAAGCTCAATGTTTACTGGACAAGGTCAATGTGAAAGATGAGGTTTGACCAAACAGGAGATTTGTTTGTGTTGCAAGTATCACTCAATAAATGTTTATTTATGTAAGGCCAAATCAAACCAGTAATTATATTTGGACTTGTTTTAAACGGAACAGATCTTGGACTTTAACATACAGTATTTAGACCAACCCAACCAATCCTCACATGAGCAAGCAGTTGGCAACAGTGAAGCGGAAAAACTTTTAAATGGAAGAAATCTTGAGTAGAACCACACTCACAGTAGGGGATACGCCTCAAGCAAGTGGTTTGAGAACTACGAGTGTAGAAATCTGAGAAAGCATAAAATGCCCCAATAATATTGTAGTGTAATAATGTGATTTACAATAACAAATTTAATCAATCTATAGCAGCATATCTCAAGGGAAAATACTTTCATGAACCATTTTAGAAAATATTCAACATATCTCTTACAACCCTATGTACTGCAGCGACACAATAACAAACCACGTGCTGTACTGGCTGGCAGTGAGCAAGGCGGGCTTTTGCCTCCGCAGTGCCATAGCTGAATAGAACATGTTTCAATTGGACGGCAGCGTGCTGTGAAATCAGATCAAAACCTAGATTGCTATTACTGTTGACCCGTAACAGTACGTGTAGTCCACTACAAGAAGAACTCCTCCACTGATAAAGCCATCTCATCAGTGCTCCACACAGCACATATTGTCAGTTGTCATTTTCACATGTCCTGAGTGTTGTTAGTCCCCTATATGTTGAACAGAGACTGTGATGAAACAAAGTCAAATTCCTTGTTTGGCACGCTCAAACATGGCGAATAAATTCTTCTTGAATCTTGAATATTCACCCGCAAAGCAGGAGCTAGATTCGACTGCACTGCTACTCCACCTTCAACACCATCCCACAGATCACGGAGCAAGAGCTGATCATTCTTGGGCTCAGTCCGTCACTGGGGAACTGGGTACTGAACCTCCTGACCAACATACCACAGACTGTCAGCACCCAAAACACCATCGCCTCCTCCATCGCCTTCTGCACAGGACTGTGCGCTGGGCCCCCTCCTTTTCACACTTACTAGATTTTTTATTGTAGCAACTGTTTGGAAAGTGGTCTATGGATGGAGTCTTCTGCTCTCTAAACCTGCAATTGAACTGAATAAAGTCAAGGTGTGGGACTGACCTTTTTTTTTTTTTAATAAACATTGTATGCCGATTTAGAGGAGAATTTTTATTCTAGATGCTGCCCTGATTGGAATGTTTAAGTAACCCCTCAGTAACCAACCATGAGAACTACACTTACGTAGTACACTTCTGAAATTGCATGATTGAAGAAGCAGTAAATTCCAGTATGTAGCCATATCTTAATTCCATCAAGTTTAGACATTTTTGGATTATTTTAAGTGTTTCACTTAGTGTAAGGAAACTCATTCAAGTAGCAGAGGAAATTGAAAAAATATTCTGTCTGAAATTATGCAGTGTGATAGCTCCCTTGTGATATGAACATAAGGGCAGAATTGAGAAAGTGTGCTCCATTCTTTTTATTAAGAACAAAACATTATAGCAGAGGTTTGTCACGGTTCTGTTTCACTTTGTTGGTAGCAGTTTTTCCCTGCAGATATAAACAAGTACAGTATATTTTGAGCCGTAATTACTAGTGGTGTATTTTATTATATTGTTTGCATTATGCTATTTGACATGCAACAGTACAGTGCTCACTTTTTATTGTTCACAATACAAATGGCAGAAAACACAATAGTATCTGTATCTATCTACAGTTTATCAGATTCTACCTATGTACCCACCTACCTACCTACCTGCCTGCCTGCCTGCCCACCTGCCTGCCTGTCTGTCTGCCTGTCTGTCTGTCCATCTCCCTCCGTCTGTCTGTCCCTCCCTCCGTAAATTTGTCCCGCCGTCCACCCGCCCGCCTGTCTGTTCGTCCGTCTTATTTCAGACAGTCATTTAAAAAATCTGATCTGGCTCATATCTGTCTGCAGTTTCCTTAGAAGTCCCCAGGACCATCACAAATGCTTTCACTTGATGTGGCAGATCAGCAGCTCTGCTGGGAAACTCTACCAGTCACCAGATCTATACATCTGTGATATTGTCATTTCGATCATAATAAAAAGGTCAAAACCACTGGAGAGAATTGGTTTAGGAAAAGATTCACAGTCCGATACAGTCATGCAGCACTGACCTATTGATGGACCTTGGGTGCTATTCTTCCCCATTGCGTGGTCAAGACCTCAAGGTTCTTCAATTGCCCCAGGTGAAGTAGAACTTCAGCCCCAACTCGAAGGGCACACTTGATCCACTTTGGAAGTGTTAAATAGTCAATTAAATTATAATGGACGTGATGTATTCTTCAGAGCAAGGTTCACCAACCAAATTGCTACTTCTCTGTTACATAGTAATTGTGCTCAACTTTAATCATTTGGCATAAATAGTATGCCAATAATATAAGAAAAAGCAAACATAGGGAGGATAAACAGTACAGAAAATGAATGGAAATGTTTTGATCTTTGTGATGACACTGATCATATAATTGATTTCAACAATTAAACAATGAATGGACCAGATAAATACCAATCTGCAACACAATTCTACAAATCTCTGCAAGCGTCCAAATCTTCAAATGATCATTTGAAAAATATTCCTGGGAAATCACAATGTCCTGACACTGGTGAGCTATATTCAAAAGAATTCTGCAGTCAACTCATGTGGCCCTTGAGGCCACCGTGTTGATGACCCCTGATTCAGAGGCTGTCAAGGTCTGCTGAAGATTCATTTCTTGAAAACCCTGCTGAGTTCAACTTAAAGTTTGGAGAGCGATAACCTTAATGTATTCAATTTGATTCATAATTGAATCTATGAATGCAAAGTTCCGACTTCCAAAGGCACTGAAGCGATCCAAACCCAAAAATGTGAACCACCCAGTTATTCGTTGCAAACTGCAGTCCTTACTTATTGTTGCCTTTGTAGGATTTTGGAGCATTTTTGTCAGATTAGCAGCCATGAACCACCACGATCTGTGAGTGGTGGTTCATGGCTGTACCAAAATAAAGGCCAGGGGCATTATTTTCCTTTTACTCAGATTAGCTATAGGCTAAAGGAGAAAATAAGGATGTACGATAAAGACTGACAGCCACTATGCATTTAGGTAGAGGTATAATATAGAGAGCAAGGCATACAAGATGATATGCAGGCGCAAGGAACACTGAACATTGAGGAGACCAAGATATAGGGAATAAGTCATTTCCATATTACTACAGTATCCGTGCAACACAGACATCTCTGCAGGCCAACTAGTCTTTTATTCATGCAAAAGGCGTCACAAAAAATGCTAGAACTCAAGGCTTTTTAGGCTGTTGCTCAATTATTCATCAAGCAGAAAAATGCACACTGATTGAAGCTACTTTGAACTTGGGGCATCATTTTTTTTTTTTTTGGAAACACTATTCCTTTCTGTCATTAAATATGGTTTAGTGAAAAAAGTCTGAAACACATCATGCAGATTTCCTCCCCATGCAGAGGATTTATTTATACCACTTTCAATAATTTACTCCGCAAAAACCATTTAAGCTATGCTAAGATTTTGTTGTGCCACAATAGGGGAGTGCATTCTACACTGACAATAATGGTGTAGCATTATTTTTGCGAGATAGATTTGAGATCAACAGCCAACATTAGTATTAATGTTGTCCTACCTAATCATGGAGAATCAAATGTTTGGATATTTGGAAACTTGCGTTTCCTTTAGCTTTCTGGTGTATTCATTTCATTCTATTTTCCCTTTGCCACGCACACATTTTAGATGTACTTTTTGCTTGCCTTAGGGGAAATCGAACCCATCTTACCCAGCTCGCATGCTCTGACACCCTGCTGGTCGGACTGTCGAGCTTGAGCATGATGCCAGTGTCAAATATTCCTTCTCGTCTTTTTTTTTCCTTCAACCACAGTTCTTTTCTTCACCGTCTTTTCAACCCCCTTAACTTTCACTTTCCATCACCGTCACTCTCATTCTTTCCAAAGACCAGCTTTGCTGCATATTTATCTGATTTTGGCTGGTTTTAAAAAAGTGATTCCACTACTTTATCCCAGTGGTGGAATAGCAGAAACGGGGGCACCTCATGTCATCTCATTTGAAGCAGAATAACAATGTGTACCTCTGGCTTGCTGCAAAAGAAAAAACTGTAGAGTAAATTACCATGACATGGCAGGTGAGAATGCTTGGTTTGGAATGTTCAAACAGTTAAGGGTTGTCGGCCTCACACTGTATATACTATATAGGAGAGTCTCTGGGTATTCGTTGAGGAGACACAATTGGAAAATTGAAAAAAAAATCCTCGTTTTCAATATATTAATATGTTTTCAGATAATTTTGTGCGTTTTGGGGGATTTTCATAACAAGTAAAATAGTGGTCAAGAATCAGAATCATTTTCATTGGCCAAGTACACAAAAGTAATTTGTCAGTGAAGTTGCTTAGATATGTAAATACAATATATATAATTGCACAAAATTAAACAATATAATAATCTATGGAGTGTCCAACCATTGGCACTGGCACGTCTTGATCTTCCTGACTCAAAGAAGCAAGTAGAGGTCCCACAGCTGGGTGCTCCAGCTCCCCCCACCTCTCTTGGTGTAACCCCGCCTCGCTCTTGGCTCCATACTGAGTGACACGGCAAACTTTGTGTCGATGGCACATACGGATGTGTCACCCTAGAGGAGCTGACCTACTTCTGTGGGCTGCAGATGCCACCTTATGCTTCTACTATAGCAAGGCCACTGGAGAAATGCTTAAAAAACTATGAACTGTGTGTGTTGGGTATTGGGTGTGTTAGTGTTGCGATTGGGGTTGTTTACAATCATACCTGATGAGGTCTCATGTGTATTGCACAGATTTACGCCATGAAGGCACGCAGTGAAAATTTAATCTGCTGATAGGGTGTAAACAAGCTTGTTGGGACCAATCAAAAGTTTAGGCAAAGGACATCAAAGCCATGTGGTACGTGTGTGTGGGTACACCATTCTGTTTCTGTGTGTGTGTGAGTGTGTGTGTATGTTTATGTGTCCTTTTTTCCACTTGTGTGGGCATTTTACAGAAATTCAGTGTGCATGCATGGCTTTATGTGTGTAATAAACCTGATCAAAAGCGCCACAAGCTTTGTACCCCACTGATCCTCACAGCTCTGCGTTCCTTTCACTTTATTTTCTATGAAATAGAGAAATACATTCCTAAATGTCTTCTCAACATGAAAGTATGATACCCTACCGTTTTCGAAGACCAATCAACTCATACCAGAAGCATCTTCTCATGAGTCAAATATACTGTTGGTTGTTGTGCATTCATTTTTTTACATCTTGTCTTTGTTTCGCAAGGAAACAGTCATAGGACTTACAGTTTTATTCAGTATTTTAATCAGCAAGTTCGAGTTTTATCTATGCGGCCGCCTGCCTGATTAGCATATTCCATCATGTTAAACAAATAGAAGACAATGAGAGCCTTGGGGGGCATGAGGCAAACATGTGCGCAGCATACAAAGAGATCAATCTGTTTCCAAAGGCACACAAAGGCTTGCTGTTGGAGACCGCTCCTTGGCAAAGCATGAGAGATTGATGGAGATGCTCGCTTGTCAGTGTTACTTGAACACCTACGCTGCCCTCACTTACAATATACAAGAATGTGCTGGTGGTAGATGTCGATTCTTGTGAGGTCTGCGTTGAGGTGCTTTTGTGATGCGGAATATTATGGAGTAAAATTTCAGTTGATTTCATTTTGATGGTTGACCCTTACATGTATACACATATATTGGGGAAAAACACCAACATCCTTCTCATGCTGCTCGTTCATATCTTTCACAGCTATCTGGTTTTCTTACATCTTTGACAGCTGTTGGGGATCATTTTCGATGGCTTTTTTTTTTGTGTGTGTATAGAGACCACAAATTCTACTCTGGCTTCGACAACAACACTTGCTATATTATTAACCATGTTTGCTATGTTGAGATCAGTTCACCGCGTTATTTCTTTTTGTTGCTGAAGAGCTTGTAAATGATGTCGGCGTTGGTACTTTCCTCGTGCACCTGATATGTTCAATCTGCAACCATCTATTCATCCATTTTCAACACAGCTTATCCTACTCAGGGTGGTGGTGGGTCCTGGAGCTTATCCCAGCTGACATTGGGCGAAAGGCCCTGAACTGGTCGCCAACCAGTTGCAGGCTATAAACTCAAATTGTTTTCAAATCTCAAAAATTCTAACCCATACTGATATGTCTCACAGCATATCACAAATGAAGTGTGAGGCTACAATATGTCAGGCAGTTGAAAGAGACTTTTTAACGTTTTTGCTCATCGTTCAATGTCATCAGGTAGGTCCAAACCTCAAGTAAAAAAGAAAGCAAATGATCAAAATGGCTTAAGTCTTCCGGGCAGGCAGGGATTGGGATTGTCAAATGTCGGAGCACGCCCCACAATTAAATCTAGCAGCAGCCATTTACTCTGCATGCTTTTTCTGAGATAAACAGACAGAAAACAAGCAGTACTAACATATGATGTCTGCGGGCACGATTCTATGTTGACCCCTCCTCTGGTTCAGGCTGTTAAGTCACTGAGGTCTAAAAATAGCATTCACGTGGGTACGCTATTCCCACTCCATGTTCAATTAAAAATACCCCCGTGTTTGAGTTGTGATTAGTCCCGGGTGTGTAGTCTATCACTCAGTCAACAGTGACAGGGTCCAGCTTTGCTGTGGCCTAACAGGATAAGTGGTACAGAAAACTGATAATGGATGGATAGACTTGTCAGTCTAACATCAGCCTGGTAAAGTTGGCTGACCTGACAATTAGTCAATGCCTCATAAGACCTAATGGAGGATTTAACATCCTCCAGGCTATCCATCAGGAATTATTAATGAGTAAGACTGCATTCCTTCATGTAGTTTATTTATTTATTTATTTATTTATTTATTTATTCATTCATTCATTCATTCATTCATTCATTTATTTATTTATTTATTTATTTATTTATTTATTTAACCAGGCAAACAATTAAGAACAAGTTCTTATTTTCAAGTGCGGCCTGACCCAAAGAACAGTGGCTCTTTAAGGGGGGTGGGGGCCGGGGTGCAAATTTTTTTTTATTGATTTATATATATGTAATATATGGTCATTTTATTATGACACGCTGAAGGAAAAACCTCAACTCTGCTGTGTGTTTCATGCACACAATATAGAGAAGCAGATTACACACATGCAGGCATGCACGGAGTGATGTTTGAGTGCCTGATCTGAGTTTAATACAACATCTCGGAAATGAGTTGGCACCAAAGTTTGTTACCACCCCAATCAAAAGCGCTAATTAATTTGGCGATGGCCAAAGTAATAGAAGCATATGGCTTTTTGCCACTCTAATGGCTTCATTAGATTGATACTTGTTGATAATGATGTCTCCACAATGTTTTGATGGGTGATCGTTAAATTAATTTCAATTTCATAATGAAACTGGAACGTTTTTATTTCCTATGCATTCCTTCTGCAGGAAGGGGTTTTCTTATCAGCTTCAGATTTTCTGATCAGAACAGTTAGCTTAAAAGACTGTAACTACGTAGAACACACAGTTTATACATCTATGTCAGTTACAGTTTACCAGAGACCAGGATAGACTCCTGAATCGAAATTCTCCTTTACATCAAAAACATTCTACCATTTAGACGTCTATGCTTTCAACCATCAACGTGCTTCAGATAATAAAATTGGATGTGGACATGTTTTTGTTTAACGTATTGTTATGTTATGTGAGAATTTATGCAGTTTGCATTGCTGCCAACTTCTTTATTATCAGTGGACTCAGGCATGATTTATTTTGTGCCTGGTGTGAGAACTGTGTTTAATGCAGCTGTCACGCTATTTTATTCTTGTGAGCTAAAACGACAAGACAGAAAAGCGACAAACATTTTGAAAGTGACTGAAGGCCCGAGCGGTTGCTCTAATGACTGCAATCATAAAACTACAAGCGACAAGTGGTCAAATGAACTGACAAACAGTAATGCTACTGTGAGTCACACTCAAGCAAATTTTGCAAGAAAGTGACTGAGAGATAGTAGATGACACTAGAAGATAGAGCCATTAAGACGCCTCAGGTGACTTTGTTAATTCAGTATAAAGCGTAAACCTGAGTACCTACAAAACACAGTGCCTATGCACTGTCCTTAGTTTCTGTGCCTCCCACCCTTCCTCCCACTTTCCATCCATCAATCCATCCATCCATCTATCCCTTCATCCATTTTAAGCACCACTTAACCTGTTCAGGGTCCCAAGGTGTGCTGGAGCCTATCCCATCTGACATTGGACCAAAGGCAGACTACACCGTGAACTGGTCGCCAACCAGTCGCAGGGCACCCTTGGTATCCAAGTGGAATGAAAAAGGAACCATAGGATTGCACTGCAGGCACTGTATGTCCCAGTTTCGAATGCTTTTTACTTGACAAAAGACTCAATCACAGATGGATATCCTTGCCTGTATTATAACACAAATCCTTTGCCACAGACAGACCCAATTGTACAAATGTCCCACCCCTTGCAGTTGGAGGAGACGACAAGTAGCGAAGCTTGCTTTTGCTTGCTTCTGGCTCTGTTTCCCTCCAGTTGCATCATTGGATGTCAGTGATAATAAAAGACAAAAACAAATACAAAAATTGCCAAACTAATGGCTGTGAGATCAAACACAGTAGAATTAAGATTTTTGGATGAAAATGATTTCGAAATGTGGCTTATGGGTCCAAATAAACATCCATAATTGCTTTCACTTCACAGTTGATGAGCTTTTCATAACCCATTCATTCATTCATTAGTACACTGCATTGTTATCCAGCTCTTCTCAGATTGCTAAGGGAAATCTAAACAAACTGGAGTCAAACTAATAAACCACAGTTTTGGTTTTACACAAGAAAATAAACACATGCATCCATTAAAATATTCCACAGCATGGTAGTGAGCAAAAAGGGATAGCGAGGGGAAGAAACTAGGTCAAAAAGAAATGCAAACAGGTACGAAAGACAAAAGCATGTGATTGAGGATAAGATAAGTGAGGGGGTGGGGTCAAAAAGTGGGTTACATGGATTGTGACTCCCTGATGGTGAGGACATGGTGGAGGAAAATAGACATTGAGGTGTTTTAAGTCAAGCTTTTCTTCACGGAGCTTTCTTATCTGATAGCAGAGATGAGAAGGAGATGGGGGTGCTATGGAGGAAGGATGGGGGTTGTGAGGATGCTCAAGGTGGCTATGGAATGAGGGGAGACCAATATTGGAAATGTTCAAGAGAAAAACGGGAAATAGGTGGGAAATGGGTAACAAAAGTGCAAGAAAAAAGAATGGGAAAAGGTTACGAGAAAAGAGATGAGGTGAGAAGATGCAGACTTCTCGAGAATAAAAAGAAATAACAACTGGCGGTCAGAAGCGAGACTGCGTGACAGCTATGCGCAGAATACATTTAGAAGCCTTTCACTTGAGCCTGATTGAATTTTAAATCCCATCACAAACTGGAATTGTAATAGCTTGCTGTTATACCATACAGTACATATTGAAGCTTTGTAATTGCTGACTGCCTGCGGAGAATTCAGCATAGCACTTAAGACAATTAAAATTTGCAAGATTGACTGTCACAAATGGTTACAATAAAGGCGCAGATTACACGACTGTACTCACATGATGTTGCTCTCCAACCTCAGCTGTTATCCAGGCTTGTTAGGAAAGATAATTGTGCTATTACACTGTCACATATATTCCAGGTGGTAAAGTCAATAAAAAAACTTTTAAGGGGAAAGTGCTCTCAATTTTTTTTTCCTTGCAAGGCCTGAATAGTGTATCCTCTAATGAACAGTAGTTGAACTTTGGTTTCTTTGAATTTTGAAACAAAATTCTCCATCAGATGTAATGGAAATAATATAATCATTTCCACAATCTGTCACTATCATAAAACATAAGTGACTGTCAACTAACAATTCCGTAATGTATATGTATGTAATGAATCTTAATCAGTGTTAACAGTAAAACAGTAAGGCGATTAAACACTCTGGGCCCTATCTTTGTAGACAGTGAACCTGTGCCTTGGTGCAAATGCCCCTGCATCTTCATTTCAGTATCAGTGCAAGACTTGCTGCATGTGTTTGCCAATATGGCTGACCAATTTGCGTCAAGCTGGCACAGGCATGTTAGATCTGTTCTACTCATAATTATAAGAATAGCAATTAAACCTCCAAACCAAAATCATCTTTGTTGTCCAAGTCGTGAAAAACACTCAAGCAATTTGTTTTCGGTAGTCTGAGGGTTAGGGTTGGGACATTGAATGCATTATTTATTTATTTATTTATTTATTTATTTATTTATTTATTCATTCATTCATTCATTCATTTATCGATCGTCATTTATTTATTTATTCATTTGTAGATCATCCAAGTATCCGGGGCTGATAGTGGTCACTCCATGGCAGAGATATCCTTCCGCTTCTAGAACGCGACTAGCATGCAGCGTTTGAAAGGAAGGAAAGGAGCTGCTTTTATTGGCCATGATTGAAATCAGTTGTGAACACTTCCACACCAGCTCTGCCCTCCCTCTAGCTGATCCTTGGCCCGTGCTTGTCTACAAAATTACCATTATCTGGGGTGTACTCCAAGTAGATGGTTCAGCAAACTGAGTCTAATCGTGAATTCGGGCTTGTCTTACCCTGAGATGGGAAATTCCGGTTCCAGAGCCACTGATTTGAATTCGATAAATCAACTCTGAGTTGGGGTGGCTCGGTGACGCACTGGTTAGCACATCCGCCTCACAGTTAGGAGGGTGCCGGTTCGATTCCACCTCCGACCCTCCCTGTGTGGAGTTTGCATGTTCTTCCCGTGTCCACGTGGGTTTTTTCCGGGCACTCTGGTTTCCTCCCACATCCCAAAAACATGCTTGGTAGGCCGATTGAAGACTCTTAACATTGTCCTGAGGTATGAGTGCGAGTGCGGATGGTTGTTCGTCTCTGTGTGGCCTGCGATTGGCTGGCAACCGGTTCAGGGTGTCCCCCGCCTACTGCCCGATGACCGCTGGGATAGGCTCCAGCACGCCCGCGACCCCCGTGGAGACAAAGCGGTATAGAAAATGGATGGATGGAACTCTGAGTTGGTTAACTTTGAGTTAAGCACGTGCATGGCCAGTACAAAAACCATTATCAATGGAGAACTGACATCTTGATTCATTATGATAACCATGGAGAAAATAAATAGTTCCGCAAACTTCACACCCATTGAATCAAAGATTTTAATGATCTTGAATGATGATTACAAGCCCGTTCTCATAAAAATAGAGTAACACTGCTGCCAACAAAAAAAGAAGCGCCAACTGAGTGAACTCTTTCGTCAGTATGCACTTATCCATTTATTTAAGATTCAAATGCAAATTGTAACACACCTGCTGGAAACCTGCTTTTGAATTATATTTTCTTTCATAAGAAATTGGCAGCAGGTAAAAATGAAACATAAAAAAATAATTCATACAGATGTGGCACGTTTTACTTGGCAATAATTGTACCCTTCATGAATTTTCATATTTTATTTCTGGTCAAATTTGTGTTGTATTCAGACAACGGTAAGAGGACGGGATTCTGTAAATAGTGGGTGGGGGGGTCTCTGACCGTGGAGGAGCTGGCCTTGAGCCAGACTCTGGGCGGCCCATTGCTGAAAGCATCCCTGGGAGAACAAATTCATCAGACGGTTCTTTATGGAGAAATAAATGTCTCTGTAAGAGGAAAAGAAAAAGCTACAACTCGCAAAAATACGCATCCCGGTGCACAAAACTTGCAGTAATGGCAGCGCATAGTGTGTTATATATGTCTTGATATAAATGATGCATTCGAACGTGAAATGATATCGCTCCAACAAAACTCCCCTGGTAATGAAAGCACATACCGATACAGGGGTCTGAAGAGCCACTGCCCACGCAAGGCAGTGCAAATTAATTGTGCCTCAATGTCGATGTCAAATGGGTAAGCCATATCTTACCCTCGGCAGAAGAAAAGTGGCAGGCTAAACGGGGTTTCTTACAGAAAATCTCGTAGGGAACAGATTCACTTCACAGTCAGTGGCCAGATTGAGTGACTCGGAGATTTACTTGCCTAGAAACCCAAAGATTCCCCGATTTAAGGCTTAACATACGTCAACATCACCAACCTGCTTTCTGGAATGCCTCCCTGGTCTCACGGTGTGCCAGGTTTACACCAGTCATAAAATTAGACTCCTCAGTATCAAATGATGAGTGACCTAAAGACTGTCTTCAAATTATTTTGAGTATTGGAAATTTGTCTTTATGACTCACTCACACCAAGTCACGTTTGTCTCATTATTCCTCTTCCTGGTGCATGATTGTTTCTTGAGGCTGCAATTTTTCAGACAGCCAGTCCACAATTGGGCTGCTTTAGATTTACGGGGATCACGCAGAGAGAAGACACTCTGAAATCAGCAACTGTATTTTTTTTTCACACAGGAAAAAACACATTTGTCAGATTTTTTTAAAAAAAAAGCACAAGTTGGAAGGCCAAAGGCGGTCAGTTCTGTATTCATCAGCCTGCCGTTGACAGCAACAATGAGCTAATGGGCTCACATGAGAGCGATCTGGATGGCACAAGCTTGAATGTACAGAAGACTCGTCAAAGGCTGCATTGTTGCTGTACCACAATACCCATCTCACACACAAAAAAAGTTTATATCCTTCTATACACATCTAAATTTTCCATTTTATTGGTGTCTGTTCAAAAAAAAAAAACAGCCGATGTGGACATCTCATTTTGTTTAAAGTTAGAATCCAGTGAAAGGATTTAAATGTAAACAATTAGCTTGTGAAGTCACTACTAAACATTTAATTGAGGTAACACACATACACACATTAGAGACCCAAATGAGCAATGGGTAGCTTCCCTTCCCAGCGCCTGAAAAGCAATTTGGGCAAGTGGGTACCTCGCTTAAGGGCAGCTCAACTGTGAATGCAGGTGGGATTTTATTCAGTTGCTCTCACAACTTGTGATTCTTTATCTTTTATATGCATTTGTCATCATTCAAACAGATATAACCATAAGGATGTTGCCCTGCTCTTGAAATTGAGCAAAGCATAATCAAATTTCACTTTTTACCGTATTTTCCGGACCAAAAGGCACACCGGATTATAAGGTGCACCTTCAATGAACGGCTCATTTTAAAACTTTGTCCATATATAAGGCGCACCGGATTATAAGGCACATAAAATAGAAGCTATACTGCAACAAACTGCGGTTCACTAGGGTTGCGATATGCATCCGCTAGCCAATAACCAATGAGCCCTCTGTAAACAATCGCGTTTCTCAAACTATCCTATAAAATGATCAGAACTGACTAAAGTTCGATCTGACACCTTGGTACTGCTTACCTATATTTCCCTTCCATATCGATCCGTAAATTTACTCGAAACATTAACAGAGCAGCCGATTTTGACATGAAATACTCTCACGGGTACAGCAGCTATTCAGTGACGCCCCCTGACCACGGTTGCCGTAATGCTGGTAAGTGATGCGACCTTATAATTTACTAGTTGTACTAAAACGGACTGAAAATTTTAGCACAGCACTGTGTACAACCAGTATGGATCAACAAATTCATAAATTGATCCATATATAAGGCGCACCGGACTTATAAGGCGCACTGTCGGCTTTTGAGAAAATTTTAGGTTTTTAGGCGCGCCTTATAGTCCGGAAAATACGGTAAATATTAAAGAAGAGTAAATCTGATTATCTGCTCCCTGGATGCAGGCGCTGTTTACAAGCTGGTTATAGATGAATCCCTGTAATAAGGATCAACAGGATTGACAACTCAAATTAATTATCCTACAAGTCTTGTTGTAAGGTAATGAAAAAAAACTAATTAGCAATCACTATACAAGTGCAAAATGTTTTCCTCACTGTGCCCAAGGTCACAAGACCAATTAATGTTTGCAGAGCTGTGGGTGATCACCCACTAGAGAAAACAAACTACTTATCCTCACGTTGTCATCTCCTGTGAGCTCGCATTAGTTTTGCTAACCACTCGTCCACCATTTGCCCACGGGACTTCTTTGCATTTCTGTTTCTTTTAAATGGTAAACAACAAAAACATGAGCAACACATCACATTCTATCAGTAAGATACGTTTGCATATAAATAGGTGTTCCATAAAATACAGTACATTTTTTCAAATCCAAGCTTAAGGCAAATTAATTAACCTGCTTATCCTTTCAAAATTAAATTGTGTTCAGCTAAAAAATGTTAAATAAGTTATATGTACGATGGAATGGTATTCTTGAATGTATCAGTCATTCAAGCAGTTAAATGCACTTTTGTAAAGGAATCTTTCTCCATCTCGTAGCATCTAGTGGATTCTACATGAGGCAAATTATTACATATTTCATCTAAAAGTCACAATCTGCCCAATGAAAAGAGTCTTATGAACTTCCTGTTGACTCACCAAGCGGGTGCAGAAAGTGGGGGTAGCTTATACTGTCACATTGGCGGAATGAGCCTGGTTTAAAAAAAACGCAGATTTCATCTTGCATGCTATTGGTGGAGAAGCCTGTGCTTCCCATGTGACTAAGGGGCATCATGAGACATCAGGGGGTGGAAGGGGCTGGACTTTGCCTCTTCCTGCTACCATATGGGCGTGGCACAATCAATGAAGCACTTCAGCATCGATAATCGTTTCATCACAGGCCAGCACCATTCCATCACCGCTCTACAAGTGTCGTGGATTGGTGTCTTAGTGAATATACAGGGCAGACAGTGCTGAGCACATATACACCAAGAACAACAGTCTGTAAGATGGGGGGGAGGAGCGGGTGAAGTGACTGTGAAGTTAATTAGAACATTCTGTGTCTCCTCTTTGCCTTCCTCCCTCCCCTTTATCTCTGAGAGGCTTTGATGTGGCATAGTGCCTGGAAACCTAATGAAAAATGTATACTAGTTCACTGACTCCCTCCCCTTTTCTCTCCTCTCCTTCGTCCCGACTCTCCTTGGCTACTGCGGATGCTGCTGCCTCCATTTCACCACGGGCTAATTTTCGTAACATTGTTCTGTTCAATCGAGCAATCATGTTCAACAAGTAGAGCTTGTTTTCAGATAAGTTTTTTTTTTGGGGGGGGCAACTAAAGATTGAATATGTGCCGTAATGTTTCGTAACAATCAGCAAGAGGAGAGGTGTGCCTTGTGTTGCGTGATCAACAAAGTTGACATTTAAAAATGAGTGAAATCTCCTCAGGATATGTTTTTACACTGTGCAACAAGGAGGTCACTTGCATGCTCACTCAACATAAAAATAGAAACAGAAATTGCATTTCTTATCTATCTATCTATCTATCCATCCATCCATCTATCCATCCATCCATCCATCCGTCCGTCCGTCCGTCCGTCCGTCTATCTACCTCCTACCTACCTCCCTCCCTACCTACCTCCCTACCTACCTACCTACCTACCTACCTACCTACCTACCTACCTACCTACCTACCTATCTACCAACCTACCTCTCTCTCTCTCCATCCATCCGTCTGTCCGTCTACCTGTCTATCTGTCTATCTGTCGATCCGTCAGTCTGTCCGATCTTTGTTTGTCAGTCTATGTATTTGTGTTTGGTCAGTGTTAGTGTCTAACCTGATCCAGGTTTCAGGGAAACCACGTTTCAGAATTGTGGTACCACTTTTCTCCATCTCTAGCAATACTCCTGAGCATTTGTGCACAACTGAAATTGGTTTGAAAAATGCTTTGCTTTGACCATCTCATGTCTTCTTTCCTTCAATTGTTCATATGATACAAAAGTCCTCCAATTTCCCTTTTCTGGTGTGATGTTCAGTAAATCTGAGTCGATGTTTTTCTATGGATTTCCTTTTTATCGCAGCTGTCCATTTATCAATGTTCATAGCTAGTTGTAAAAGTCCACATTTTGTAGTCATCCTTAAGATTACAAGATGGTTCCAAATTTTGATATCCTCATGCATTTGGTCTTTTTTTTTTAATTATTATTATTATTTTTTTGCACATTGAGTCGAAGCCTTTCACTTAATGATACAATCATTATCAACAAGTCACTGCAGGGATTCAGCATAATTCACAAGCCATCTGCTTTGTGAAGACTGTTGATTATTTAGTTGTTTACCTTGAACCCTTCAGGCATTTCTTTGGTTTTTCTCAGAATCATTTTATTGTACAAGTCCCGTGGTAAGGCAAGGCACACACCATTGTCCAACCCATCATTTGCTGCTTTCTCATTTTTGTGCAGATTTCTTCTAATTCTCGTCTTAGTGTGATTTTATCAAATGATTTCGCGGATCAGTAATTAGTCAAAACAGGATAATGTTGCGACGGTACCACCATACTCGATTATCTGTCAGGGGACTCAAATAGCTAAAAAGTGATACTCATTTTCTTTACTGATATCTAAATTTATGGGATCTTCTTAGCTACCCCTCCACATACAGTATTTCTGGTTATATAGTTTGTATTGCCAATCAATAAACACTAAGCATACCAACACACACCAATTCCTGCTCACTTCTGGCAGAGATAATTGCTTTTTTAGCTATCGCATAAGAGTATCCTGGATGTGTGTGCAAAGTACTTGTTGACATATAAACACCATCAGGAGGATTTGAGTACATGGCTTGAGCATATTTTGACAAGACTGGCTGAGACCAGAAGTCAAGTCAATAATTTAAGTAATTTGCTAGATGTCCACTGAAATACTTCATTCAGAATTATTAATTATCCTCCTAGCCACAAAGCTGAAAAGCATTGGCATTTGTTTCCTTTAGATGAGTCGTATCTATTTAAAAAGGCACAGTGAAGTTTCTTAGAGCTAGCGGCTGTTTGACCCTCCCATGCTCCTTCTGCGAGTCACCACATGCCCAGGCACCAAGGGCTTCTTTTGTCTGAAGCCCCTCCCCTTTTATCTATCTCCCACCCTCAGACCACTTCCTTTGCAGCTACTTGGTCCCTGTTGAATCATCACTTTCCCACAGATATCACAATCGACTCATACTAGTGTGACTTGTCAGTTGGATTTGGTTGGTAAAACTGCTGCAGTATCAGTGAATGTCAAATATAAATAAAAGAAAAGACATTTGTGTCATGAGAATGTAAGAGAAGGGTACCGTAGGCCAGAGGGTGTTGGTGTCATCGCAGATCTGCATCACGCGGCGATTAGCATGCTTTGGCTATGCTGGAAGCCTCCCAAGGTGTGAAGAGCAAGATTTTCACATCTTCTCCTTCCTGCTCATTAGCCATTCTCCCTATTTGCAGTTAGGGCTTTGTCACTGTAACTGTCATCTTTCATTGAAATCAGCATTCCCCATCTGTATCCTCTCCTCCACTCACAGGCGTACTTTCAGCTTTTAGACATGTTTCTCCAAGCAGACGCCAAGGATGAATCAGTAACTTCCCCGCTACTTTCCATCTTCCACCCGCTTGCCTGCTCCAAAGTTTGGAGAGCTATATTTGTTAGCAGATTTGTTTGGAGAGTCATTTTCTCTCATCGAGACATGTCTCTATTTGTTAGCCACCGGTTCATCTTGCAGCCGAGGAAACATTTTGTTTCGAGACGCCGCTTGCTGCTTCAAACAGCTCTATGAGCTCCCTTAATCCCCATTCCCATATCAAAGTGCCAAACTCTCTTCTTGCGACAAAAAGTAGTAAGCATAGAATAGTTCCACACAATCAGTGTAATGAATACTGGCCTTATGGAAGTATTATGGTACTTTTCTGCAGTAGCACAGACGGCTTGGAAAGTATATCTTCATTTCACTTCATTCACTTGTGCCTGTCATTTATGTTTCAGTGGCGGCTCCTCATTCCTCATCCCTCCTGAGACCCTCCTGCACACTTAACTCCCCTTCAAAGTCATCTGGTCTACCTCATCGCTCCATCCAGCATCTGTCTCATTACTATTTTGGTTTTATGAATTGGACGTCCTTTGTCCGCTTTATGCAGCCATCAACTACTTAAGTATAGTCAGGAAAACACACACACACACACAAACCTCCGTCTTGGTCCTTGCTATACTGAGCCCAAGGTCATAGACATTGTTCATTAGGGTGCAAAAACAATTTGTAGTCTATGCTGCAATGTGCCGTTTCAGCTGGCTATATACGTAGTAGACAAATGCAACTATTTATGCCTTTACACTTTGCCAAACACGCGGGCAACAACAGCAGCATTGACTGATGCTGCACGTCTGCGACGGGTCTGCAACACATAACGGGCACATATTGCACATTTCCGACGTGTCTAACGCATAATGTGCACACATCAGAAATTGTTGCTGCCGTGCCCAACATCTCTCGTGATTGGTCCATTTAGTCACATGCTGCTTTCTTGACATACAAGGGCTCATTAGGGATCATTTATTTATCACCACAGAAGAAAGGATGTGTAAAATGCATGTGTAAAAAAAGCCTAAGCACACTCATATCACCGTCTTCTAGTTCTCTATCGATTTCTCAGTTTATGCATCTCGTCATCGAGGTCCCTTTGTTCTAGCAGACATGGTCTTCAATATTAGCGCTTTGTTCCTTGTTCAGCCAAGTAAAAACAATGACTGGAATGAGGAAAAAAAAAAACTCAAGAATAACTCCACCCTATGATGTCCTACCTAGCTATGACCACTTATAGCAGTACACTCAGATTTGGATTGAATTTGGATATATATATATATATATATATATATATATATATATATATATATATATATATATATATATATATATATATATATATATACACACAGTAATCCCTCCTACTTCGCGGGGGTTACGTTCCAGACCCACCCGCGAAATGGGAATTTCCGCGAAATAGAAACTAGATTTTTTTGAAGTATGAGCCATAATTTAGCCATAAGATATTCTATTTTTATCGCTGACATCAACCAGCTCGCTGCTAGGGGACTTTCATATCAATGGACTGTGCGCTCCGCATTCATGCCTTAGCGACGAGACTAACAGTGTATTGCTATGTCCAGATGAAGGCCACCGCCGGTGGAGAGAACGCCCTGAAGTCACATGTGACAATAAAGTATACTGTACTGACTCTTTAATTTATTCATTTCAAAACAAGAAAACGACTTTTAAACATAAGCTATCATTATTAAAGGAAAATGAAGAAACTCAAGTGGCCGCGAAACCTCGTGAAATGATGAAATTTCTGCGATAAAATCATTAATTTATTTTTGAAAACCCGCGATACAGCGAAGCCGCGATAGTTGAAGCCGCGAAGTAGGAGGGATTACTGTATATATATATATATATATATATATATATATATATATATATATATATATATATATATATATATATATATATATATATACATATATATTGGTTCACGGACAAACAAAACATTCAAGTAAACAACACAAAAAGTCAAAACAAGAAGGCACATTAAATGAATAAATAAGAGCGATGAATAAATAATAGATAAATGAGTAAATAAATAAATAAATAAATAAATAAGAGGAGCAAAAAGGAGCCTCTATTCTTATACTATCAGACGCAACTTTCAAGTTTACCTCTGGAGGTCACACATTGAGCTCTCGCTGGGCAAAGCAGCAATATTGTGACCTAAAAGCTTGATGAATGCTGACTGTTACTGTGTTCCTTTATGCCTTGGAAATTATTTTGTATCATTTTCCTAACTGATATCTTTAAACGTAAGATCTCTTTGATGCTGCGTTAACTCTGCGCAGACCTTTGCTTGGTACTGTAAAATGTGACAAAAAAAGGAAAAGCACATCAGAACAGCTAAATGTTCCCCTGGGTCAATCGGATGCACTTTTATAAATTGTGGCAGGGGTGCACTAACTATTAACAACAGGAGTTTGAATTAAATCGTTTTATTCTGAGCAGAACCAAATCTTCAGTGATGAGGGTGGAGGGTAACACAAGCACATCTCGATTACTTGTTATTTATTTCTCCTTTCTAAACTTTCATTTGAGAAGTTTTAGGTCTCTTATCCTTGTGCCTTTTTGTCTAAATATCACAAACACCTGGCACATGTTCGTGTTCTGCCAGCTTAACTTTCTATAGTTGAAGTGGTTTAAAAAATAACCCAATTTGGGTTCAAAATTAGACCAACCCTGGAAGTTGGGTCAAATTGACTCTTTTAGACTGTTTCTGTTTATAACAAGTGTAGATTACTTTGTTTGGACCAGCTCTGCAAGAAAATATTATCATGATTACTTTTGTATAATTACTGCATTATATCACCACATAGTCTTTCAAAGTAATTTCAGTGCACTCAAGCTGAGCACCAGGAGTGCTTTGTAAGCAGACAACACAGAAGTGTGAATACTGCTGCGAATGTTTGCATATGCAACATTGTACATCAAGAATGTGTCATCATAATCATTTCCATATGTTCATTAGGTTAGGTTTCATTCTTCAAAAATTACTCAATAACAATGTCACTGTTAATGTAGCACGAAACCTGTATTTTGCTCGGTACCCGACACAGAGGTCACAGATGGTCGCACTTAATGTGCTCTTCAATACTCATTCATAAATTTGGCTTCATCTCCACGCCCCACTACCTTTTCACTTCCGAGCACATGTTCAAGTTGCGAAATCTGTCATTTGTCTTCATTCAGACAAGTGGCAGTCGTCAAATGATCAATTCAGCAACAGCTGTTTCTCTTCCTCACACACGTGATAAGTAGTTAACATGATCAAACTGCTTAAATATTAACTTAATTAACTGTTCGCTGGAATAAAAACAAAATGCATATTCAGGCCCTGTCATCAATTTGTCATTGTGGGTCATTCTGGAGTTGTGACTCACAAATATCTGCCTCCGAACTGTGAGGCGGATGTATTAACCAGTCTGCCAGCATGCCGCCCTATCGTTGAATAATTTGGTCAAAATTGTTATTTTAGAAGTGTTTCAAAGTCGCAGCACTCAGCATGAATCCATGCCCCAGAAGTAGCAGAAGTAGCGATTTGAAAAAGGTTGTCGATCACTGAAGTAGACTTACATTATGTGCTCCCTACACCAAAATGGAGTTTGTTTGGAATGTCTGTCTCATTTCATTGACTTGCAGACTACGCTAACCTTTTGAAATGGCATAGTCTGTCTATATTGCTGGCAAATCTCTTCCAAAAGAAGGGACTGTGCCGCCAATAAGGTTATCTTGGCTCTGAATTGCTTTATTTTTGTCTAGCATGCCATTCGAATGCAGAACTCAATTTTCTGGGACTGACTCTGCACCCTCAAGAATTCACAAGGAGAAAATATGGCAATTTTCAGCTTGTAAAGTCACACTCCCCATGGCAAAATGTGCCTTCCCTTTGTCTTCATGGTGTGCAGCTCTAATTACTTTTAAGATTTGTTCTACTTGGACACAAATAATAGTTAATGGTTCTTTGGGGACTTTGCACACAATCTGTTGCACTTTTGATGGCGTGTCGCCCAGCTGGGAATGCAAGATGTCTTCATTTCTACAATAAATTTGTTTAATTGCCTGGAGGCTCTAAATGAATGAAACAGCTTATTCACAGAGAAAATTTAGAACAGGTTTAGCCTTAGGCTGCCTCTACTACAGTCCATTTTAAACATTTTAAAAATAAATGAAGTCTTTTACCTAAATTCCATGCATCGTCTGACTATATTCAAACTTGAATTCGGTATTGGGGAAACCTGCAGTCATTTGAAAAGAAGAGAAAGACTCATATTAACGCAGCATCGCATGATCAGGTACTGCAACCATGTAACTACTTTAAATAACTAATCCATGTCTTTTGTGCTCGCAAATCAGTGGCTCTCCGGACAAAAGCTTTCTGGTCTACTCTGACTAAATGTTCTTAGAGATAACTCCCTGCTGACATTGACAGATGGGACTGCAAGCTCCCTGACATCAACACGCAAGCAAAGGGCAGCTCATTTGCCTCACAACCCGACCACAATCCCTCTTTCATCCTCCGCAGATAGATGTAATACATGGCTTTGGCACGTCAGAACAGTATGTTGAAATAGTGACCACAATGTTGAATGGAAGATAGAAAAATTAAGAAAGTATGTTATGATGTTACGAAGAAAATGCCGGCATTATCAGCTTAGTCTACTTAAACGTATGTACATTAACTGAGGCATTTCTATGCATTTTTTTCCAAACTACAATTACAAAAGCTATCGTTTTGATAAAACCATTTTGCAAAAAAGGCTCGTTCACCTTTCTGATAATGGCTTTTACACTTTTATTCGTCATTTTCCCAATTGGCTTAGTGGCATCCTAAACTTTTCGCAATAGCCCTGCTGTCGTTTCGCCGCCTGTCCCCTTAATCCTCTGAGCAGTCAATACCCCTCTCCAGCACTTAGTCCTTCTCAGCAGGCTGTCGGCTTTTTGTGCTCTTCTCCATACCACATCCATTTCCTTCTGATGAACACATCACACTGACAGGCTAAAAGCTCATAAGAAGACTCTTTAGGAAGTTCGATTGACCAAGATGAGTGAATTGGCTGAGCTAAAGCAAAGGTTTCTCTACCAAAGGCCGGATACATCAAAATAAATATCAATGTGTTGGACGCTTAAGCTTTCTTCACTTTTAATTTGTCACACATTATAAACCTAATGTGTAGTATATATGGATAGTACAATATTGCGTTTGTGTATTGTTACCTGGCTAAAGTCTTCTTTTGCCTAAACAGTCTCCTCATAATGCTGGCCATCTCTGATAGAATTCACATTCTATATGTTATGGTAACACCAATGAATGAATGAATAATATTTATAAATACACAAAATACATGTCATTTTCTTAATTAAGAAAATATCATTTGTTTTAAAAATGGCTATATTTACAAGCTATGTCAGAAAATGGTGCCACTTAAGATATATTTCAAATCCAAACTACAAAATATTTTTTCACATTTGGAGTAATCATTCTGGAGTCAAGTGCACTTTCCAAGCGCTGTCTACACTACAGCTTCTTCATCACGGCCATCTTGATGATGTCCACATCTTGAAAATTGAAACCTCTGATGACCTTCTTGACCTTAGGAAAGTGAGAAAATAACCTACAGAGTCAGGCTGAGTGAGTAGGCGGGCAGTTCAGCGCAGTCAACTGTCAAATGCTCAAGGCATTGAGTAGACGTGTTGTCACGGCAAAGCAGCTAACAAGTTCACCAAAGATTTTGAATATCAATCCTTGCCAAGTCCTAAATCTGAGTTGCTGTTGCGTCCTCTGGGTGTGAATTAGAGGAGGACATCACAATCCTTAAGTATAAAGTGTAAATTTGAGCAAATTCACTCAGTTCCTGAGTGAAGGAAGATCCTTCAAAGCTTTCTCTATGATTATCTACTGAGTGAATAATGTCATGTCTTTTACTATAGTCTTATGAACTTTATTCAATATAGATTATTAACATTTGATGTCTTAATATTCACATCTGATAAAAAGTGTCGCTCTGTCACTCTTTCTTTATTCTTCACTGCATTCTCCTCAGTTAACAATTTGCATGGGTGCTGTATAAAATAGCGTCTGACTCGTGCTGCTGTCACTGTTCATTAAATGCAAGTATCACCATAAAAAGTTGAATCCTCTTGTAGTTTTGACAAAAAATGACTTGCTCTCCTTTCACATTATTCTCTTCTCTGCATCACTTGCATCTGTTTCATACAACCATGACAGCAAGTTGGTTTTTGCTGAATTAAATCTACTCATGTACAATAAAATGGATGACTAAAGAACAATTTAAGTATTAAGATTAAATATTTTCAAATGTTTTCCTTTAAATTAAAGAATACTTAATTCAATTTTGGAGGCCCAAGGAAATCTCAGGGTGCCAGGAGAGATAGATATTGACAGTCTGTCCAAAATGGGTGGGTCTTCAATTATAACACTGCAGTTCCCTTGAGCCCCGATCTGGAGTTTATTTTCATGCATCTCAGTCCTCCATTGAGATGATGTATTACAAAAGTCTCAATGTTTCTATGCTGTTTTTGTATAATACATACTACACAACATATGTGTACTTATGTACTACATATTCACAAGTCGCTGCAAATATGTACGGGTGAGAGGCTGTGGAAAGTCACTCACAATTGGACCCTAACCCTCAGAAATTTGAAGCGTAACAGCGTTGATCAAATTTTAGTCGGCTTCATTTCATTTTAAACAATAAACCACACATTGCATGTGTTGTGATAATAATGGTTCAGCCATGGAGAGTCCTATAATAAGAATATTATCAATAGAAAACAATAATACAGTGTTACTTACCTGTAAAAGGCTTTTGTGATCAATAAAATAGAAATACCACATATTTTGCATGGGCATGAGTGATGCTCACTTAAATATGATTTCCACCTATTGGCATTTAACAGTTGCTAAATGTGCATTCAAGATTCAGCACAACTTTATCATAAATATTTGGGGGAATATTTTATTTGTTTATAGATTTGTGTCACAAGTTTATGTGCTGAGAAATAAAAACAACTGTGTAAAACGGAAAACACAGATTTGCAAATTTTTTTCAACATAACCTGTCATAACCTGCCTTACATAGAGACAAGATATTTCATGTTCAAATTGAACAGAATCAAAAAATTCTTTCTTGGCCTAGTATGTCAAAAGGGTTGACAGCCTTCTGTCATGAAGACGCTGATATTTCACTCATCCGAAATTAGAACATAATGACCACTCATTACGATTAAGAAAATAATTACCCTACAAATGACAGGACACAGCAGACCTCGATGTTCCTATCTGTTTCATGATGAAGTTTTCAAATGTCATCTCCCTCCTGGCGGATGTAATCCCGACAAATCAACCCAAAACTCTCATTGAGTCCCACCAAGGAGATAATCCCTAATTACCGTGTTCATTATTAACCTAATTAGCTGCACCTGTACCACCGTTCGTAATACGTGTGCCAGCAAACACCCTCGGTGGCTATTCCGAATCAGACGACCAGCCTGTGAGGGGTATTATGTCTGAGGGATTACAGGGTTCATTCTCATAATCTGGCATTAACCCCAAGAATAATGCTAAGATTCTTATCTATGTTTCATTAAAAGTGTGTTAAATATGTGAAGACCTACTTTTCTTCAAACTGCATACATTCGATGCAAAGCGCAAGGTGTTTTAATTCACTTTTTATAACACCGGTTTCCCAAATTGTATACAAAAGTCTATTGATTCGTCATGGACGGATGCCCATTTTGCAGATGGGGGACGAGGGACAAAAAAGACTGAAGACGGACGGATGTGGGCTTTCGTCCTTCCCTCTAATGGTCCTTCAACTCTCAGTCTATCCAATGGACCATTTCAGCATGCTTGCAAGTCTGCCAAGGATAGGGACTTCCGTTTCCACTTTGTCTCATGTAAGCAATCCATACGTCCAGACCAAACGTCGATGTTAAAAACAAATTAGTTTGTTTCTTCATGCAGGACCTGGAATAATGTTTTTCATCTGTCTCATTTACATTTGGGTGCAACTGGTTGTAAATATGCGCCAACAAACCTTGTTTACTGGTAAAATCCCTCCATGACGAAAACTCCCTGTTTCTGTAACCGATACTCAAATTGATTATTCTCAGGAATGCGTTTAATACCATCAAGAAAAGTCTTTTTTTGGAGCCTGCAAATGCAGCCCAGTTTCTAGGAATAATGAAATGTAGCTGTGAATGCGTCAACCTCCGTCTGAGGAGCAGACTTGAAATCAAAGTATCCTCCACAAATCAGAGCCTTGATCAGTGGGAGTGAGAGGCACAACTGACCTCTGCTCAGTCAGGGTGTCTAGGCCACTTATAGCCACTCCTTGTGCGATTCATCACAGTGACAGCCAGTGATTGGGAAGTGGACTTCACAAAGCTGTCGGGCAGTACCTAATGGGGCCATGGACCGTCTCTCTGTATGACTCCTGAGACAGAATTGTTCATATTCAATAAAGTTCGCATTATTCACGTAAATATTCTACACACCATCACCCCGTGTCTCAAGAGCATCTATCATTTATCTATGTGCAGCTGCCACGGGAAGACTGAAGCATACAGATGCTTCATTAGTTCAAAAGATATTAATGAGCCATGTCACACTGGTCATGATCCACAACGTCACACAGCTCAATGCAATGATTAATAGGCCCTTGAATGCAAAATAATGTACTGGTACATATGACATGTACTGAAATGAAGTAGATAGTTGAAATATATAAATGGGATATATTGTTGTTGTATTGATGATGCCACGACCACCCACTCTTCCCATGTGTTGTGCAGGCTACTGCAGTGAATTCTATCCATTGTGGCGTGACACATTTATATGCTATGAGAAATGCTTAGGTATGCTGCAGCGAATGAGTGGAATTAATTCACTTGATTGCCAAGTGAGGAAATGTTCACAGCAAATTATGTATGGTATCTTTCCTCATCTAGCTGCAGTATGCTAGTGTGGTATAGGAATAGGTAGACAATCTAAATGCCCTTCCATGAGATGCTGGAAGGTAAAATAAACCTGCGTATCACTTGTTGCATTTCATATAACAGGAGTTGTGCCGTTTTTCAAGTACCTCAGTTTAACTGAAAGGCCTGGATTTTATATGAAAGTATTTCAGTGGGAAAATTGAGACTAGCTCATCATTATTTTCAGTATATTTATAGTTTGTGGGACATTAGTGTTTGGTGATGTGCCATGACAAATTCCTGATGTGAAGCAAGTGGCTTGTCTCAATTAACTAAGGTAAACATTGCTATGCAAAGAGTGACCACATGGCTCATGGCATCGACCCACAATTAACCCATACCCATTGATGAGGCAGGGAGATTACTGAGAGGGCTTAACGGCATTATAGTCGGGTGCAGGTATAACATGTCTCTAGTATTCCACCAGCCATATATGACGAGTTTCTGTTTGTTTTTGTTCTAGTTGTTTTAAACATTTTAACTGTTAACAGCTTCACTCAAACTATAGATATACAGTGACTCTTCCAGATTCAAGTTGAATACTTTTATAGACATTGAAATTGTACCACAGAACATTTCTTTAAAATGTAACCCAAGACTTCAATCTTGAACTGTATTTGGAGTTTTTCCTATGGCTTTTTTTTCTGAAATAGTTCCGCTTGTCTGGATGCCGAGCTTTGGCTCTGGTCCCAGTGCCCTTGAGAGAGGTTGGACATGCTTCCACTCAAGAGTTGCCCACAGAGAGGTGCTGAGCAGGTGTGGGAATACCTATTGCCCCCCAGCACGGTGCCCGTGCATTGAGGTTAACTCCAATGGAAGTGAGTAAAGGGTCCCTCGACCTCCGATCTTTTTGGAGTCCTTGGAGTGGGTGCTGGACACTGGGAATTCCATAACTTTGATTGGAAAGGCAATGCTCACGTGGGGAATGAGAGTGAGACCTGGAAGGGAATGACTGAGAGCAAGCAATACACGCCATACACCGGGACAGCCTAAGTCGAGGTCCAGCATCAACTTTGAGGTTGGCCATCGTACTTGTGGCTGCTTGTCTGAGCACTCGGTGAAGAGAGGCGCAGAGCTGTCAGCTGATCACCACTTGGTGGTGTGGTATCTCTGATGATAGGGGGAAACGGCGGGCCGATCTGGCAGACCCAAATCTCTTATGAGGGTCTGCTGGGAACATCTAGCAGAGCCCCCTGCCAGAAGCGGATTCAGTATGTTGCCAGTCAGTCACCTGACAGAACAGGACGTTATATGTGTGTGTTTGTGTGCGTGTGTTTGTACCTGTGTGTATGCGTGTGTACGTGTGTGTGTATGCGTGCGTGCGCGTGTCAAACTGTTGCACATGAGTTTGGCTGCACTAGAAAATGAAAAATTTGTGAGGTAGATGCTCCCTGACAGACACAATTCATATGGTGTGTTTCTTCGTAAAACCCCTTAAGTGAGGCTGTCAGTCATTACCATGACCTATTTCCTCTTGATGGATTGAAAGGAATCTGAAGTAGTTGTGTGTCCATGTGCTAAAGGCAGGGCAAGGTCAAACTCAAACACTGGCACTTGAGTTGAGGGCCACGCCACCGTTTAGCTTCCCAATACAAGGCACTAAAATAAGCAGCTGGTACGCTAGATGACCTAAGCGGCAGTCATTATGGAGCTCTTTTCTTCTCACATTCTCTTCACATCTGCATTTTATGATTATATCTCTCAACAGCTCTCCTTCCAATCTCAGTAGAATGTAATTACTCCCATTTGACATCCATGATTGGTTAGGATAGGCCATCTTGTGTAATCAAGTCGTCAGCTGGTTTTGAGAGGCAAAAGAAGTCAAAGTCTCATTGTCAACAAAGTGACATTGATCATATGTATACTGCGGATATTAGTGCCTGGACTCTCTCCTATAATTCGCAATTGTCACTCATGGCAACGTCGGCGAATGACTCCTGAGTGGAATCACAATCCGGTGAGTGGGAGTACGGATTTCCCAGCCAAAAAAAAACAAAAACTAATTAAATAGTAATTGAGGAGAAACTCATAGTGCTATATAGTGCTTTATCTGCACCATACCTTGCCCAAAACATTTTAAAAGCCAGACATTCTTAAATTATTTGAAAGTGTATTACTATATTGAAAACATATTCATATGCTGCTGTAAAGACAAAGAAGAAAATAAAGAAGAAAACCAAGAAGAATAAGAAAACAAACTTTGGCATCCTTAATTATATATCGTATATGACATGCAGTTTCATGAATTAAATAATTATCGATATTCATACGCATCCTTGTAAATAAACCATTGACTCTAGCAATTATTTTTACTGAAAGGATTGTCAGGATCCGAATGGAGCAGGGCGACCAAATGCAGCTTGGACCAGGGTTTATTGAGGGAAAAGATAGTTGGAAGGGAGGATGAAGGGGAACAGATAGACGGACAAACTAACATAACAACCTAATAAAATAACAACGGGACCGACCGACGGACTGGCTAACAGAAACAGAGCTGACAGACAAAGACGTGAGACAGGAGACATGAAACAAGAACGCTCGACAGGGGAGTGAGGGGCCGACAGGACTGACTCCCCGAATGCCGCCGATTGTGGCAATGACTCCCCGAATGCCGCCAATTGCAGTTCTGACTCCCCGAATGCCACCGATCGCGGTTCTGACCCCCCGACAATACAAGTTTAAATACAAATCAGGTAATGAGAGGCAGGTGAGGGTGATCACACTGATCATGGGCAGACACAGGAGGGGATGGGCGAGTACACAGAGACAGTAACAGAAACCATAACAACATAGACTTCATAAAATAACCGGGGACGAGTCGTCACAGTCCACAAACAAGGGACGGCTCCCGATGTCCCAAAAACCCAAACCCCCACATGGTCTGGAGGGGAGGGGGGGCGCACCAGTCCAAATGACCCCCACTGGTCTGTGGCAAAGTCCAAACTGGCAGCAGCAAAGTCTTACCCGCGCTCAGCGGCAAATGGGAAAACAGAACTGCGCTCAGCAGAAACTCAGGAACCGAACCGCAATCGGCGGAAACTTGGGAACAGAACCATAACCGGCGGAAACTCAGGGACAAAACCGCAATCGGCGGAAACTCGGGGAGTCAGAACCGCCATCGGTGGCATTCACGGAGTCAGAACCGCAATCGGTGGCATTCGGGGAGTCATTGCCACAATCTGCGGCATTCGGGGAGTCATTGCTACAATCGGCGGCATTCGGGGAGTCAGCGCTGTGCGCAGCGGCAGGAGTTACCACGTGTTGCAGCAGTGGGAGTGGGGTCAGGGATGAATGTGCCACTTGTATCAAGAACACTACATAAGTCAATTTTATTCAAAGAGCAAAACAACAACTCCAGCTGTAACAAATTGCTCTGACTATACTACAATAAAATATTAAATAACAGGATAAATAATATTGTTCATAACATTCAAATTATAAATGAATAAGGAAATTAATGACTACATAAATCATTATTTTCTAACAAAATATACTACAAGAACGTTGGCACTTGGCATACAGCAGGTCCAGTGGGGGTTCCCTCCCCCTCACTTGTTCCACAGTCAATCAGGGTTCACCAAGTCTGGTCCTCGAGGACCCCTATCCAGCCTGTTTTAGATGCATTCCCAATGGAAGACACCTGATTCAAAGGATCATTATCAGGTTTTGATAGAGTTTGCTACATTTGAATCAGGTGTAATCAGGCTGTACCTAAAACAGGCTGGATAGGAGCCCTTGAGGACCGGAGTTGGTGACCCCTGGTTGTGAGAAGTTGTTAGTTGATGGGACAGAGCGAAACAATATTGTCACTCTCAATGGCTGCCGGGGATCATGTTTGAAATTAAAGAAACAGCTGAAGAATCATTCAGTCAAGCTGCCATGGCTAATTCATACTAATATCCAAAGTACTGTTCTCAATCATGTGTTTTTTTCTGACAGTGAGACTTTTATCCAAACATCTTGAGTTTCTTGGTTTTACAGAGAGAGATAGTCAAGTAAATTACAAAACCACACATTTCAGTTTTTTGGGAAGTGTGTGTAACTTGTAATTCTTAAATGACTCACGTTATAATTGAGCCACCAAAATGTAGTCTTTGATAAATGGGATAAAATGTTGGCTTAATCTCATTTTATGTATGTAACACCTACTGACTCTGAACCATTTCTTCCTTCAATACCACTGAACTGATTATCTGAAAAATGCTATTGATGTGACACCGAGAAATTAATCTTGCATATTTGGACTTGTCTCCCATAAGAGATGTTGCACTTAGCTGCCCAAAGACCCCATTCCACGATACAAGCAATTAGTTGTTGTCCCAGCAGCGCACGGGTCTTTTTACCGTATCCGTACAGCAAAAACACGGGCATTTATAAAATATAATATATATATATATATAATAATTTATAAAATGTCATAAACGAGGTACACTTTATTATATATATATATATATATATATATATTCCTATATATATATATATATTCCTATATATTTATATATATTTATTCCTATATATATATGGCAGAGTAATGCAAAGGAGGTAGATCGGTTAATGGCAAGTGACAATGCATAGTTGTGTTATACAACAGTATGGAACTCACACAATGATATCCATTTGCAGAATAAATCATTCTATTGGTATACTGAGTCCCAAACATTTTTTTACTTCTTAATATTCTTCTCACTTTAAAAAAAAAAAATGTCAAGGCAATTCAATTTCCAACCAACAAGAGCTCTTTGGGACAGCTCAGCTATTTTTTCCCTCCGTCAAAGTATTATCAGTTATGAATTAGTGTTTGCAAGAGGGGCAGACATGAAAAGAATGATGTAGCAATATCATGAACTAAGCTATTATAGCCAATTCATTTTGTTGCCATTCAGATTGGTAATCGCATTGCTCTGCGTTAAAATGCCATTCCTACAGCAACTTCAATTTCTTCTCTTAAATGCTTTTCAGGAGTGTATGTGTAATGTCTTCCCGCTGTAGCTTTTGTGCTGTGACCATGAAAGCTCATGTTAAGTTGAGGAAAGTGAACAATCACTTCAACTATCCTGTTGTGTTGAAAGAAATGGTTACGCCCCTGCAAGTACCGTATTTTCCGCACCATAAGGCACACTTAAAAGCCTTTCATTTTCTCAAAAAACGAAGGCGCGCCTTTTGTGTGGACCAAATTCCAAAATCTGTAAAGTTGTTTTGTGTGGCTTCCGTAATGTACAGGCATAATATGAAAAAACAATCAGAAGAAATTACGTTTTACGTACGTAGAGTACGTACCTACGCTGCCATTGATAAATATATACTGCCATGTGTGCAAATCTGTAAAGTTGTTTTGTGTGACTTCCGCCACACAGAGACCTAATATACAGGCGTAATATGTAGACCCGATGAACCAGTCAGAGGACATTACGTTTTATGTAGATCAGGACGGTAAACCAATCAGAGGACTGCACATAACACGTAGAGTATGTACCTCCGCCGCCGTTGATAAATAAATACTATTGTGCAAATAAAACAGCATTAGGACTCCCTAAAATGGTATAGAAAAAGAGACATGCTTATGAGGCACAATTAGAGCAGGATCATTGCAGAAGAGCAACGTGACAACGACGGGAGGGGACTTGGCATGTTTAATGACAAACTTGCCCAACTGTTTAATTTGGATTCAGAAGATGAGGACTTGGATGGATTTGCATATGAATATCAATTAACAATAATGTGAGTTCATGGTTAAACAGTAGAATAAAGTACAACCGAACTCACTGTCCTGCTCCCGTTTTTGTTTACCGCAAATCATGGCATGCATGCACCATATCATGCGGTGCGCCCTATGTGTGGATTAAATACAAAAAAGACCCCGCAATTGAGTCTGCACCTTTTAACCTGAAGCGCCTTATGGTGCGGAAAGTACGGTATTTGAAATGTCACACTAGACACAGACAAAGTGTTGTGTTCTGAATTACATAAAAACACACAATTGTAGCAATACCTTACTTAATTTCTGTGTAAAAGATGAAGGCCCTGACATACTCCAAAAACTCTAAACACAGCATTGTGATTGAAAATGACAATTCAGTGTTTAAAGGCCTCATGTAACAACCAATCAGGGCTCACCTGTTTTCTGGGTTTAGCCATATGATGCTGAAGCTGAGCCCTTGGGTACTGTCGTGTTATTTTCAGTCACCAGTTATTTTCAATGGTGCATTAAGCAAATGGATCAATAGATTTCTAAAATGAACATTTTATGAATGTAAGATATATTCAAGACTATACTGCTTCCTACAATAAACGTGTTCATTCATTTATAGCATCTGTGACAGCATAATGCCTGCATCATTGAAGGTGGACAAGCACCAGAGTTTGTAGCAATAAACTGGTGTTTAACAACTGTGAAACTTTCTTATTTGTAACAAGTCATTGGAGTGGAATCATGACCTTAACACTAACAGGGGGTAAAAAAAAAAACTTTTATTAGCTTGCAACACTCACACGACAAGGTGATCTTTGGTTTTATCGTAGTATTGCGCCAAAAACATCTGCATTCATTGAAAACACTGGCGAGCAGCTGCATCTCATTGAAATGCAGCAACGGTGATTCTGCATTGTTAGCGTATGTTGAGAGGTGTAGACCAATGTCACTGTTTGATATGGTATCTCTTTTTACCTTCCTCATTTTCATTCATCAGAATGATGTCTTGCTATATCGGTACCGTGCTCCATGTCTCTCCCTTTTGCTCCTCTCCTTCACCTTCTCCCTTACTACCTCCTCCTCGTGGGTCTTGTTCTAATTCAGTGCTCATCCTCCAGCCCAGTTTTCTACAGTATGTTCTCTAATCCTCTTTTCACTTTTGCAACTTGTAGGGACATGTGCCACTGATAACAGTAGCCCATTCTTTTTCACATAAAGTATTGTACTCCATATCTCTTTTGTGTCAACATCTTACCCTCCTAATATTTTCCCCTTAGTCTTATCTTACCTTATGTCCCTTTTTTTTTTTTTGCTTCATCTTGTTTTTGTTCTTTATACTTAACTTGCCAATTTTATTCTTTACCTGGTTGTTTGTCCATATTTTCCACAGTTTTTTTCTACTCTCGCTTTCAAAGTCAAATATGGTCTGAGGGCCTTTTTACATGGAGCTCCAAATAAAAAAAAATGAGCACCCCTTCAAGACAGCAGTTAAAGGACAAAAACATTTTTTGACTTTCAAAAAATAAACTGTGAATTGCAATTGTCCGATATACACAAAAAGAGGTAAATGGTAAGTGGCCGTGTACATACATCATTTTTCAAATCTTAGAAGATGTATGTGTGACAGACAGAAAAAGAGTCAGTTTTTGCTGTATTATGTCATCTGATTCATCCAATAATCTCAACACATATTATCTTCCACCATCAATGTTCTCTAAGGCAGAAATCTCACATGATCGCACATGATCTCTCAAAAAACACAAACGAAAAAATCACACTCACACACCCAAATGTATGTCTGGGTAACTTACTATTACACATACAAACAAACAAACAAACAAAAAACTTTGCTGCATATGACATATTTTGTTTTATTTTCCATTGCCTTCTCGTTGGTGAGTTAAGGGTGCTTCTTTGATAAACATGAATTCTGTCAATTTCTCAGGAAACGTCGGCTTCCCCCATGCACATGAAGATTTTTTTTGTCATAAATGTTGAACACAATTTCATATTTAAAATTGTCATATTTTGATGACACAAAAATATGCATTTCCAGGCCAATTGACATGAAATTAACACGAACTAAAGAGAAAATTTCACCCCTGTTTTATAGTATCATTGTCAGAATTTGTGAAATTCTAACTGTCATTCATAAATATGGTGAAGGAGTCATTTATCCTGCCTTTTAATGCAACCTTAAAATGCCATGCTTCCACTTTTCAACTCGAGACGTCTGTGTTTTCTTTCGCTGCTACAGTGTCTGTTTACCCACACTGACAGACATGTTATCATGAAGGCGAGTGTTTGTCAAATTAGTAAGCGCACATCAAACACACATAAGACGTCAGTACAATACAATGAAAACAAAGACAGATCAAGAACAACATCAAGAACTGCTGAACTCAACCACCCAATAAAGTAGATCATTTTTGAGGTTCCAAGTTCCTCCTTTTTTTTTTTTTATTTTGGTTTTGAACTCAACCACCCAGTAAAGTAGATAATTTTTGAGGTTCCAAGTTCATCCTTTTTTTTTGTGCGTGCCCTTATTCTGCAGACAGATACAACCTGAGACAGGAATATGACCTTTGGTTAAATTACCCTGTGGGTATTCGAAAAGATTGTCCCAGAACAGTGGTCAACAGGACATTATAATCAGAGAAGGCTTGAAGATGTTTTTAGCACAGACTGAAACTGCCTATATCTTTTTTCAGCTAATGTTTTGAGATATTTTCACATTTGTGAGTTTATGTTTGGCCTATGAAAGCATGCACAATACAGAGTTTACCATGTGATCCAATCTTATCTATGATGTTCCATCCACTGTTGTTTAAATTAACACTTGAGTCATGAGGTTTGCTCATCATTATTATTATTAACCGGGCACTCCGGTTTCCTCCCACATCCCAAAAACATCCTTGGTAGGCCGATTGAGCACTCCAAATTGCCCCTCGGTGTGAGTGCGAGTGCGGATGGTTGTTGGTCTCTGTGTGCCCTGCGATTGGCTGGCAACCGGTTCAGGGTGTCCCCCGCCTGCTGCCCGACGACGGCTGGGATAGGCACGCCCGCGACCCCCGTGGGGACAAAGCAGTTCAGAAAATGGATGGATGGATGGATGGATGGATGGATGGATGGATGGATGGATGGATGGATGGATGGATGGATGGATGGATGGATGGATGGATGGATGGATGGATGGATATTATAACAAACACCTGATGTGCTAGAGAAAACACAAGGGTAGTTTTAGCATCAGCTCAAAAATTAATCTAGAAAAGCATCTGATTTAAAAAAAAAAAAATTGTTCACTTGTGCAATCAAATTCTAATACATAAGCATTTTGTTTCTGGGTTCTCGTCCATTGACTATTGCAAAAAAATCGTAACGTACAACTCAACAGGTACATTTCCATCATTAGGGATGTGCGAGCTGATAGTTGCAACTTGTAGCAGTGCCAGACATGAGAATATAATGCTCTTAGAGCCAGTTCTCACAGCTGGCGAGCTAATGTCATTTGCGTGTTCTCACCAGTCCTTCACGTCGTGGGCTATGCTTAAGCAATCACGGCTCGTGGGGCACGGTGTTACAAAGTGTCCTCTGCTTCACCCCCACTAAGATGAGACTGTCAGGCAGACCAATAAGATGTAGCTGAAAGGCTCTGGAAACTGGCAGGCCTTTTGTGTGTGTGTTTTTAAGCGAGAAATTGGGCCAGAGGACGAAGATAAAATGAATAGCAAGAACCCAAGAAAAAGAAAAATAACTGTAAAAGAGTAGGGGGATGGAAAATATTGGGAAAATGAAAAGAGATTGTTTAGGAAAGCCGTGGTATTGCAAGGATCACTCGCCCTGGGTTGCCTTCCGAGATCTCGATGTGAATGGCTGATTAGCCGGTCAACCAAATAGGCTACAGGGCTGCTGCTGCTAGAGGATATCAGGCTGACCAGTGTCTCTGAAAAGAAATACACTAACTTAGAATATTGACTAAAATCCAGTGGACAATCATACACTCGCTTATGTCTTAATTAGGTGGTAGCCAAAACAGTGTCCCAGTTTTGAGAATGTGTTGTTGAATGGGTATGGTCTGACATTATGAATAGTTCATGAATAGTTTATATATTCTACATTACTGTAACAATGTAAACTATTGTTATACGTACATTTTTTTTCCACTGATTAAAAAAAAAAAAGTGTCCATTAAACATTTTGACCTATCTACCTAATCTATCGTCTTACAAAGCTTGGAAGTGCTACGACATGAAAATCAAGGATGATTCAAGGATGAGTATAATTGAGTCCATTTTTTGTTAAATAACACTTTTCAGACATCAAACTTGTTTTTTGCACAAACAATTTAACATAATTTGTTGTTTTGAGAAAATTATTGCGAGAAGCTGTTTGCAGTGTGTACTCTACAGGGCGCAATTTAAATGTGAAGCAAATAGAACCCACAAAAGTGGAATAATCTTAATAACGTTCAATTGTTTTTTTAAATTAGACAGATTATGAACCTTTTCCTATTTAAAACATTTCTCAGTTTTATTGACATACAGATTTTCTCCCATCCTAGCTGCCAATGGAGCTCGGTGTGGGGATTCTTATTCTTAACTGTTTTAATAATTTTGGAATTAGGCAAAACGAAAGACAATCAAACAAGAGAACAGGAGATTGAAGTGGCTGTTTGATTTCACAATTGAAAATGGAAAAACACTTTCGAGACCCAATTATCTGTATATAACCAGTTCCAAATTGTTTCTGTATGCTCCCTTTAAAGTAATTTGGTGGAGGTAATTGTATTAATCTTCATTTTTGTGCCAGGGCACGTTTAGTTTTGCACTGCAGCACGCTGGGTGTTTTGGCGGACCGAGAGCATTTTGCTTTACATTCCCCTGACGCAGCTGATAACTTGGTGAGAGAAGGTAGACTAGACTTTAGACCAGGTAAAAGCAGATTGGAGTTGTTGCACAAGGGGTGTAAACTTTGGTGGATTTGATCAAGGCACAGGCAGACAGATTCTCAGCTTTACGGATGTATGAGATGGATGTCGTTGTATTTCATTCATAAATACGGCAACAGCGTGCATCGAACCCTTGGAATAATTCTAGAAATTAAACGACTAAACTCATTATTATCATCGAGTTAATTAAATCTTCAAAAACAATCAAACTGGTCCACGTCACAGTAGGTCACATGGTCACAAACGATCGGGGTGGAAAGCGATATCCAAGTTAGCACTTCACAGCTGTGATCTGTGATTGCTGTGGCCAACTTTACATCAGCCACCCATGAAGGTTCTTCAGAAACATGATCTTCTGCATGAAGTCTATTTCTGCTTCCGCCATGTGCGCCTCTCCCACATTGATTTTAAAGGGCCATAAGCAAGACGGTTGTGTTCTCTCACAATGGCGCAATGCCTCTTTTTAACGACAGTTTTAGAAAATGAAAAAAAATATCCATAGACCAAAAACAAAGAAATCCTCTGGGCACAAAATGAGGGCCCAATACGTACACTGACATGCCAACAGCTTGTTGATACATGGACTCATTTAGCATTCAACTACTAGTAAAAAATGAATAGAGATGAAAGGGTGACACAGGAAGTTATAACAATCTGCATATAAAGATTGGTTTGACCCTCTGTATCCAGACCTTCACCACCCTGCCCACATCCTGAGTGGAAGTAACAGATGTTCGGGGAGGTAGAGACAGTGGAGGAGGGGAGTGGCAAGTCGACAGCTGTACAATGTTTTTCTATTCCAGCCATTGTATGGACTGAGTTTCAAATTCTAATTTGTGCAGCGCTCTGGCAGGAATGTCAATAATATAGCTGAAGTTATGACAGAATGAAGCGCTGCAGAAGTAAAGACTGTTGGAGAATAGCTGTGAGATGGAAAACCCCAGTGCGTGTGAAACTTTTGCCACAAGTCCTCAAATATACTAAAATGAGAACTTATGTAGTCACCAAATTATTTTGCAACTCGTGGAATAGAACATATTTCCTGGTTTCTGTTGTTATTTCCATGTGTTGAATTCAACGTGAACTTGGAAGAATCAATTTATTGTTGATTGTGTTGCAAAACCCCAAAAATCTGTAAATACTGAAAACAATTTCCCAGCTGGGACTGTGACAAAAATGACGTCAACTAGATTCTAATTTTCATGGCTGCTTGTTGTACAACAAGATTAATTCTAGAACTTTCAGACCTGATGAGAATGGGGGTGGGGTGAGGGGTGGAGGGCTGGATTAAGTGAGAAACAGATGGGCAAGTGAGGGCACACGTGGACAGCCAGCGCTGACAACTAAATGTAGGACACGCAACGGGAAAATGCAAGGTCAGAGATGACACTGCAAAGGGAAAATATATTCCATTTACGTTTGATTACCAATATCAATTTACAGAAAAACTAAAAAAAGGCATCTGGGAGACAGTACTGGGTCATTTGTGGCATCTGACTCTTTGGAAAGAGGAAAATAAGACAGGAGAAAAGCACGAGGAAAGTATAGGAACGTCTTTTCCAAATGGCAGTCCTGCAGCCAAGTGAGGGGAAATAAGGGCCTTGTATTGATGTAGCAAATGTCTGGAGAGCTGGAGAATGACACAGCCAGCCGTCTCTCTGGGGGAAAAAGTGATGAGAGGTGTTCCAAACACTTTGTTGCAATGCTGACAACCAGAAAATTGAAGGAAGGATGACAGCAATTCTAATAGGTTACCGACTATTTTTACAGGTCATGATTTTGAGCTTGTAGGTGTTCGGGCCGAGGCTCAGGTTGCCATGGAAAAGTGCACATCAACTATATGAGATAAACATGTTTTTTTTTTTTGCTGGCAGAATGTCTGTATGAAAAGTTTCTTTCAGTTTTCTTCAAGCGTGTGCTGTATATAGTGAATTTAGAAACAAAATATCAGAATTCACGACTGGGTCTTTTGTTGTGACCAGCCCATGGCACACCTCTGCAGTAACCATGTTCTTTCATTTGTATCCTCAAGTGTCTCAGCAGGATTATGACTGGATTAGTTTAGTATTCTATAATGCAGACAACCCTTGACTATAGGAAATAGTTTGACTGTATTAGTTTAGCATTCAATAATACAGACCACCCTTGACTATAGGAAATCTTCTGTAGAGTTTCATTACAAGTGCTGTATTTTACATTAAAAAAATTGTTTGATGTAGCACTATGCAGACCCATAATAAATCTCCTCCATTATCTTTTTTCATGAACAAACACCAATTAGAATTGTCAAATGTTCTTTGTTATGGAACCAATTTGTGAATTTGCTACTCTGCATTCTATTGCACATTTGATTGAGCTATTGTCCCCACAAATGAAACAATGCTCGTGTTCTTGTTTGACTTAGTTTGTCCGTAGGCAGAATGCAGCTGCTTGTTTTCTTTCATTCCAAAACAGTCACACATTCCTTTGAGCCGCAGGTCTAATGCAGGGCAATGCAGTGCATGGACCATGTTAAATATTTACCGGTCCATCATCTCCCCATCGACTGTTATCTGCCCTCAGAGTTGTGGACAAAAGGCTTGTCAATAACAAACATGCTAAACAGCAAATAATTCACTTACGGTTAATTTACTGATTTAATTTGAAATAGTGTCACATATATTTGTGAATGTAATTAACATTTTAAGGAACATTAATTACAAAATGTATAATGATGATTACATGTAATACTGTATGGACTGGTTCAGGAAAAGGATCCGATATGTTAGACCACCCTGGGATCTGCCGTCGGCCGGTGTATCACGAGGGATCGTGAAGATTAAAGAAAGGTATTTTTATCTTTACCTCAACTATACAAAGCAGGCTGCCGGCAAAGACATCAATGCAGAGTGCTTTAACTGCCATGGTCTCTTTGGTGAAACCACAATTAGAAAAGGACACATGGCTAGCATGTCTGATGTTCGCAGCAAACAACGTCAAACTTGATAAAGAATTCAATGAATTATAATGAATGTAGCCAAACATAAACATTAGCTGATGCATAGCTTTGGTCTTCTTTTTCAGCACCTTCTTCTTTGACGGCTTCTTCTTTGTCTTCTTTCCAGAAGCTACGACGACTATACATCTTTATTTTGCCACGCCTGCAATAATAACCGACACAGATTCTACTGTTGGCCCAGTGTGAGATTCTACTTAAGTTAAGCCATTTGGAACTAAAAAAAAAATTAAAAGAAATAAGACAACAACCCATACTTAGAACGGCTGCTGATTATATTAAAATGTTTTTGATACGTTCATGTTTACAAATAATTGATTGGCTGGCTTTAAAAAAAATAAAATAAAAATGGGCAATGTATGGTGTAGATGTAGTGCTTGCTATACACTATATATCTACTATTTAGGACAAGTTTTGTTTATTTACCGGAAGACTCCGAATTTTTGTTTTGTTCTTGCCATGGTGTTATCAAAAATGGGATCATGGCAACTTTGCATGGATAGTTTTTAGAAGGACCTTTTCTGTTGCAGTATAATTGTCACAAAGTGTATAAACATATGGTTGCATTGATGTTGTGGAAAAGAACATGAGCAACATCAACCAGATGACAACATAATCAAAGTCATTTAAGTCCTCTTGTCCAGCAGTATTGAGTTCAAATTTCACCCATACTCTCCTGGATGAAAGGACAAAAAAATCCCTGGCACGTTTTAAAAGCTTGTGAGAAGTCCTGAGTGTTTTTCACTTTTCTGTGTTTTTATTCTTTCGAAATGTTAAATTCAGTTGGTTATGTTTCATGAATTGTTTATTGTCCCGAATTTTCGGCTCTTGTCATAGTTTGACAGGTGTCCTTAATGCAGGAGAAAATATTTGGCCTCCAGGTTGTAGCGTCATATTAAATCAAATCAAGCTTCATTTATATAGCACTTTTCATACATCAGAAATGTAACAAAGTGGTTTTCTGTGAAAAAGACAAACAATAAAAATGCCGACAAATAATGAAAATTCACCCCTACCTGCACACACGCATGCAAATACACAAATACAATGCATATCTTACTCGGGTATTGTTGAGGCATGGCAAGCAGTGAGGATTCAGGTGAGGTAAATTTACCGCAGCCCTCGGCCACAAAAGATGCTGCCACACGAACCACCATGACCCGGGTAGACAGGGTTGCAATGCGCAGAGCCCCCCAGACCCCGGATTCCGAGAATCAGCAGGATGACATCCCAGCGGGCGGATCAAACACACCTCCCAGCGTGTAGGCTCCCATGAGGAGGCACTGGAGTAAAGCTTAAAAAGACTACAAGACAATGAGACTTCATAGAAAAACTACAATAAAATCTATTTTGAAAAATACTTATGTTTGAGTAAAATTAAAAAAAAATTACATATCAAGGAGCAGCAATAGAATGCTAAGAATATCCAGAACGACACAGTACACACACACACACACACACACACACACACACACACACACACACACACACACACACACACATAATCCTCAGGCACCAACTGTAGCCCTGCCCATGTATCCTCATCTTGGAGTGTGATTGTGCACAGTCACTCAAGCAGGTAATTCTCTAAGAATGAATAATATGAGATGTAATTATTGTCAAGCAGTCACTTGTTTGAACAAAAGAGAATGAGCGGACAAAAAACATGTGTAGCTCACGGATGTCATTATTTTTGAGCTGATCAGCCAAAAGGATCACATTAACGCTTCATAACAAATTTTGCTCAAGTGCTCAGTGGGAGAGGTGCAGTTCTATGGGAGTGTGGTGCATTTGAAGGAGCTGAAAATAAGTCTGGTTATCATCGCAGGAAATGGCGCAAAACATCCATTTCTCTGGCTCCCTGTCACCCATCATCCTCACAGGTGCTATCTTTTTTTGTTCATTCAACCTTTCTCCTTTTTTTTCTGCCGCTTGAGTTTCCTCATCTCCCCATGTCTTCTTTCTTCTTTCACTTTTCATCCCTGGACACAGTACACTTATTGCTTTTCGGCTCTTGTGCATTTTATTTTATTGTCTACAACTCAGGGTATTTCTTTTTCAGTCCTTTCATAGTGTGTTTTGCATTATTTTTAGTATTTAGCCAGGCTCATCCCATGCGTACATGGATATTTTCAAAAACACAATTTCTCTACAATGAGGTAGAAGAAAACACTTCCCATGCCAATGGGAAAATAAATAAGCAAATACACATGCATTTGCAGGCAAGAAAGTCATTGGCAAAGTGACAAAAATCCAGAAACCTGACAAATATTATTCCTGAAAAGGCAAAAACCACGATGATATTCATTAGAGCGGAGACTGTCATAGCATAGCATATTATCTAATTTTCTAATTCCATAGTGACTCAAAGGACCCAAAATAAGGGAAATGCACCTCTTGTGCACCGTGTGCGTGCGTGTGCGCGTGCGTGCGTGTGTGCGTGTTTGACATTTACAATGTTTTTGTATGTTTGTATGCATATCGATGGGCAGGCTATTTGCAATGCAACAAAGAAACATGATGCTGCATACTGGTCCTTGGGGAAGAAGAACTACTTTAACCTGTACTAATGTGTTTGGCACTCTCCACAGTTGTATTTTGTTGCTCCTGTTGTGGACGAGTTGGAAAAACTACTATGCACTATGTCTACTGCATGCATCTCTAAACTTCATTCAAGTTGGTTCCAAGTTGAGTAAAGGGGATGGGTTTGCAATATATTATGTGTCCGTCCACTTGATCCCGACATTGCCACCACTGCTTTTGGTAGTACTCAAAGCAAGAGAAAAACAACAAAGAATGTTCATGTTGGCGCCAATAGCCCTTCCCTTTGAGGGCACAAAAGAAAAAGTATTATGCAATTGACATGGATTAACAGAGCACAGACATTAAATTCATTCTCTTTTTGTTCAAATTTGAATACAATTGCATTCTAATTGGTACCCTTTTTTTCTTGGATTTGCTGTTTTGACTTTACAATTTTCAAGAGGTCCTTCAACCTTATATATAACATCAGTGCACTTTGAAATATTGAACCCTGGTTGCTGGTCAAACTAGCCACCATCGTTTTCCTTGGTGTCATCATTGTACTATTTGAAAGCTACCTTCACTTTTATCTGTTAGTGTGCATATGGATCAAACCCTTTGTTGTGCACACAGCAAAGATGCAGACATTGGCTTTGAACTATTCACACACACACACAAAAAAAAAGGCGCTCCTGCTTTGCACACCACACCAAAAGAAAAATTGAAGGCAATTTCATCCAGTCCTCACCTGGTAATTTGCATCCTTTCTTTAAGTGGCTCTCTTCTTCCATTTGTGTTTGGCTTTGTTACTTCAATCTCAAGGCAATTCTCATACGACACGCATAAATTATAAGTGGAGCTCTTGCTGCACAAAGGTGAACACACACACACATCAGTCTCTCACATTTCCTATTGCCATGGCCGGATGGGGTTGCAATACTGGCACGAGATAGTTGAACATGTTAGTGGCTCCCTGAGGCTGCTCACTTCAGAGAAGACTGGTGGAAAGCCAGGAGATGCGGTGCATTAAGGCGGTCCCTGCAGCTGTCCAGGGGCTACCCAGCACTTTCAAATGTGACAAATTTTCCCAATGCAAGATGACTTGCTGATGATGTCAGAGGTAGACATGCAAGCAAGCAAGATATGAGTGGGGGAATCGTTAAGGATCATCACTTTTCGCAAGTCATGAAAGTTTATGCCAGCACATTACAACAATATTAGCTAGACGTTAGCCTTTAATATTGAAGTCAGAACACATAAGCCAATTGCAGGACTAAAATGTAGCACTTGGGACTATTGTTAGCCACATATCATGAGTTGCAGGAAAACAACAGCATGTGTGTCAAACTTATTTTATGTTTGATGTTGGACAATTCAGCTTGTGTTTCTTTCATCAGATTTGTTGTCGATGATTGTAATCGTCGGTATCACAACTATCTTGCCTTGATGAAATAAATGCTTGTAAACATCACACCAACATCATCAGAAAGGTGTGATCACAATCAATGTGGTGATTGGTAAAGAAATGTGAATAGTTTGTCGTTTCCATCAATGGTTCTAGCCCAGACAAAAAGAAACATCCAATTAAAGAAAAGGATGAACACAAAAACTTGATATGTCAACGTAGGCCAAATGTTAGATATTTTTTCAATACGAATGAATACAAAATTATTATAATTAGTATTATTTAGTACTTTGTTAAGGCATTTCACGCAACTTTTCTGCTACATGCTATTCATTTTGTGAATTTAACTGGAGTGCGGAATTTGCTTTTTGATTTATGTGCATTCTAAGCAATGAGATTGTAATTCCTTGTTGTTCTTGCTGGTCATCTGCAGTGACAGCACAATCCCCCTGTTAAAAAAAAACATAAAAAAGGCGTATCAAACTTCTCTGATGATAGTTTGAAATCCAAATTGTAAAAAGAATTTCTGGAAATCTATTGCTGAACAAATTTCATCTTAAAATAGTCCACTGTAATTCATTAAACTCAGCCACAATTACTTGGTTGCAAGATTTTCTTTTTGCCAACCTCAACGTAGGCCCGTAATACACACAACTTGATTCATCTTCATTCTTCATGCAAGTGCATTGTGTAAGACGCTCACAGTGTGAGTACGTTCAGACACTTGGGCCAATCCGTCTGCCAGAGCAGCGAACAACAACCGTGTTACAGTACCGAGTCACACTGTTCACCACGCTCCAGTCAGCAGTGCATTCACATGCTCCTCAGGACAACGGGGGCTCTATGCGGCTGTGTCCCCTGGGACAAGGAGTTCAAAATGTATCCAAAGGACTGCGGCTGAGACAACAGAGGCCCATGTTATCCTGCTGCTGGCCTGGTGGAAGGAAGAACAGGGGCTGCTGATGGAGAAGAGTTTCAGGTTTCAAAAGACCTTTTGCCCCCCCCCCCCCCTTTCCTTCCCCTAATGGATTAGTGCGAGCATATGTGTATGGTGTATTTATTATTGCATTTCCAAAAGAATTTAAACTCACAAAAAGAAAATTGTATTCCACCAACATGTTTTTATAGTGTTTACGCAGCATGGAACACGTCTGTTTTAGAGAGAGGAGAATGTTACATGGAGTCATTATGTCACAGAGTCAATTCAAGTCATATGTGCCTTGTTATCCTGGTTTGTCCTGACTGGGCTTGCAAAGCTCCATCATAGTGCTTCCATCACATGGTGAAAGTGAAGCCAGCCGGGGGATATCACCCCAGGGATTGAGTGAGGGGATTTGAGATCAGGAAGTGTGTGAGTGAAAGCACCAGGGTCTTCCCTCCCCCCTTCTCCATTGTAGTTTCGCTGCCACCTTACACACATCTGTCCACTCCCGATTACAACCCCCACATCCACACTTCAACCACACTGAACTCCAAAAACAGTCAAATGTGATTTGATGGAATTAATGTCAGCTTCAAACATCAATAAGCATAATTGGACGACATTAAATAGATTGCGTGCAAATATATTAAGGCGGGATTAGTAAACTAGGACACGGTCTACTTCAATGCATTGCGCACAGGTGGAAGCCATGAAAACGATAAATGACATTGGAAAAGCTAATTGCCTCATATGAATTGTATCATTGTTTGAATGATATGGTTCAAATGTGCTCATCATTCTTGTTCAATATTGAAAACCCTTTTAGTGAATATTCTACTGTATGTCATGCTTCCAAGTTAGATTCCTTAGCATTTGATAGAAAGAAACAACAATATAAACTTCAGTTGAAGGCAGCAGGATTTCAGATGGTGCTGCCCAGCCCCCACCTGCCTCCTTGTTCTTCCTCGCAGGGTCTTACTGGGAGAGTTGTTAGAGAGCTGGTTGTGTTTTCTTTGTGTGGCCAGGCCTTGCTATCGCATTACTGCACACATGCTGATGCAGCAGCCCCACCTCCGCTCAAACCTACCCCCATCCTAGCCTTCTTTTTTTTTTTTTTTTTTATGGAGACAAGCAATAAGGGAGTGAATTAGTGTCTCAATTCTGAGTAATGCAAAATCACAATGTAGAGAGAGCAAATGAATCACTTTTTGTTATCACCAGTTACAAATTAGAAGTAAGATTGAACCGGAATTACCAGAGAACTACAACCCACCTCCAAACTGCCCAGCCACTCTTATTCATTTCCATAGAATTTCTCAATGTCATCTGGTGAATCACGCGTAGTGGTGAAGTGAAATATAACAACTTTGAAACTATTGTGGAGAATAAAGCGAAATTTAAATGATGTCATGTGACTTTCACAAAATGGGCCACGAGTTGTCGTTCGCTGAGCCCTGTGATGTCGACAACAACGAGTGACAAAATGTGTTTTTAAAGGTGTAATTGTACATGGAAAATAATGAAGATTCATGATAGGCAAAGGTTAAACTAACTTTTTACTGATAAAAATGGCTAAGAAAGAATATTCCTTTCACTACATCTGACATAAGTGAATGGCAACAAAGTGGGTGTTAATGATATGGACAGTAGAGTAGACACAGTAAAACCCATCAACTCGGACATGGTACTGTAGCTACAGTTAAGTTTTGTGTAAAACCATATGGCAGCATAGGAAAATGAAAAGGGATCAGCAAAGGGTGTTTATTTTTTTTGCTCCCGGCAGACAAGGCCGCCGTTGACGGTTTTGGATATGCTGCCCATTTGGAGACAGGGTGTTTCAGACCTGGCCTTTTTTTTCCGTTAAACCAGCTCCCCTTCCAAATCCCCTCCAAAAGTCATTCAGGCGCTTGGAGGGGCCTTGTAAAAGTCAACAACCACACAATGTGGTATAAAATAATCCACACTTTATTGGGATTGCCATGAGAGGGTAACATGAGGGGAGTGAAGGTTAAGTGCACAATGCACCTCTTTCAAGATAAAGCTTTGGTCTGCCACACCACTGATACACACACACATGCACACAAACACACACGTACACACTGAGTGCTAATAAAAGGCTTTTGGGTAACAACACACAATATATTCTGGGAAGTCAAAGGTAGAGTGTTCAGGTTGATGTGAGTGCCCGTGTCCTCTTTTAAAAACACATTGATGTGATTCAGTGGTATAAGAACATGCTGGTATTCAAACTGCTATTGCAATTTCTGGCCAGTAGCCACAATCTGCATACACGACAAAGGCAAGACAGATACAGTCGAAAGATGTCACTTAATTAGGGAGCTTTCACATTGAAAGTTTGCTTTCCCTTGTCACAATTGATTTAGGGCCATGTAAATTTGTAAATTTCCATAATGATTTTTCCACACATTACCATACTGGCACATGACACGTGCTACTGTTGGCTTACCTTGTTGGATAATGTTACAGCTGGCTCTCAATTTGACAGTTTTTTTCTTCAAGTAAAAGCGATATTTCTTTATTTTTGTACAAATTGGAGATGTTTCCATTGTAGAGTGGTTCTCATTTGAGGCGTAACGCTTGTAATGTCCTGTCTCATGAGATCTACTCATTCACATCAAATCTCATAAAATTGCGACAGGGTCAGAAACCGTCGAGAGGTTAACATAAGGGGCTCGCGTACTCGGACAGACCATGTGGGGGATTCAAACGAGCGAGTGCGGTGGCTGCCCGGGGCATGTTGCCCCAGGCGACCCCCGCTGCAGTAACAGGACTGGAGATTGGCTGCTGGTGGTGGCGGCACAACTAGAGGAAATGCGGAGAAAAGTATAGTCTATAAAGTCTATATATATACACAACTCAAAAGTCACCTCATGAGAGTGTAGAGTTTTGGGCAATATTTGATGAGTTTTTCACAATTTCTGTGTTTCACATTTGTGACTGCAATGGAAGCCCTACTCCGATTAGCCATCATCTCCAATTTGCTGCAGTGAACAAGAAGCTCTTCTCTCGAATAAGATGTTTCACTTTACCGTGGCTAAGATATTTTGGGTGACTGCTGTATTTACAGTTTTCCATTTGACAATTTTATGGAAGTCAAGGGGCTCTATTTTTACATGTGCGCTTGCCGTAAAAATCGGCATATTTTTATTTTCGCGTGGGGGGGCATGTCTATTTTACTGTGTTTGGGAATTTAGCAGATTACGCTGCACCATTCTGGCGCTTTCCGGCTATTTTCTTTTCCACGCCCCTGGTCACAGACGGTAAGTAACCTAGAACTAAGGTCAAAGTTGGGTCCCAGGTGGTGTGATGCGATTTTGGTTGGTAGACACATTCGGCACTCCGCTGATATGTGTAGTGGATGTCATTGTATTTCATTCATGAATCAAATCATAATAATAAAACCATTGACTGCATTATTACTATCATCATTGGCGCAAATGCCCCTTTCTACCTGCACCTTTCTATGAAAACACCAAAATGGGCCCTCAGCGTGTGTTTTTCATCCAAGGCTGCATTAACGTTTCGCTCGTGAATTTGGTACAAATTTGGGTTATGTTGCCAGAGTAGGAATGGAACGAGGTAAATCCAGGGCTGACCGTAATTCTTTATTTTATTTTTTATTGTTGTGTTAAGTTCACAAACTGTAAGCATATTCATGACATTTATTGTCTGCTTTCAAATCATCAGTCGTGGACAACTCAAATACAAACTGAGTCCGACAAGTTGGAGCCGAGGCAACACTGTGTCATCATACCTTCACATTGAGCCACACAAACGCCAATGTCTTCTTGTCAACATTAAAATATTTTACTTGGGTAACAATATCCCATATTTTTGCAAGAGCCTTGCCATTTTGCAACATGGGAGGATGTCAGGATGTCATTTCAGACTCAGGAAACCTCTCATTCAAGGTGTTTTGACTAAAGGTCACTGAATAAATGTGTCTCTGGAAGTTCAAACATTGTGCAAGGCATTTCCCACATCAGAGCTGAATGCCGCTCGGCCCACGTTGCACTCAGCCCAAAGGACAAAGAGCTTAGAGAGAAATGGATAGATTAGAATCGGCCGCTGTCACTCATTTATTATTTGTTTTCCTATCAGAGACCCTCAGTGTTGCCATTTTACTCCAAACATAAACATAAAGGTTGTCGTGCTTAAGGGATTTTATAGCTGGTATAAGTATTGCGTCAGTTTTTCATGGCTGAGTCAGCTGCCCTTTAGGATTTCAAAGATGCCAAGGAAAGGCATTCATACGCCCAAGCTCCCGAGAATTCAAGATATGAGGCGAGGCCAGGAGCGTTGGCAGACGGACAGAAGCTCAGTTGTTTGTCCATCATTGTCCAGCGTGTGAGGGGCCGCGCAGAGTCACTGCAACGGAAAATGCCCCAGGAAGTAATGTCAACCTCGCGCATTTGCCTCGTTCCTAACAAGATGAACCTGTAAAATTAGCAGCTAAAATGGGTAATTGTTTTAATGGCAAAGGGAGCACTGTGAGGGGGATATTTCTCAGGGATCCGATTGAAGCAGATGGCTCTCTGAAACCTCAGACCAGTGTGATTAGATTTCCACCATGATTGAGGAATGATTGCATTAGTTGACACTGTTTTGTGGGTGGGGAATAAGATAAAAAAAAAAAAAAAAAGCTGGTTTGGAGCAGTATGCCAGCAGTATAATCCTGGGAACACTGTTGCTTGCCTGTGTATGCCTTGGCCAAGGCAGTGTGCATGGCGATCAAAAACTCTTATCTGTTATCACAGTTGGGTGGATGTAACCATTCGAGCCCATGATGATGATGGCGCTCTGATTCCTCTGGGAAATATCTGAAACTGCTCAGAGGATGACTACAAATGAAAATTTGTATTATAGTCATATTGTTGCATAAGTAATAATGATTCTGTCAATCAAAACTGAACATTATTGTGTGGCGGTAATAAAGTTCCTTTGTAAAGAAAAGTTCACTATTGAACAGGTTTCCAGTAGTGTTTGAGCTTTATGTTTTGGAATAAACCATGAGCATACCACTGAATAAAAAAGGTTCATTCAAAGCCCACCGCCAATAAGCCATGGGAAGAACACAGCATTTGGAAATGTCCCCGTTTTGTTAAACCAAGGATGTATTTTTTCTTTTTTATTCAAACACTCATATGAAAAGAGAATTTAAATGCAGCTGTAACACATTCAAGCGCATGGAGAAATAGCATAATAATTTTTTGTTCACCTTTGTATGTGTGTGCCAAGCTGCAAAATAAAACACTTCATCAGTCTCTTTGCTCCAAGGTGACTGATGTAGCAGAGGAAAAGTTGGGATGATGTTGATTAGAATTCTCCAGCTAAGGGGCCAGAAGAGAGGAGAGATACAAAGATCACCAAGAGGATAAACTGTGCCAACCTAAGGTAAGACTCGAGGAAAATCCTGCATTTAAAGTTTGCAGTGCAATTTACAGTCATAACACCCTCAAATCCGTTCTCCTTACGTACGACAGTAAATCATCATGCTGTTATCCAAGCCAGGCAAAAATCAGGAGCAGTAAGGCAATCTGTGAAGACATCTAAATGAAGCACACATCCAATACTGATTTATGGCTCAGTGACAGGGTGAAATGAGGCGCGGGAACCGTAGCTGTGAACCAGTGCTTTATCTATCCCCTACATACACATTTGACAGAATTAAGGAACTTTCTAGTTTAGAAATGAGCTACCTGGACTTGAAAGCAAGCCCCTATTTAGTTTCTAATCAAATACCACTCTTTCATCAAATAAATGAAGCATCTTTGTGAAGTGGCACTTAGGAGTAACTCATTTTCTACCATCTCAAAAAGGCTCTGATTAAAACCTTGCTTGTCACTTTTGCTCTGGCTTGAATGAATACACACGTTGAATCCAATTATAGTCTTTGAACTGTAATTTCCTTCTTCCGCTGGGGAAAGGCAGGAGCCACCCATCATGTGGGACATGCTTTAATATACTCATTTCAATAGATATGACGCACCAGTAGTCAGATGCACATGCAAAGAAACAGTTGGGCCATTCACTCTGAATGAAGACCCGAAATGTTTACCCATGAGATAGTAATTGGAGGATGATTTATGACAGAAAGCAACAGCTGGATGATGGAGCAACTTTGTTTCACTAACAGGGATCGTTGGGGAGGATTTTTGGAATTCAAACGACTTGGAAGTTGACCAGTGCCACAGGAAGGATTGGAGGCATCGAACGTCTGCAGTACTACACTGTTATTTGGTCAGGAGGTCAGTAAGGGGCGGGAATTAATGAGCATGATTTTCATTGTGACACAAAAGGTGCTAAACTATGCCCTTCACTTGCTCAGCTTGGCTGAAGCGGTATTGTGGTTGTGTCACAACCAGAGGGTGAGGCAACATAGTAAAAAATATGTGAAAAGGTCAAAATTCGTTATAATACAGACACCATTTACCAATACATGACTCTGAGCTATCAACGTTTAGTCCGATTTCCCACAATATCGCTCAGAGTAGGTTTGGCTCAAACGAAACCTTTCTTTTGCAAGGAGATTGTTGTCAACCTACATAAGATCAAACTCTTATATTCCTTTAAGATGAAAAAAGATCCAAAAGAGAAAATGATAGAAAGCTGATTCACAAAGGAGATGACCTCTGCTTTACCTCATAATGAGATGTTACCCCACTTTGCTGGCAGCAGTCTGCTTTCTGAATGTCTCACACACTGTTCTTCGTGCAGCTTGACACTTCATCAACCTTGGCTCAGTCATTTGTAGGACACACTTCTGGAAGTAGAGCAAAAATATAATATTGTCAATCTGCACAAGTTGATGTTTTACTATAGGGAAGGAGATATGTTCATTTGATGTGTTTAGCAGCTTTTGTTATCAACGTAATCAGGAAAATCTATTTCTCTGCTTTTGCCGCAGAAGATTGACCTGAATCAAATCACTCAATTTAATCCCTCCTATGTGGAGTATATGAAGAGCTGCCTCTTCTGAGCCAGCCTCAAAAGACCTTTTTTGAAAGCTAACAGTGTGGATTAGGGCTCATTGTGCACACGGTTTACGTTGTATGACAAGTCTGTCGTCATGTCTTTTCTGAGTAGCAAACCGTTCTGTGATCATGAAAGGAAAGCTGCATTTTTTGGGGGGGAAAAAACTCTGGAAGTTTAGTCAGTAATTACAGCAGTGCAGAAGATGCTTCGTCAGCTGACTGTGGTGAGGAGGAGCAGAAACAAATGACCTGTTGCTGCTCCCCTTCTACTGAGCAGAAGACACCGCCCAAAGCACAACATAAGTGTTGGGAGGAGCTCTGCATGATGTCTCTCTTCCTTCAAATGAGAACTTCCTTCCTTGCGATTGTTGCGATACTGCTCTTGCCAGATTACCCAAATAGTCACATGATGTTTGACACACTTAGGGCGAGCTTAGTCGATATTCTGCAAACATTTGCCCTGCTGCATGGACCAAGTTTAAATATAACATTTGATGTTTCTTGTTACTAAAAGCCATACATGAAAGTTAATACAAGCAAGGATAGTTCTCATAAACTCAATGATACTTTCTAAGGCAATAGATTTGTTTTGTCCTTGCTGAGAAGAAATCGAAAGATGCTGCCGCAGTTTGTATCCTTACCCATGATCATCTTTCATCATCATAAGATGCTTTGGTAAATTCCAATCCCCTGACTTCCAATGAGCTGCGTTCTTTTCTCTGTTCAGTCTATAAGTCATCCTTGCAATCTCAAGGCTATATGCACAAGGCTGTGGCTGAAAGTTTTTGCATCTAGCATGTTGACATTGCCAAACAATGGCTCATAAACAAAAATACAGATAGATTTGAAGCCCTATTATCTTGACTGCAGGTGTTCAAAGAAAAAAAAGTGAAAAATGAAAATGAAATGTTCCTATTTGGGTGGACACGATGATGAAAACGCCATAGCAAGTTGGCATTGAATGTGTTATAAATTGAGATTGAAAGAAATTCTGAAATCCGCCAACAACTAAAGAGAAACTTTGTTTTGGACATACGTAATTATTTCATTTAGAAACATGGAAAAAAAATCTACTTCATGAAATACTTGATTTTTCCATCTATGTTGTGTAGGTTAGCACTAAAACATACGGTAACAAACTAAAACTGGATCATACCTGTGAAGCTTGCAGTGAGATAAACAACAATTGTGGGAGAGCCGATTGGAAAAGTGTAGACTGTTTCGACAAAAAATATTTGAAAAAACAGATAGTGACTGGGTAAATGTGCTGTCTAACTTTTGGGGACAATTAGATCATGGAACATTAAGTCAATCAGTTCAACGTCAATTCTTAAGCTTTATCCCATCGCAGTAGTTTGGTGTGGTTTAAATTTTGAAGAGGATCTCAATATATATTTTTCCCCTTCATTGGAATGACCATTGAAATGGTACGGTTCGTTATACTTTTGGGAGCGGCGCCCGAAAGACTGCTGTTCATCGATTGGTCGAAAGGGAATCATCTGCCTTGTTCTGTATTAAAACGAAATAAACCGAATATCAAGGGAAAAGGATTGTGAAGATTATGAAGGCAGGTGGAAAGCCGTGTTTCTTCAGCACTGTCACTGTCCTATGAGTACAATTCACTCTTCACGTAGCCGATGCATCCATCACAGTTCCTCTAAACACCTAGTGCCGGAAATGCATGTCTGGATTTACCAAGTCAGATCGTATCATCACAAACTGAACTGAACTTTATACTCGCCTATGATTGGTGGAAACATGGCTTTAGGGATGACAAACTGGCGTTTGGTGCAGATAAATCTGCAAAAAAAGCCAGTAAGGGTTGTTCTTTTGGAAAGGGGGGGGGTGAATTGCATTTACAATCCATCCATCCATTATCTGCTTATCCTCACGAGGGTTGCGTTTACTATCCATCAATCTCATTTAAAAACATCTTATCCAGTCTTGACTTTTACTTACCTAGTGGTAAAAGGAATAGGCTCTGTGCAGATTTTGTCAGTGACTGACTTGAATTATCTTGAGACACGTAACGATGAGGGCTTAGCACATCTTTCACACTTCAGAGATCTGGGATTTAAATCTCAGCATTGACTTTCTTGTGTGGCTTTAGTATGTTCTCCCCATGCTGACATGAATTTTCTCTGTGGTTCCTGTAAATTTAAAAATCATGCATAAATTAAAAAGTCTAAATTACTCATGGGTTTCACATACATATGGGTAATTTAGAGTCGTGATGAGTCCTAAATGGAACTTTACCAGATCCTGAAGAGGTTACGGCCATCAGTTTGTGTCCTCAAACTCAAGAGCTCTTGCATCATGCAGCAGGAATATGATTCGAAACACCAGCAAGTTCACCTCAAAACTGCCCAAAAAGAAAAATATAAAGGTCAAAGTCCGAATTGAAATCCAATTGAGATGCTTTGGTGTGACCTTAAACGGGCCGTTCACTCTAGATAACCCTCCAATATGGCTGTTGAGACAATTCTGCGAAGAGATGGCACAACTTGCTGTTAAATTAAGGCGGCAAATACTTTTTCTCAGAGGGTCAGATAGTTTTGCACACACCCTTTCTGTTGGTAAATAAAATCATTATTTAGAAACTGGATTTTAAATATCATTGGGTTGTCTCAGTGTGATATTAATATTGTTTTGATGAAATGAAACCTTTTGAAGTGATAAATGTGCAAAAAAATCAGCAAGGGAGCAAATACATTTTTCACAGCACTGTACACACACACACACACACACACACACACACACACACACACACACACACACACACACACATATGTACCACCTATACTATATGGATTGGTCAATTTCAACAAGTCAGAGGCATTCATCTGCACAGGGGTTGGTGGTGTTTGTTGTCGCTACCAACAGTAGTGTCGACTCATGCAAAGAGTAAATGTCATCAGACAACAAACTGCCTTTGCTCATGTGAGACATGTTGATATGAATTGTAATTTTGCTTCTGTAATTACACTTATCTGTGGTTTGCAGGAATGGAAAATGAGTAAATGTTTTGGTGGCAATTTGGTGCTCAGAATGATTTTAATCAGGTCTATTTATTTTTGTGCCAGTCACGAGAATAAACACGGGTTTTCTTTCATGATTTATTTCTTTGTGTTCTTATTCAAAGAGGACCAAAGTTAACATGATGTCTGACTTTCTGAAATGAATCCCACATTTTGACCACACTGTTATTCTTAATAGGATGGTGCTACATCCATTTTCCTTTTCATCTTTAACGTGCATTCAAATCTTAGTCAGGCTCCAAATCACTTCCTTTCATCCAAACTCTTTACCTGTTAAACAAATCTGTACCACAACAAACGTATGCCACCTGATGTAAAAGTGTATCGTGGGTACAACGCAATCATTCTGTTAATTATGATGCTTTGTTGCCTTGATAATCTGACTTTGTACGAGTTTTGGGTAACAATAATCATAGCAGTCAGTCAGAAATGAATTCAATAATGGTAAACTGCACAGGCAATTTTCCATTCATTTGATGCGTGCGATAGACACTCCCAAACAGAAATAAAGCGCGAGTCAGTTTTCATAATGTGTTCTTTCAGTAAATGCAATTGTAAGACATGCAGTCTTGGGAACAGCCTATGCCAGTCTGTTCATCTATTTGAATTGGGGTTAAGAGCAGCCATCATGTCCTGTATAGCACCCATAATGTCCATACTCACAATGAGACAATAAAAATCACTTGGGGTATTATGATGGGTATTGTTAAAAAAATTAAAAAAGTCTCTAATGTGTGGATATTCTTGTTCTACATTTGGTGAATTTAATTTAGAGGTCAAATATGATGCATCATAGATTTACTGTGCAGACTGCAGACATCGTGAAAGCAAATCACTGGCGAGTCCATTTCTGAGCTTCAGCAAAATTCTGTTGAGACACTGGATTGCAAGTAAACACAATTCAGGAGGCATGACACGGTTTTCTTTGAAGTTCTCAGTGCAAACTATAGTATTTTATTCATGATGTGGTTGCATTTTTTCAATTACACTCACTTGGTTGTAAGGTGATAAAAAAAAAAAAAAGCTCATTCTCAATGTGTCTATGTAAATGTACAACTACCACACCATAAAATATCTTCATGTCCATGAAGGTGTTTGCGTATGTGTGGGTTTTCTTCTGGTCTATCCCATTGTCAAATACTGGAGGTGGTCTATATGTTGGGCTAATCGCCAAACAGTTTCTTGGGCTGATTTTAAATGGGCCACTCAGATAGAACATCACACAATTTGATTGACAGACAGTAGCACAAGAATTCAACCAAAATTGAGCCATATCAAAATTCCGTAAATTGGTCTTGGGGTGAATGACAAAAGCATCATACAGAATTGTATGATGTAAATGCATGTTTTTAAAAAAAATGGAAGGGGGGGGGGGGGTGTAAATGTCTCACAATTTTCCCTTTCAACTGGAGTACCAACTTTCTACCCCTGCCAATTGCTCATTTAGAGCTCGGTTAAATGGACCAGCGACGTGTTAAAATAAAAAGGTCATACTCCAGGTTGGGGAGCGTCTCCTGAACAAGACTTCACTTTACACACACACAAAGGAAATGGTCTTTAGCGGGCAGCTAATGACCGCTGGGGGCCCCTCTCGTCTGTGTTGGGGTCCTTGTTCAGAGAAGCAAATGGGCGGGGATCCATTTGTCCGCTTTTGAAAAAAAAAAAAAAATCCAAGTCCTGCTGCGATGCGTGCTGCACAAGCGCACGCTGCACCGCACACACACTCACGCACGAGAACAAGCACGCACGCACGCACGCACGCACGCACGCACGCATTCCCACTTGCACACACATTTTTCAGCAGTCTGTCACAGCGACGCATTCAGCATAACGGTTACTTCAGTTCAGCGTGTGCATTGGCTCTGGAACTTCTAGAGAGACGTAGAGACAGGGTTTTAAACTCCTTCAAGACTCTGGAATATAAAATCGCACTCTATTTTCTTTCCTTTTTTTTTCTTCTTCCCATTTTCTCCTCCTCCTCCTTCCTCCTCTGGTTTCCTGTTACAAAGCCTTGGGAGGGAGTTGCGCGCACAGCCCTAGTTCCTCCGTAGAAACTAAATGACAGGATCAGAAGCCGTGATTTTTCTGCATCGTCCGGACATTTTATAGCAGAGGAGAAAAAGAAAGAAGGAGGAAAGAGAAGACTGCGTGACATTGACGAGGATGTAGAATGATTTTTTAACTAAAGAAACAGACGAGAAACAAATTCGCTGTTGCGGGGAAGAAGAGGAGAGAGCTATTGGGGTCTGTCGGCTTGAGGAAACGCACATCATCGCTACTACAATCCGCGGAGTCAGAATAATGTAAGTTTTTTTATTTATTTTATTTGATGTTATATCATGCTGATGGTGACGAGGAAGGCAGTGTTTATGCGAGTGTCCATTGTTGTGCTTCTATTCTGAAATGTTGACACACATAACATTTAATTTTATTTCAGTATTGTTTTTTGCAAATGCTCTTTTTCCGTGGTTCATTGTGGTGCAACTTTATCTCCATTCATAGCGCAGTGTAAACAAAGCGCAGTGCGGTCAGCAGCAGTTGGTTGGAGAGAAAGCAACTCAGGAATCTATAATAGTCTAAATTCACAATAGTAGAGATTTCTTGGATATCGTAACTGGTTAGTCGCCGGCGTTTCTTGTGAAGCGACTATGATATGATGTTAATTATAAAATTTGAATTTCTGTGAACTTTTATGCGCTTTTTGTTTTGCGTCAACAGTTTACTTATCGTGCAGATGCTTTGCAGCTTTTAGGCAGGCATGTTGAAGGAAAAGGTCATCATGGATTCATCCTGCACCTTTCAATCAACCCCAGTAATATTATTGCTTTCAGACAAATATCGTATGTAATGACAAATTGCATTATCGGTCCGCCTAAATCTTACACTTTTAAATTCATAATTTAACGACCTGTTGTCCCCCTCTGGTGTTTTGCCTAAATGAGTTAAGTATTAGCTTTGCTTGAGTGATTATTGTAATTATTGAGGTGGAGGCAGGCGTCCACTCATGGGCGGCAAGGAGCTTTTTTTTTTTTTTTTTTTTTTTTAAGAAAAAAAAAGTGGTGGCCTGGATTGGGGGGGTCTCTTTTACAAGCTGAATGGTGCCAGTGCCTGTTAACTAACAGACAGCCTGGGAGCGGGTGGGGGGTTGTGTTTATGGGATGCAGGAGGAAGACTGTCTTAATTTTATGGGAATTTTCATTATATTTCCTGTGTGACATGAGCCACATGTGTTTATTCCCCATTATTTTTTTTATTTTTATTTTATTTTTTTTGCATATTTTGGTCAATGGATCAATGACAAAGTTATGCAGAGTTGTTCAATTAAGATTTCATTTGGGCCAAATGTAAGCAGCCCACACACATTAGTAAATGGATGGTTTTCATTCTCAATTTTATGTTTCAATTTTTAAAAAAAAGCGTGTTTTTAGCCGCACTTCAAAACGACACCGTCGGCGATGTGGATAAACTACGTGAGTGTTGCATTCATGGTATCAAACATTGTGAATTTTTAAAATCATGTGAACTGACATACCCACTGCATCTCTTGAATGCAATGCAATTCAATTCAGAGAGACTGGACCACAGGCTGGGGATGGTTCTGGGCCACATTTGGCCCGCGGACTGCTAATTGAATAGAACTGATATACAGTCTAGAATAAATGGCATAACAGGGGAATATTAGATGAGGTCCCAAGTTGGTACAATATCAGGCTCTCCTTTGTAGTGTGTGCATGTTCTTGCTGTGCTTGTGTAGGTTTTCCCTGAATATTTTGGCTTCCCTCTACATGTCGGTTTCATTGAAAACTAAATTGTCTATATATATTTCAATCCTTGTTTATTTATCCTATATGTGCCCTGTGTTGGCTGTTAACCATTCTTGGGCGTAGACCGCTTCTTGCCCAAAATTGATCTGCAATAGGCTTTATCTTACCCACCACCGTGATTAGGACAAGTGCTATATAAAGTTAAGAAATGGATATGGAATATAAACAGTGGTGTTAGCTTTGGGCTGACATTTGAGTTGGGTGTAGCAGGGGATAATCCAATTGAAATTCTCTTGACTTACATTTGTAATTTATCAAGTCAAATTCAAAGACCCTTAAAAATAGACATAATCCTTGTATGTGAATTTCCTGAGTAGATTATTTTAGATTGAGGAAGGTTCACGGAGAATTTCACCAGGCTCTCCCTGTCAGCATGATGCCCAGTTTGGCAGGAAAGCATTGAAGATCAGCATTTATAACAAACACACATGCACGCACACACACACACACACACACACACACACACACACACACACACACACACACACACACACACACACACACACACACACACACACACACACACACACACACACACACACACAGGTAGCCCTTGGCCCCAGATGTTAATGACTCCATTGAGAGCGCAATAGGACTCCTGCCGATGTGATATCTTCATTGTCGAACAGACAATGGTCTCCACATCCTGACAGCCAGCCTCCTTCCCATGTTGCCTTACATACCCTTTGTGTGTGTGTGTGTGTGTGTGTGTGTCTCTCTCTCTCTCTCTCTCTCTCTCTCTCTCTCTCTCTCTCTCTCTCTCTCTCTCTCTCTCTCTCTCTCTCTCTCTCTCTCTCTCTCTCTCTCTCCCCCTCTCCCCCTCTCTCTCCTCTCTCCTCTATTTTATTTTGTCAAGTGATTGCATAAAATAAAATCACCTCCATCCAGACACATTTTATGAGTGGACAATCAGCTTAAAATGTATAGTGGTTGCCAGCCAATTGCAATATAATTGATGAATCAAACATTAGGATTTTGGTCAACTGTCTGATGTGTGAAGTTAACATGTACTAAAACGAGGTAAAAGTGACTGCAAATAATGGTCGCCAATGGCAGAGGTTCTGTCATCTCAATTAGTTTTGACAAAGTTGTTGTAAGAAGGACAACATGTCAGCTATGGGAAGTTGAGCTACTGAACCACATCATAGCGAGACTTCAGTGCACTCATGAAAAGTTGCTTATAAAAGTTAAAAATAAAACAGCTAACAGTTAAACACACATCCCCAATATTAAAATTGCACCATTGTTTCATTTTATTTGTTCCTCCATGCGTATCATCCATCTGCCTTCACCAGTGTTGATTTCATATTTTCCCCAAGCGTACACATACTGTATGTGACAGAAATGTGTGTTTTGACACTGTGGGTCAACATTGCATCATGCGTGCAACATCCCCACCATGCCAGATGTCCCCTGCCTGCTCTATGTTTAATTGTCACCAGTGTGTCACATGCATCACGTCAACGCAACAGATACTGGGGAGGCCACATGGCGAGCAGCTGAACGAACTATAAACTCCCGTGATAATGGGATGATTCCAGGTTATGTAACTCAAGAGACGATTCACAAACAAGATCACACACAGAGGCCATTCAGTACTTGTTAATGCGTGTTACTTATCTGTAAGTGAAGGATGCCTTTGAATTTGCTAAAGTTACAATGTGTTTTAAATGGTAGGGAAGGTTTTCTTTGCACTTCCTTTGCCGAGCATCAGCACCAGCACCCCGCAGTCAAAACAACATGATTGCAACCTTGATGATGCGACTCATACTCTGTCTGCTTTCTTTTTCTTTTTAAAAGCCCTTTCAAAGGCAAATTTGATTTTGTTTTGAGCTTGTTGCCATGCGCACTGCAACTCTGATGCTGCCTCAATGGTATGACCCAGCTCCAGTTTGCTGTGACACTTCACAGTGTGTGCTTATGTTTACGTAGCAAGTTATGGTTCATGTCAGGCCAGATGCAAGGTCTGGGGAGTTGAGCAGATGGGTTGTATGTGTGTCAACCTGTGTGTGTGTATGCCTCAGGGTAACAACAGGAGGGAAGGCTGGGCAGACAGCCTGATGTCTTGAAATGAAGGAACCCAAGCAGTTTCTGATAATGGCATTTGTCAAAGCGTGCTTAAATATGCTGGCATCGTTAGTGCTATTGATTCATTCATTATGATGGTGCATCAACTTTAGCACGTACTCCTGTTCACATGTAATGAGATGCAGTAATAATACACTGTTTCAACTGACATTGCATGAAACCTTTGTAGTACACAGTGGTGATATAATGCAATACTGACAGCTGTGTGTGATTTTTTTCAATTATTAGTATTTAAAGCCGTATCTGATTGAGTAGAATATGCCACAAGTTATACTTTATTAAAAACAAAAAAGTTGCTTTACCCTCACTCACAGCACACTTCACAAACTGTAAGTCCGCTCTGAGCACTTTAACGCCTGTTGAGACATTTCCCTCAGGCCGCTGGATGAATCCGGAGGGTTTTGGCAGGGGCTGTGATTGCAGTTGTTCCGAGACAAGAAGCTTTTGCTCCTCTTGCAACTTACCCATCCCTTTGATCGCTCTCTCTCTCACTCTCTCACTCTCCCTCTCTCTCTCTCTCTCTCTCTCTCTCTCTCTCTCTCTCTCTCTCTCTCTCTCTCTCTCTCTCTCTCTCTCTCTCTCTCTCTCTCTCTCTCTCTCTCTCTCTCGCTCTCTGCCAGCATATGCCTCCATCTTTCCTCATTGCAGCTTGTTTTAGCTCACTCCAAGTAGCATACTGGGGTCTTTTTTGCATTGCCAGTGAGTGAGCACTTAGCACTTATAGAGCTCAAATTTAATTGATCAGACAAGTGCCCGGTCAGCGTGTTTTTGAAGTGAATGCGCCTGAGGAAAGCGCTGTAATAATCCGTATGGTGTCTCTAATTGCACTGCCTGTGCTTTAAATGTCTCAGTAGAAGCAAATCAATTCAGTTGAATTAAATGAATTCTTGTCTCTATCATCTTCCAAAAGGCTTTTGTAAACTCCACATTATAGAGCATATGGCCCCAATAAATATTTGTCACTCTCTATGAATGATGCAGCCCAGCCCCTTCAGCGGCAATCAATAAATGAATAAACCTTGGGGGGTGGGGGGCTTTTTCCGGAAAGTCATACTGGTGGAAAATTCAATATGGTGCACACTCAGGGTCCTAAAGGCAAATCAGAAGAGCAAGTACACTTGGATGAACAGAATTTTTTCTCCATTTGAACATTTCTAAAGGATAAGCCCTTTCTGAACTGCAATTTCCCCTGTCAGATCAGGATGATCTGTGTAATTTTCAAATTGTCACTATACTGTGGAGAGAAGTATCACGATCCAGCTGCTGGTTTTAGACACATTTGAATGGTTATTGGGACCTTCAGATGAAGCAAAAGAAGCATGTTGGGGCACCTGATAGTAGTGACTGCACTCTTGCATAATGTATGAATGTTCGGATGGAAGTGAAGGAGAGGCCTGACCCACTTGTTTCTTACCAGCTGACCACTATTGGCCATCTGCTCCCTACCAGCCCCAGTCTCTATTTTTGTCTCTCAACTAGACCCCATCACTTTTTTACTCACTTTATATTAATGCATCTGCAGTATCGTATTTATAAGGGTCTTCCGAGACTGATTTAAGGGAGAATATAGAGCATCATAAATGTTCGCCTTTGCGAACAGGAGGAAGAGTACAAAGACAGTGACCTTTAAGAATGTGTGCACCCATAAATGTTCCAATTCATGTCTCATTTGAATTTTCACTAAAGATGTGTGAAGTTTTAAAGCATAAGCCACCGGGTCATTTCATCAGCATTTTTGGAGTCATGTTGACATTACAGGACTTTCCAAGTCTTCAGGCCACTGCACTATTCACTTTGTACTAACTGGGGCGGTGAATGGTGAGCAAAAGCTCTAGAACATTTATCAGGCGGGATCTCTAGACTATCTGTTGTTGTTGTCATTGTTGTTGTGGTTATTGTTGGAGTTGAAAATGTACTTTAGAAGAAATGAAAAAGATGATGCAGTCGTACAAATTGGAACACATACGTGATCCAAATTGTGGTGCCCTCATTTACAGTGGTGCTTTATCCTAAATGGAAAGGCAGGGACGTCACCAAATATCCCACTTCTGATTGTTTTACTTACAACGCCCAACTAGCACAAAAAAAAAAAAATCATGGCTCACCACTGCTAGAAGAGAGCAGCCTCTTGTATGGGAATAGTACCTTTTTTTGAACGTGTTGATTGAATGACAAAATTTTACTGTCTTAACGCAGAGATTATATTACAACATGGCTGCATGGGCATCCATGAAGACTTTACCATTGTCCTCGTTAGGATTGCAGGTAAACTAGAGCCTATCCCTGCTGACTTTGAGAAAGAGTGGGAATACTGTTCAGACTGGACTGGTTACCACTTAATCACAGACATGACACAGACAAATGACCATTCAGGCTCACATTCACACCGATGGACGATTAAGAGTCTTCAATTAACTTGCATTGTTTTGAGAGAAAAACAAAAAAAAACCCTCTTGACTGTGTGGCAGATTGCTAACCGCTACTTCATTGTGCTGCAGAGCCATTTGTATTAAATGGCAATAAGTAGGATAAGTCTTTTAGAGGATCTCGAAAGGACTGACTTCTGTACAGCTATATTGACTTCTGCTAGTTTAAAGGGACAAATTTCCACTTCTAGAATGCAGTTGGGACAACAAGCAAAATTAACGAAGACACATTGTTTAACCAACAGCATGTTCTTTATTCATGTCATGTCAACCTGTCCAGTTACTTATGTCGATACATAAAGAGTAGCTGACATATATATATATATATATATATATATATATATATATATATATATATATATATACACACGTGCTGTAGATACAGTGTATGGATGTTAATAACTTTTACTGTCAAAGAAAATTTCTGGAATAGTTCAAACTGATATGAATCATTGTGTCTTTACCCATTTTTACCCTATTGATTTGTCATCTTTTATATTTGATTGTGTTTCCCAGGTCTAGTCATTGTGGCTGTGATTGAAAACATAAAGTCTGATTGGGGAGGGATGATAAAATTCTCAGTGAGAAATCTTGTACTTGAGCCAACTGTGTTTCCGGGGCACTGTGTAAGGTGATCTGTTTTCAGAGCCCGGTGACTGCAATTTTTGTATGCACTGACTCGGCAGATGTTTCAAAGCACAGTATCTACTATGTTTTGTATTCCTGTCTTATTATTATAACTTATTTTGGTTGTGGTCCCACGTGAAAGCCGTTTGGGGCCCTCATTGAAAGCTGAGGTGCCTACTGTTTGGTCAGTGGCACTATTTCTTGTGTGTATTTTTTGAATGCTTTTGCAGAGTCAGCCTTTGCATTGTTTCTTAGATAATGGGCCTGGATAGGTACAGTCAACCAGTAGTGTGTGTGTGTGTGTGTGTGTGGTGTGTGTGTGTGTGTGTGTGTGTGTGTGTGTGTGTGTGTGTGTGTGTGTGTGTGTGTGTGTGTGTGTGTGTGCGCGCGTGTGTGCGTTTGCATATGCATATGAGTTTTTGGTGGTATCAAGGCCACTGCATTTTGTTTTTATGACAGCTTTTTTGGCATTGTTCTCATCCAACAAAGCTCACCCTGACTGCCAGTGGGCAGGAAGTTCTGGTAGCAAGCTGAGCGTACCCACGTGTCGTAAAGCAGACTCTGTTCTGCATATACTGCCCCTCCCGTGCAATCGCCTTGTAAAGTTTTAAAAAGACAATAAAAAGTTACCCGGTGGCTCAGAGGCTGGTAAGCCACATCTTATCCAGGAAGGAGCTGCAGCCAGGCTAATGGCCTCTCTCCGGGGTAGGTAGTAGTATACAGGAGCCAGTGCAGGGTTATCAGCTGCAGGAAGGCCCCTGCATGGCAGCTCTATTAGAGCTTTCATGAGCTTGAGTGTGAGCGAAATTTAGCTCTGTGAAAGTGCAAGTAACTTTTACCTTTCCGAGCTGAGATTTTTGTGTTCCCGTCTTCCTGTTTTAGCACCCCCTTAAGTCTAAAAACACTTTAGACTTCTTCCCTATGATTAAAGTTTAAGATTAAATAGTGTTCTTTCATGTCAAGTCAAGTTTATTTGTATTGTCCTAAATCACAGATAAGTCTCAAAGGGCTTCACATGTGCAAATCCATTCATCATTCATCAAATTTCATTTTTTGTGAGTACTGTATCATTTCATGAACGACTATGGAGTCAGTAGAAAATACGTATATGTCTAATACGGTGTGGAGAAGGTTGTAAAGTGCATTGACTCTGACTGACAAATGAGATTCCTCCTCATGTGTGGAAGTATGGCAAGTCAGGAAACATGGGGAGCCACAAGCCACTGCTGCTTTTCTTCATCAAGTGCTCACAGCATCTGCTGACTCTAACCTGTCGCTGTCTCTGTGTCCTTACCCAGATTTATGAAACTGCTCCTTTTTGCTCCAAAATATAGATACAAGCTGAAATGTCGAATCAAACTGGTACTTTTTGTTGACAATGCCACTTTCTCACTGCTACTGTCTCCGTAACACTATAAAAGCTTTTTCAGGTAACTATGAGGAGAAATCACATTATTTATACAAATTTACACTCACACAAAATGTACAATACACACATTTATACTTGTATGATAAGCCATGCACTAGGAATACATTTTGCATGCCATGATTATATCATGTGATACCATTAGTTGTGTGATTGAGGAATTGAAATCTTTCCAGAAAAACACTAAGCACACATCACATTTTAATACTGTAATTGAAGCGAGTGGATATCATAATACAAAATGTTTCTTGTCCATACAATATTCATACTTTATCTTCTTCATCAGAGTTATTGATACATTGAATATTCTCAATTTTAATTATATCCTACGACAAAAGTCATTCGTCCAGCATCATCGCCAGTTTGTATTCATAAGATCAAATTGTAGATCAAGGCTTTAAACTCCAACTGGTTTTAAATTGGCTTCAGAAAATGGGCAGTTCTTCCACTTTAAAGCTTATTTGACTCATGGGTCAATAAGCCTATCTCTGCTTTACATCTTATTGTTGCCAACTTGAGTCCAGCACCCACATCTCTCTTCAGCTCAGCTCTATCAGCAGCTGTAGCTATAAAAGTGCTGTTATTGAGGTGTTAGTCAGGTTTGTGTGCTGGGGAGGGGGAATGTTGCTGGAAGAAAGACAGTCTTTCAGCTTTTATTCCACTGGTGACTCACCTTTGACCCTCGGTGGTCGCACTTCTCTCGCCCTGCTCTTTTCTTCCAGTCCACTGCAGTGACTGTCTGAAGGGGAGAGATAGATTTAGAGAAATAAATGGAAAAACACTTGCTGGGATGATGCCACAGCGATGACAGTGAAGATATAAAGGCAGAGAAAGATAGAAATGGGGAACAATATTGATGGTGGGAGAGCAAACAAGATTGGATTGAGTTGCCAGGTTAGTCGCGGCAAGGTCAGAGAGGCACTCTGACGAATCAAGATCAAAGATGGCATTGGTTATTTGATTTTTTTTTTGGGGTTTTTGTTTCTTGGTCTTTTTCTTTCTTTCAAAGATAGGGCTTTCTGGTTCCGCTTTGCCTCGTGGGCGTAATCCTCACGTTCAAGAGAATTTTGAAAAGAAAACAGAAGTTTGTTTCTTCATGCAGGAGGTGGTAAAACAGACTCAAGTGAAATAAAGTGATTTTTATAATCGACTCCAAATAAATCTTGTAATATATTACCACCGACTGATCTTTTTGTGTCATGGCTGTGTCTCCGAAACTTTTTCAAATAACCCGAATGTTGTGCCCATAAGTAAAATAGACGTCAATAGTAAATTAGCCAGCTAATGAGGTTTATATCTCCTATCTCATATTATGAAACCTCCGATTAAATTGGGTCTTGATTGGACTGACAATGGACAGACCGGGAACGGAAGCCTTTTCAAAGACGAGGACGGAGATGGGGTGCGACTATATTACAAATAAGGACGGAGGGACGAGGACCGGTGGGTGCCCAGGTTGGGAGAGAAGAATGGAAGACAGATCGGAGCTCATCTGTGGCTGCAGACCAGCAAAATTTGGTAAAGTGCTCATCTGTGACTGCGGACCGGCAAAATTTGGTAAAGTGCTCATCTGTGGCTGCAGCTTCTGGAACGCAGAAGAGAAAAAATGCTTAAGTTTCTGCGAAAACACATGCAAGAATAGATTTGACAGGGAACACCCTCTTTCAGATGTCTCTCTACCCAGAATGCAAACAGTTTATGAAGGTGCCTAAGTCAATGGGAGATTCTGTGCAGCCAAAAAGTGCACAACAGCATACCTTTTTTGAAATTAGTATACCTGAATGTGAATAAAATTAAAACTCACCTTTTAGTCCAATCAAATCAGAGACTCGACAAGACCACCTCATCAAATTCTTGAGTATATCAAGACATTTTTGAATAGATATCTTTAGTAGTGCCAAATCATCACCTGGCTAAATAGAAGGAAGGGACGTTAAAAGTTGAGCCAAAAAAATTATACAAGTCAGAAACATGACTTGCTGTGGTAACCCTTGTGAGGGGGAGACGAAGCACAATGGTATGTTTACTACTTTGTGGCAACGTTTTGGGGAAGGCCCTTTTTAGTTCCAGCGTGCCCCAGAACACAAAGCAAGGGACATAAAAGCATGCTTGGGTGAGTTTGTTTTGGAATGAGAGGATTGACTCCACCTTGTTCCTTATAAAAACCCTCAGCAAGCTGCCCTTTTGACCTTGGTGACTCTTCTGTCAGAAAAGTAGTTTTAATCATGTAGAATATTTGCAACTTTCAACTGTTCTGATGTTATGTATTTTGTATGAGTTTCATTTCAAAGTTATATTTTCATGGATGTTCTGGGATTATTCAATAATGTACTCATTTTTGATAGGTTGCATCTTTTGGTTACCTCAATATTTGTACATTGTAGAGTTTTTTGTCTTTTTTTTCTTCTTTTTTTTAACATCCGGTGAACTAGTTTCCAATGACACTTAGTTCACAGTATTTCTCAAAGAAATATTCAGTATCTCTCGTTCCTGACCATTTCGAGTCGTAACTTCAACCCCTCGCTAGTACTCATCCTGCTGTTGTATGCCCCTAACCCTGGCATACAACAAAGTTTACCTTGCCATGTTTTTTGTACTATTTAGGTAAAGGCTTGTTAAAGAAGACCAGGAAGAAAGGAAAGGCAATCTCCTGATTGGAATTTAGAATGAAGCCAGGCAAGCTGCGGTAAATGCACAATGACGCACACACACATACACACACACACACACACACACACACACACACACACACACACACACACACACACACACAACTCCTCTCGGCCTGTTTGTGTCAAATAATCAATAACGCTCTTAAAAAAGGCCTGAGACTAATCGGAAGAGACAACGGGCAAGAAATGGGGGTGAATATCCATTTAATGGAAACAAAGCCATCTTGCATTGTATCTGCTTATCAGTCCCTCCCCTCATGCTATTTGAGTATTATGAGTTAGAGGAGGCAGAAGCTTATCAAATGAGTTCAATCGATTCTCTTTTTAAAATGAGTATTTTTCACTCTTCCACCATTCTGTCTGTATTCATTCAGCTTTTTCATATTTCGACTGCTTAACATCTTTGATTTGTGTACTAGGGTTAGGTTTCTTAAATAATTTGTGTTTCACTCCCTGTGGGAGATGGCCTAGCTTTTTAATTAATTGATTTTGAAATTGACTTTGCTGCTGTATGTGTGTGTGCGTGAGTGAGTTGGGTGGATGAGAGACATGGTTGTATGTGAGTTATTTGCTTTTTTTCATCACCAAGCGTTCCCCTGACACATTGATGGATAACAGACGGAGAGCTGTGTGTTCCTCCGAGGGTGTGTCCTCTCTACATGTGCAGCTGTCCACTGTAAGGTGGAAATAAATACAATAAACATTTTTAGCCCAAATACAAAATTGCAGCCACTCATACTGTATGTAAATGCTGGTAAGGCGTTGTGTGCTGAAGGAAGTAATAAAATTCATGTTGTGTCAGTATTTAAAGGTGACGGATTATGGAATTTTTCATTTTTAATTGCTTGCATACAAGTAGTTGAGTCTCTTGAGGGCCATCTCCCCAGCTACCTCGCAGGTTTAGCATATGGCATCCGCCACAATAAAGATTTACTATTTAGAGTGCCAAAAGGCGCAATGATCAGCCAGGTCTTTAACACTTTGGTCACAAAGCAATGCAAAATTTGAGTTAAGATAAGCAATTTTAACCCAAATAATTCAGTAATTAGAAGCAGAAGTTTCAAATGCAACAAGAACTCGCTCTCTGTCCTCAACATGATTTATACCCATTTCTTAATCACGTTTTGGGTGCGAGTCCAAATTCTATTGCTTGTCTTGGTTTTTGTAAATTTCGCCCCAAAATACAATAGTCAAATACAATTTATTAATGTGGTTTTTTTTATTCATAATGCATGTTTTTGAATTGGTGCGATTTATATTCTAAAATATGGTTGTTTGGCTTAAAAAAAATATATATACACGACTTGAATATTTTCACATATCAGACCAAGAATTTTTCAATGCAAGAAGTTAGCAATTTTTAAGATGGCGCAAAACAATGATTGTCTTCAAATCAATCTGGAGGCCAACAACAAGAAAATTCTTTCCCAAGGGGCCGGTGATGGATAAATATGACTCTCACAATCTCTTGCGTTATTGTCGGTAATGCACCCATTTGAACCTTTGCCCCTTCCTTGTTTTTCGTTACTTTCATTAATCCAGCCTGTGACTGTAGACCACACTTGTCATTTAATCAAAGCTAAAACTAAGTGATGCTCTAAATCTTGATCTGTGTGTGGACATAAAATGTCAGAGACCTTTATTGAGACACCTGGGAGTTGCTATCATCTGTGAAAAAAGATTGCATAATATTGTAAGTACCTGAGCTCTGAGCTGTGTGTAATTTGTCTTTTGCTTCTGCTGCATGGGCAGTTGGGTTGTTCTCCATCTGCTGTGTGTTGTTATTGAACGCCTCATGTATTATGCAGAATAAACATCGTCCATTTGTAAGCTGCATTCACTGTGGGTATTGCTTCAGGTTTATGCTTCATGAAGATTGTATTGCTCTTTGTTGGTCCACTTGAACACTGTGGAACTGATTGCGTCTTCGCTGTGTGCTGCCAGGTCCACATTGTCTGTCACACTGTTCCTCTCTCTGTTATAATACGTATGCATTTGCTTTGTGCTGCCTCCTTTGTTTTACTGAGCCTGCATGACTCTTTCTTTGTGGCTGCAATGGGAAAGGGATTTAGGGTTTGTGCGTCCAAAGGTCTTTGTGCCTCTGTTGGTGAATATTTCTACCTGTTTGTTGAACAAAAACATTCAGTGGAACATTCTAACACACACACACACACACACACCGACAAACAACCATTAAGTCTAAATTACAAGCTGTTATGAAGATGCTTTATATGCTTGTCGCATAAAGGTAGGCCAGCTGTTTCCTCATGACGCTTATATTAACCGAAAACAATTTTGTTCAATAACTTCATAGGAAACTGTTCTTGGTCATTTATATGCAGGCGTTTTTCTTTGGCTCTATTTCCTTTTATCCTATGCTTAATTATGCCGTCAAATTCAACAAAGAAGACAAACTTAGGTGCCAGTTATTCATTTTTTAAATCGGGCGAGCCAGGTTGGCTATTTTTCTCCGGCAAAGACAAATTTCACTCTGGACTTAACTTGAACACTGCGGCCTTATGAAAGTGTCATTTGAAGACAAGTGTTGCACTTTGTTTTGCTCCTACAAGACCACAAGAAGTCTGGCTACTTTTTGGGGGTGATGAAAGTTTATGAGATATTTTATGAGTTTGTTTGTCTTGGTAATTTTGCAGCAATGTCTTTTTGTCGATCTTCTTTTGTTAATAAAATATTTTTTGAAAAAATAAAGTCTTATTATTATTATTATCATTATCATTGCTGTGGAATGCTTTAGTGTGCTTTGAGCATGGCTAAACTTTTTTGTCAAATCCCAAATTGTCCAACTCAAATGGTGGTGTAGATTTTTATGTTAGCACCACTACTTAAACCAGGGCGACTAGGTGGGGCACTGGGTAGCACGTCCGCTTCACAGTTAGGAGGGTGCGGGTTCGAGTCCACCTACGGCCCTCCCTGTGTGGAGTTTGCATGTTCTCCTCGTGCCCGCGTGGGTTTCCTCCGGCCACTCCGGTTTCCTCCCACATCCCAAAAACATCCTTGGTAGGCCGATTGAGCACTCCAAATTGACCCTCGGTGTGAGTGCGAGTGCGGATGGTTGTTCGTCTCTGTGTGCCCTGCGATTGGCTGGCAACCGGTTCAGGTCGTCCCCCGCCTACTGCCCGATGACGGCTGGGATAGGCTCCAGCACGCCCGTGACCCCCGTGGGGACAAAGCGGTTCAGAAAATGGATGGATGGATTTCTAGTGCATGCTGACACGACATCATACTGAGACAAATAGGCACACTAGCAATTTACACCAACAAAGTTGTCATCAAACTCACCTTTGGGTACAATAATTCAAGAATTGCCGGCAAAACGGTGCATCTCAATGAAGGTAAAAACACAATCAAAGAATTCCTCCAATGCCAAAGGTCCACCAGCTATTAGCAAAGTTATACGAGTCAAAAACAGTGAATAGTTTAGATAGATATTTTAAGTCAACAAACAAAGATTTCAAAAAACTGGTTGCTTCGTGAATGGCACCTTCAAAAGCATATTTTCTGATGAGAAATACAACAATGTTTATTTCTCATCAGTACATAAAAGAGGCATCAATTTTCTCAGCAAGGAGAAAATGACATATACAGTAATCCCTCCTACTTCGCGGGGGTTACGTTCCAGACCCACCCGCGAAATGGGAATTTCCGCGAAATAGAAACTAGATTTTTTTGAGCTATTCTTGGAAGATATTCTATTTTTATCGCTGACATCAACCAGCTCGCTGCTAGGGGACTTTCATATCAATGGACTGTGCGCTCCGCATTCATGCCTTAGCGACGAGACTAACAGTGTATTGCTATGTCCAGATGAAGGCCACCGCCGGTGGAGAGTGTTATATCTTTACTATTTTCCAGGTTCTGATGTAGCAAGCATGGTTCGGACAACGACGTGATGGATACTGCTTTATTCCTTTCATCACAGTCAGTTCACTGGCCGTACATCGCAACACTGAACGTCCCCGAAGCTCCCCCTCCCACATCCGGGGTTTTCCCACTACGGAACATGAGTTAGTCCAAAATATACAACAGAGAGAACGCCCTGAAGTCACATGTGACGATAAAGTATACTGTACTGACTCTTTAATTTATTCATTTCAAAACAAGAAAACGACTTTTAAACGTAAGCTATCATTATTAAAGGAAAATGAAGAAACTCAAGTGGCCGCGAAACCTCGTGAAATGATGAAATTTCTGCGATAAAATTATTAATTTATTTTTGAAAACCCGCGATACAGCGAAGCCGCGATAGTTGAAGCCGCGAAGTAGGAGGGATTACTGTACATACAATTGAAAAAAACATTTCAGTGTGTAAAGGCAAGCATAAAAGGTGAAGAACATTCATTAAAAGACTTGAGCAGGAAACAGCAAGAGATGGTATAAAAGGGTAAAGTAGTTATAAAATGACAGAGAGGGGGGAAAAAAAACAATGCAAAAGACAGCAGGCTTTCTCCAAATGGTGCATGCATGAAAACACGCACACTACTATAAAGTTTGGACATTTTTCACAGCAATCACAAAATGTTCTATTTTTCCCCCTTAAAGCTCATTCAATCTTTCGGGTGGTTCAGTTGTATTTTTCAAGCTTTATTGTTGAGAGCTTTTTGAAAGGGTGTTTTTCTTTGAACACGCTCATTATCTCTTAATTCCAGTCAAATAAAAGATAAAATGACAGATCGTTTTATTGACGTCAATTTGTATCCCAAAGCTGCCAACATGTCTGTTGTTAGCCCACTGCTGGTTTGGGTTGTGTGCCGCTGATGTGGCTTCCATTAAAGCGAGTGAAGACAATTTTCCATCTCCAACTGACTGCTGAGCTTTTGTTTCCAGTGCTGACAGCATGTGAGGGCTCCAAGTGAGCATCACTTTTATTCAGAGGCAGGTTTGCAAACACAGTAGCAATAGGGACCGTGAAAAGGAAAGAAATCTGCGTATAATTGAGGAGTATTATGAATGGATTGAATTTAAAAAGCATTCTAGAAAAATCCATTGTCGCATTAGCGGCAAAGGGCCAATCATAATATCTCACCATTGTGTGTCGTGTTCAACTGTCAAAAAGCTTGTCTCAACATCAGAAGGGATGTCTCCTTTAAATTGAAATCAGAATGATCAATCAGCAATAAGCTTTCACTTTGATCAGCAAGACATTTCTAACATCAACACTAGGTTACAAATTTTCTTACTGCTATTTGAATTGCCACATACATCCTAAAAGGACGGCATCAGTATTGCCTGAGTTAGTTTTTATTCTCTATCCTGAAATATAAATAGAATAGGGGATGGCTGATAAAAGAATGGAAACTAAATGACTGAGGTCTCTCCAATGCAAGGTCAAAATCAATCCAAAAATAAATAAGACCAAAAACAACAACAACTACATAAAATGACATGCAAGGACAGTTTTTATTATAAGCACATCTTAATATTTCTATTTTCTCAGCATATGTGACTGTCATGTACAGTATACAATGCAATTATGCTTGTCAGCAGCATCTGCACCCTATAAAAAAAAACTGCAGTGAAAGCTGCTAGCCCATCTTGAAGAGTTTTTGTTTTGTTTTTTTGTCACATGTTGGTGTAAATGTGGCTTCAGATTTTCCCATGTTGACAAAAGAAAAAAAAAATCACTGACAAAATCATCTGTACAACACCTTCAGGTTTTGTCCTATGTATTTTGAACATTCCTCCTCCACTGACACACAAACACATTTTATATCAATCTATCACTATAATATTTTGGGTAAATGGACTTAACTGTTTTTGCCTACAACTTGGCAGCATGGTCAACATTGGTGCATCTCCTCTTCACAAGATCTGACACTCTTTAATATTGGCTGCAGGCCTGCTGTGCGATGTCATGACAAGATATAATCCTTGTTGGTCATGGCGCCTGGGTTGACAGTTGTTTTCCAGTTAGTATGCTTAATGCTAATGCTTGCATCTCCTCACTGTTTTTCAGGAGCCATCAAACCTAGAAACACATGTATGTAATTACTGCCATGAGAAAAAAAAAAAATGAAATGTCGTTAAAATAGTGTTTTGGAAAATCGTCGTAGCACAACTCGTTTGACCGACAGTGAATGTCATCTGATTTGTTTGGTTTATTCCCATCTTAACTCTGCCATCTAAACCAGATACGAGACACTATAACACAACTTTGGTTTTGGGGAATCGTAATGACTTTGAAACTGTACTTTTAGTTTCCCAGACACTTTGCATCGCTGCAAAACAATGATTCATTGCTGCCGTATTGTATCATATGCTCCGTTATGGAAGATCTGTCTGGAAGATCTGCTGTGACATTCAAATTGACAATACAGTAACTTCTTTATGTAGCATACCAAAGCATCGCGAATGCATACAAACACTTGTGTAACGTGATTGGACTCACATGGTGCATCAATGCACAAGTAAACCAATTAGTTGGTGCAGTTGGTTTTGCTGTAATCAGTCATGTGGACTAGAATCATGTTTTGCAGCAACAAGAAAAACAACAAAAACAAAACTGTCTCTTTTAAAGTTTAGTCTCCACCATTGCTCTCCGAAGCTTCTTTTTCTGCAAGATCAGTTTGGTTGAGTCTGATTAGATACCACAAATAACTGAGCCTCACTTAGCACTGTCTTGTGCCCTTTAGTTGGGTAATCAAATGTACAAATGGAGATTATACATCCTAATGTCTTCTACCTTGTGTTTTTTCCTCCACCCTGCTGTGAATTCTCATATTTTAAGTTTGAGCTTTCTTTACCTTTAATTACAGGTTGTATTGAGGTTATTTTCAGCACATGAGGGGGCATCCTTATCAGTCTTCAGCCTAAACTTGTCACTCTTGAGTCAAGCCCTTTTATAAGTCAACAAGGGCTATCATGGCTTGTATGTCACAGTTGGAATTGCCAGAGGACACTTTTAAATAAGGCACATCCACACAAAAAAGGTCTTACTTAAACAAAAACATTGGGATTATTTTGATTAATTAATCACGGAAAAACGATTGGACTGCAGAATTAATACATTTAATCACACTTTTTTTTTACTCCTCCACAGGGTTTTTGTTATTGCCTTAATTCCTGAGACAAAGATGCCTTAAGTGATGATACGTAGGACCTTCCCTGCTAGATTCAAAGTTTTTTTTTGTTTGTTTCTTTTTATCTGCCCATTGGAACCTCAAAGGAGATCATGGTTGTGGCCAAATAATGCAAGAAACACTTCAGCGCTTCAAGCCTACAATATTACCTATAATGTAAAACCTGTTGCAGGGAGCAAAAATTATTCTAACTCAAGTTAGAATAAATGGATTGTTCTATTACGAGCAGGCCACGTCTGCTGGAAATAGTTCTTACTAATAAACTGTTAACAAACAGTAATAATTGTTTCTGCTCAGGATTCCCCCTCCTTGTTATTCTGAAAAAGCCTATTTAAAATGAGTTTGAGCCCTGGGCTTATTGTCAGCCCCAAATGTACCATCAAATTTGATTAAAAAGTAGAACCTATCCAATTGTTTATAGTATACCCTGATAGAGAAACTTTGATTTAATTTTGTGGTTTTAGTTGATGTTCATTATCATTATTTTAATTGAAAAATGTTTGTTGGATGTTTTAATCAAATCCCATTTCTAAAATAAAATAAAGAATACAATTCACTTTACTTTCACTTAAGATCATTTGTACAGTCTTACTCACTGAGTGTGAGACAAAGGGGAACATCTCAAATTTTGTGCCCAGTGCAAGTCTAGTGGAAAGCGAGGTTTAATTCTGTGCATGGATGGAGTTTTCCTTTTTCTTTCTGTATTTGATATTTATATATCACAAAAGTGCTGTTTGTGCAATTTGGGCATGAACCCACTGACATGAACACAACTTGCTTCTCGGCCAATGACGGCAGCTCCTCTCATTCCCTTTAACATTGCTGAAGCAAAAACAGACTCACTGGAGTCCATGCTGAAGATCAAAGCGTGCAAGTACGTTTATAAGAACACCTCCATGAGTAGATGATGTAAAGTTGGCCAGGACGATGACAGAAGTGGGCAGTTGGAGGTCGCCTCCAAACGCAATCTTTTGTCCTCCTCCTTCATAGCTGTGAAATAGTGACTTGAAAAAATATTAGAAAGGCGACAATAATAAAAATAAGAATTCATTCATTCAATTCATTGACTTTGACAGTGATTCAGAGGGTTTGATGCAAACATTTGTGATATTTTGAAATGACATACGATGACCTCCACCACCCATATCTATGAAACTCCAGATCTTTCAACTTTCACCTCGATCACACATATTTTGTACTTCAATCATTTATGTACTACTCAAAAATAGAATGAATCAATACTCATTCAGGAACTGTTGGTTCATGATGACATTTGCACCTTCTACCAAAAGGCTTCTTACATTTTAAATGTTACCGTAACCTATTTGGCTGAGGGGGGTATACAAACGTTTTACTTGTAAATGAAGTCATCAACTGCCAGCACATCATATTAAGAAATCGAATATAAGATCAGTATTTAGCATGCAGTTTGTTCTTTTTATGGTTGCGGTGATCAAATATACACAGCCGTACAGTTTCACCAAGCACATGTATAAGACAACGTTCTTGATTGGAGTTTGTCATATCACCAGACCATTGAGTCGTACCTTGTGAAAAACAGCTCCCTCGCCATTGCTATTTTCTGTCTGAGCACCTGCTTACAAACAAAAAGCCTCTGTTGCATCGGGGCTTTTCACACTGAATGATCAAGTGTGTGTGTGTGTGAGAGATAGCTCAGGGGCACTTCATGGGTGCCTTTATGATCCCAGGTCAAGCTTTATTATGCCGGAATAATCTCTCCCGAGCACACATGCAGCGGGACTCTCATATCTACCATGCCATGATACAAATTGGAGTTCCCTGTACCACCTTCATACACACAAACATGCACACACACACAGACACACACACTTGTCATCCTCCCCCAGGCCCATCCTGTAGCGATCCATTGCTCTCCTCTGCCATCAGTGGGAACAAATGAGCCGGGACATGTTTCTTAGTGCTTCTCAGTGCACGTGTGCAGGCCAAACTTTCTGTCTGTCTAACTTCGCTCTCTTCTGCATCAGTGAAACACACACACACACACACACACACACACACACACACACACACACACACACACACACACATATAGAAGCGAACTTGCTCTGCACTGTTACCCACAGACAGATCACTGACAGTCTCGTGGCTATGTTGCATTGTGAATGAGTGTGTATGTTGCACTTGTGTTTGTGTGTGCATGTGTTTGTGCATGCCTATGTGTGTGTTGTTACAGACTTCCCACCCCTACTGTGTCAGTCTGGCAAGTGCCATTTCACAAGGAGCTGAGGAGGTGAGTCAGGATGGAGCGAAAGCGTGAGCCTCAATGCGAGTGTGTGTCTGTTGTCGGAGAATTTATTAATAAAGATGACCTCGGCTGCTCAGAGGATATGTCGCTTTCTTCGTTTTTTTTCTTTCTGCCTTTCTAAATAGACACAATCCACTAAAATAATTATCATTCCGAGAAGCTATTGTATTCGCGTATTCATGAATAAATGAGGATTAGTCTATCTCATCTCTTTCCTCATCTTTGACATGATTTTTTTCAATAGTCTTGAGAATGCTGCTCTCCTGTTTGTGTGTACAAACATTCTTGCGTGCATGAAATCTGGGTCTACGTGGATGTAACAGAAATAATCCTTTGGGATATAACTCTTTTTTTTGTCTCCTGCTCTATGGATTTGATTATGTGCATGATTATGGTGGGCTAAGTAGGTTGTGTCCTTGTGTGCATGTGTGAAGACACCTGCGTAAGTTGCAAAAAGCAGAATATGAGCAAAAATTGAAATAAATGATTCTGTTTGTGTCAGACATCTTTGAATATCACCCCCGTGGCAGACTCAGTTTTTCCTGGAAGCTGTAGGGTGTAAAGTTGCACTTTATTTAGTCTGGACAAAATGTGTGTCGTATTATTTACAATTCCTCTGCTGTCAAAATGGCAGTCGAACATAGTCAGCCCTAGTTATGAGCCTCCAAGACTATAAATTCAGTTTTTGCTAACTCTAACCACGTGGTCAATACCGTAGGGAAAATTGCATAAATATAATTTTAACCAAAGCCATCATATTGTCTGCAAAAGCTTATGTAGACGACTTCAGACACTCATCATTTTTAAGGCTGATTAGTGATGTCGTCTTTTTTTTAAAGTAAAGGTTTTGGCCTGCCATGCAAAACTCAATATCAGGCCCAGGTTTATCTCCTTTTGAGGTTATAATAACTCAGTCCACATATAGACAAGCGTGTTGTCATGGTGAAGAAGCCCCGACTCCTCCCACCATAATTATCACCACTTTTCACGCACTGATCAAAGTTTTTGCCGCAGGATCTTTTTGTAGATGTGCTAATAGATTGTCTTGCCCACACTGAAGGGGAACTCTCATTGTGATAATTTCAGGTTAGAAATACATGGAACTTTTTCTCGTAAGAACGAGTACAAAAAGGGTTATTTGCATGAATTGATTCATACCACTGGTGAACGTTCTTATTCAAAATCATCCAGCCATGTTGGATCAATACTTGTGTTTTCAGATGGAGCTTCTGTTTTTTGGGTGGAAAGACGGTGACTATTTTAAAGTTGTTCAAGTGGAACGCTAATAGAAATGATTTGGCTGCCTGGTTATATGATAAGAAGCATAAAGACTCGTGAATTTTTAACATGAAGGTTTTAATCACTAGCGTAGTCTAAGAGAAAGTACGTATTTTGAATAATGCTTTATTTGGGAAATGATACATATTTGTCCCTTATGCCCTCTTTGACAAATGAGTTTAAAGATTTGGTGATTAGGTTATCTATAAAGGACAAAAGATGGGTCAAAGGAACCCAAATAAAGAACTAGTTGAGGGGACTGGATTCATAATCATAGTCAATGGACAATTACATACAGACTGATGATACAACTTGTGAGAGTTGATGAAAGAATGCTTGAATGCAACTGATGAGAACATAATGAGAAATCTCTGTAACACTCAATAATGTTTTTTGAGCACTGCACTTTCTGGCCAAATTTCTGTTGGATCGATGCAATAACTGAAACGTTTCAATGTTCTGCATCTGCTTTCGGAGCCGCAATCGAGGGGGCGGGGGGTCCTAAAACAATCAACTATATTAGTCAATAAGGAAAAAAGTACTCCAGATGAAATGCTGCCCATTTTGTCCAAGTATATGTCTTTGCAGAAGGATTTGTTTGGCTTTATGAGACCAATATTGGGACCGTGTTATGAAAAGGTCAGGGTTCAACCCAGTGCTTTACCATCACATCCTTCCACTTACATAAACACACGTCAGGCTGCACAAACACATGCATGTATGCACACAGAGCCCTCTCTACCTACGCCTTCATTGCGCTCATTCAATCGGGTTTGTCCTCACTCCCAAATATTCTAATGTAGTCAAGTCAAAACATCATCAACTCTTTTATTTAACAAACTTCCACTTCATTAATTAAACCGTCTACCACTGACAGGTTGCTTTGGTGACATCTACTTGTGAATAAATCACACATTTCAACTTTCGAACAAAAGATGGACCTAAGAAGGAAGATGATGAATAAATAAAAATCAGTGTACTCCTTGCTTTTGCTTTCAACTGCTCTTTCCCACTGCTAAAAATCTGGTCACTGCATCCTGGCTGGCTGCAATGCCGGAGGCTTTGATAGCATCTGTGCTGTGGGCTGCACTTACAAAGTTTGGAGCTGGCAAAATGTGTGTTTTCTTGTGGTGGTGGTAATGTAAGGGCATTCATCAAAATAGCAAACAGCTCACCACCAATTTTCAGCAGTAATTTTACATCTGAGTCAAAGGACATGAAGTGAAAGGCTTTACTTTATGCACCAAAATGTACAAAAGGCAATTTTGTATCAACAAATCACGATGCATTTTAAATTGGTCACAAGTCACTGCTGCAAACTGTTTTTTTGTGGATGATGTTCATAAAATTCTTTTTATTCAGGAACGCATGTTCACTTGTTGGAAATGTAGTGTGAACATTAAAAACACCATTTTGTCGAATAAAATATCAACACCGATCTTTAAAACCCTACCATTCTGTGAACTATACAATTTTTTTTGTACACAGCACAGACCAGGGTTTATCATAGTTTGGAATTTTTCATTACAGTTAGTTATTTTGTTTTGACTTTTTTTTTTAATTCATTTATTTGTAATTACTTTCTAGAACAGGTTTATTAATTTTTAGTATGTTTCATTTTAGTTTTAGTATTAGCTTTAGTTTTAATTTTAAAAAAAATACCGTTTAAGTAGTCTGTGTCAATTGCAAGATAAAAAAAAAAACAAGAGAACTATCCATCCATCTTCTGTACCACTTTGTCCCCACGGGGGTCGCGGGCGTGCTGGAGCCTATCCCAGCGGTCATCGGGCAGTAGGCGGGGGACACCCTGAACCGGTTACCAGCCAATCGCAGGGCACACAGAGACTAACAACCATCTGCACTCACACTCACGCCTAGGGGCAATTTGGAGTGCTCAGTCGGCCTACCAAGCATGTTTTTAGGATGTGGGAGGAAACCGGAGTGCCCGGAGGAACTAATTCTTTTTTATGAAAGTAAAGTACAATTCTCAACTGTTGTCCTTGCCTCTTTGGTATTTATGTATGGAAATACTGAAATAAATACATTTGAAATAACCCCCTAAAATTAATGTATGATATTAATTGACAAAGATGAAAACATGGGACTTTTTTGCTATCATTACAGTATCGCGTTTTAGTTCGTTTACAAGCACAAGATGATTGTTTCTTCACCTTTTATGTTTGCATGTTTTTTGTGTGGGCAAAAATGATTCTCAATGTTAGTTATTGCTTTAGTTTTGGTTAACTGAAACAACTTTGGTGCAGAGGCAGTATTCATATGCATAGGAAGGTAAATTTGTCACCATTAACTTGATATCGGTCATGTTGTGCTACACTAACTAATCAATCCATTCTGCTCGTACTGATTGGCGAATCTCATGAGGAATCTTGGTGGAGATTGACTTTGTCGAGCTGCGGCGCCAATAATGGCCTGAGCAAATGGCGTCCAACTCAATTTCGGCTTGTAAATCACAACCTGCAGTAATGAGCAGCACTTAAAGGGGTCAAAGTTTATGAATAACTCTCGAGGACAAAGACTGTAAAGGCTCACTGCAGTTCACTGGTGGGAGGTGGGAGTACGCTGTGCCCTTGGCCAGATGTTCTCCAAACAGGGAGTGTGATTGTGTGTCATCATGAAGGTTCTCGTAGAGTGCTCAGCTCTAATAGATACTGGCATGTCATTTTGTTGGACTTTTATTGCCACATGCCTCTTCCAATCCTATCACTTGTTAAAGTTGTCATTACGAGCATGCGCATGTGCCGTTTGTGCACCGAGTCCTCAAGCAGACTCACACTTTGGCACAAGCTCAAATCTTGGGCCTCTGCATCCGATTAGCATCTCATTGTGGAGGGATCAAACTGAGAACAGAGTCGGGCTCCTGTCGGGGCTCATTGGAGGAAGTGACGGTACATGGTCGCTCCATTTTCACTCAGCTCATCAGGGGGCTGTCATCTCTGACAATATGAAATTAGGCCCAATGCAATTAAAGGTCCTCGCTGTCACAATTGAGGCTGATGGGCAAGGCTTGTATAATATCAGCGTGCCGGCTCATATGTTAACAGACTTTAAGGCTTTGTTAGAAATGTACATTTTGTATGTTCACACACATAAAAGCATGTCCTCCCCCACCTGCAAGCACACGCGATTAGCCCTGAAAGCACAGGTTTAAACTGTTAGTCATTGCTGATTCACAAGCCTCTGGCTGCTTGCCACATCATCCCTCACGGCACCGACTGTCAAACACACAGACAAGCAAAAAGAAGCTGGAGGTATTGTGCATGTGTGTTTTTGACAAGGTGTTTTAAAATCCAGGGTGTTTTTGGGTTTTTTTTAGCAAGACTGCCTTTTTGCAACACTTTGCTCCGCTTTCATTTTTGGCCTCCCTTGCGTGTAGCTGCTTCGAGCCAAGCTTGGTGTGCATTAGTCAATGTGGACGCATGCATATTTAAATATGAGTGTGCGCAAGTGTCTATGCAAAGCCTTGCAGTGTTTTGGCTGCCGGTTCTCCTGGATGAAGCCAGTGGAAAGCTGAGGTCTGGATGACTTACTTATTTAGGAAAAATCCACCGTTGATGGCCAGTGTGCTGCCATGCAGGCAGATAATCTTTTGCTTGCATACTAATGTGTGCATTTTTTATATTGAAGTCATATTTGTACAATACAACATGAATAGAGCAGCACGGTTCACTTTTGGTTAACATGTCTGCCTCAAAGTTGAGAGGTCCTGTGTGGAATGTGCTTGTTGAATAGCTTTGTGGGAACGTGGACGTATATGTGCTCTGCAGTCGGCTTGCAACCAATCCAAACTGCAGTCGGGCTCGAACCCACGTGACCATAATGATCCCTATATAAAATGAAAGGACAGCCATCTGTACTAGGGCTTTCATTATCGAATATTTCTAGCATTTGTGATTGTATTGGTTATTCCATCAATTAATGGAATAATCAGATACAATTTGTATTCTGTGAAAGTGTAGTAAAACAAAATGAAAACTCTTACATTGTTAAAATAGGGTATCACCTGGATTTGACACAAATTGGTTTATACATCTTTGAAATGAATACCACAATCCTAGGTAATGATTGAAGTCGACTGGTTGGATTCAAGACAATTTTATTCAGCATAATTTTCCTTTTTCCTTGCAAGATGGAATCATTCTAAGGGAGGCCAAATAAATGTGCTTCAAGCAAATTGACCAAATATGTGTCTTGCATATGACATTACGTGGTCACTACACAAAAGTTTGATGAAGGCGTTTTGGTTGAAGCAGGTGCAGACGAGCTGCACGTGACATTTTTGGGACGGGTGAGATGTAGGGCTGACTCCATTCAGTCTAATGAACGTCATTTGTCAGCTGCTTGACAAACACAATCCCTTTCCTCCAAAATGTGTCATGTTAGGATATGAAAAACCAAGTGTCCTTAAGGAATTTGATTGCATTGAAGTCTTTGCTTGAAAAATGAATGTCCACAATGGAATTGTCACTCTTCCCCAGTCGGGAAGACAAGGCCTCACCAACAAAACCTATTGGGTTGTCTAATTTGGCCATGGAGGCCTACAGGAAATGGACTTGTGTATGTACTGTTAATTGTTTTGTGTCTATATATATTTATGATTATGATTATTATTATTCAAATGCATCAGATTTATAGATATTACTATTCTGGAGACTTATCAATGAATACATTATTCATGCGCTCATACATTCACACTCTGGCGGTGTGCCCTGGGGGAGGCTGACAGTGTGTGCCTCCAACCACCATCAAACATTCGCACCCAGGATAAAACAGTGTGAGTGGAAGCACGGTATGCCAAGAGTCTTGCCCACGGACACAACAACACATGACTCGAATTCGAACAGCTGACCCCTCCGGTTACTGAATGACCCGTTCTACCGTCAGAACCACAAGCGCCACACTTCTTCTGTACTTCTTCTGTTTTGCTGCTATGATTTTGAAGGTGGCCCAAGGGCTCCAAGAACACATCTGAGCAGACATCAGGCGATGAAGGCTTGTCCTTGATCAAATGCTTGGCTAACCAGCCAACTAATGAAATGAAGCCACGTTCATGGAACTTTAAACATAGCGCGATGCTGCACTATCCAAACGAGGTGATGTCTGGTGTTGCCACAAAACTATGGAACTGAATGCCAGAACAAAATGTTTGTATGCTTGGATACTCTCAGGAGAATTGTCCCAAGACGTTTCTTTTGATCACAAATGCTATTAGTGCGTGTTTTGATAATTACCTAAATGCATTTAGAATTTAGGAGGATTTGTTCCCAGTTGTTCAATACCACTTTCTTTCAGACCACTGCGAGTTCTCAGTTCTTGAGTAGTGACCGATACCGAGACCCAATACCACTAGTACATTTTATACATAAAATAAAGAACAATGACAAATGATTGTTGAAAAGACCTTTATATCCATCCAAATGTATAACATTGTCTTAAAATTGTATGAAATGAATGGCAATTCTCTGTTCTAATTTATAATTCCATCCATCCAAATATATCAAATGTTCTTAAAATTGTATCAAATGAATGGCAATTCTCTGTTCTGATTTAATTTCCAGTTCCTAATCGTAAAACAGCCACGATACGGCACCCGATCCTGATATCGACACCCATAAAGTACTTGCTCATCGCAAGTTAACAGTTGTTGATTTTATGATTGGCATCGTGATGGGCAGTTTTCACATGATGATAAACAAACATAACTTTCTGTCCTACTGCTGTTTTATAAGAACTGTTTGAAACTGCTAGAAAAAGTGTTTTGAAATAAAATGTTGTCATTGTGTTGTAGATAAGGTGGGTCATGGGGTAATTCCCCCACACCGTATTAGTGTCGGCATGAACCTAAACTCTCAATAGTGTCATTATTACCGCACTACTTTTTGTTGCTGCAACACACCATTGGGTGTTGAGCATTTAACACTTGAGTAAATGTTACTGATAATGGATTTGCAGTGTGGTTTCTGCAATAAAAAACACTTTGTGACAGTTGTTACGTGTACTGTCTGATTGGTTGTTTTTCCTCAGATCTGGTGGTTTCTTGTATATCAGATTTGAGGGGGCTAGTAAAAGGGGGGTTGATAGTCTTGACAAATACAGACAAATAGTGTTGTTTGTTTTAAAATTGAAAACTCCCCCTGTAGTTTGTTTTGTAAATGGAGGTTTTCTGCCCAATTGACATCTTTTTGCGTTCTATTAATCAGACCTCCTGCACATCTGTTTTAAGTCAATAAAGCACAGTGCTATGAAGCTTGAACATCCAGAGACTTGTTTATTGACTTCAGTGGCTGAAGTATGAGGGTGTCAGAGGTTTTGGTTCTTCCTTTGTTCACTGCCTCTGTGTAACTCAAGCCAGCCCATATGTTACTGACAGTATCTGCATGGCCCTTGGCGGTCTCATTGTGTCGAGTGAGCTATTGATGTTGACATGATGCTGAACCTGGTCTCTGCTCGTGAGCACACATGCACATACAAAACCTGATCTGCAGTGTGAACATTGGGATCGACTCGATGTGAGCCTTGAGGGCTGAGGCTTGTGTGTGTGCATGTATATGCATTCAAGTTAAACCTTTGTCAACCCCCAGTCCGTCCATTTTCTATACAGCTTTTTCCTGTTCAGGGATGCGGGAAGCTTGAGCCTATCACAGCTGACTTTAGGTTAAAAAATAAATGGTACTATGGATTGGCCATCAGTAAATCACTGGGCATATATTTTGAGAGAGGCAATTCTAATTCCCATCATTATTGTGTAGATATGAACCCATGCTGCCTGCTTTAGTCAGGCAAGTGAACCACTATACCACCAAAAACACTTTTGTGGACTTTCATATGCAAATATCGCTTACTGTTTTTTGAAAGTGACATCTATTTCAAAAACATGGTCTGTATATTGATCTCAGACATTTTGTGGAGTTGGGCAAGTGTGTGATCTGCCTTTCAATGAGCCCTTTAACACGCCTGCATAAGACTGCAAATGTGTGTGTTTGTTTAAGTACCTATACACAACTTTTGTGTAAGACAATATGTACTCTACACATGCGCATGTATGGACGATAACTGATTAAAGCACCTACGATATGATGAATATAAATGGGCCTACATTCCCTAATTTTGCTCACCGTCCCTGTGTTTTTGTTCTCTCTTTTAGTGACATGTGACGTTCATCTGAATAGAGTCTCCTTGTTGGACGTACAGGAACAAAGTTCACAGACGCAGAAGGACAAGAATAACAAGTAAGGAAGTGCAAACAGAATAAAGGGTGAAGGATAAAAAAAAAAAAAAATCTGTGCTGTTCAGAAATCCAAGTGAAAAATGCACAAAGGAAGGAGGTAGTGTGTGTGTGTGCGCATGAGTGCTTGCGTGTGCATTTGAAGTGAAAAATGAGCCAAAAATGAGGGAAATATAGATGCATTCGGAAAGAAAATCCATGGTGTACAAGGGAGGGTGGTACTTGTCAAAACAGGACGTGAAAATTACAGGCAATTCCAGGTACATTCGTAAAGAAATCATTTTGGTGACAAAAAAATACAAGGAGAGAGACAGAGAGGGAAAAAATGAGGTGAGGTAAGATATTGGATGTCAGATCTGAAAGCGTTTCATTTAGGAATATACCAAAGGTTGAGCGTGTGTGTGTGTGTGTGTGTGTGTGTGTGTGTGTGTGTGTGTGTGTGTGTGTGTGTGTGTGTGTGTGTGTGTGTGTGTGTGTGTGTGTGTGTGTGCGCGCGTGCATCCATTTGCGTGGGTGTATGTGTGAAATTGATGGTGTACTGTTTCAGATGGAATGGAAAAAGAAAAAAAAAAAAAACAGAGGCAAAGTTGAAATAGAGGAATAAAAAATATATGAAAACAATATATGAACTTTGACTCTACCATTTCTGTGTATGAATTTAGATATTGTGATTATTTCTTGCAGCCAGTTTGATTCAGGGAAATACTACCGGATCCTTGTGAGACAAGGACCATCACCTCTTAACACGAAGCAGTCGTCGATAGCAAAAAATATTTGGATTGTCAAAGACAGAAAATGCTGCATGAAAATCGTCCCATTATGTGAGCTAGAAACATTTTATAATGAGGAGCTCGCTGCCTCAGACTCCCACTGTTTGGAGGAAAAAAATGCCAATTAATAAATTCTAGTACATCACTAGTTTTACTTGCATACAAAATACAATGATGTAATTAGGTGCAACCTTGGGTTCAATTACAATTTCATTGTCACCTACATAAAACTGGGCTTTGACTTAATCAATCATCACTGACTATAATCATGTTGCACATTTGATGGAGGTTATTCCAGCTGAGTTTGGGCAAGAGGCAGGGTAAACTATGAACTGGACAAAGAATTCACACTCATATTCACACCTCTAGGCACTTTGGAGACATGCAGGAAGGAAAAGCACAAGTAGAAGCAGAAATCCCACACAAGCACAGGAAGAACATGCAAACGAGAATGAATCAAGCTTTTATCAAGGTTTTATTAGACAACATGATTGTGTTAGCATTATTATCCAGTGGCATAAAACACACATAATCCAACACCCCACTTAACAATTGAACATTAAAAGCCTCCATGAGAATTCTTCAGCGATAAGTTTGTTGGCAACCTTCAAGATGTAAGACCAACTGTTAAATGTAAAATGGAATCTCAATCTTAAATTGTTCTAAATGTATCCGTGATGACATTTGTCCATGATGTTTTTGTTTCACAATCCAATCCATGTGCTGTACATCCGTTACAGCGATTGCGAAAACTTACTCTAGGTATTTGTTTATTCACTTATTGAGTGTATCGGAGCGCTAGCGGCAGTTTCAACCATAAACTAGGCACAAGCCTCAGAAGGGAGTCTGTTTATTATTTACGAGTCCCAGTTCCCCTTCAATGCCGACGCCAAACCTATGTCCTTGTCATAAGAGCATACTGGGATGTGAGGATATATGGCTGTGTGTATGTGTGATGCCTGTGATGAATAGTTTTCTTATTTACAATCAGTTGTCAGCTTGATGGTTGCCCCGTATCCCGCAAACTTTAGTAAAGTGACTCTGAATAAAAACAGAAAACCCTCATTTTTATCCAGCTGCAAAAGGCTGAGGCTATGGAGCAAAATGAAGGTGTGCTTAATTGCATCAATAAAAGCACACATGTAGTACATGCAACACACTTAGTACCTCATAAGGATGCATAGCGTTAGGATTTTAGCAACGTCCTTATCGATACTCTTTATCGATGCCGTTATTTATCAATGCTCTTATTAATATGTTTCTAAGTAATTTGATTCAAGTAAAGATGTGAACAAGAAGATAAAAAATAGAATTCTTTTTTAACAACTATTTTATTGCCGCAATAAACACAGGCAACATCATGTCCCTTCAATGTAAGCTTTCAATAAGCTTTGCAGTGTAAGTAACTGGAAAACAAACTCACAGCACCCTATTCTCAGTGACAGTGATACTGAACATTTAAAAGGAATGGTTGATGTACTGCTTCAACTGTACATGTAATGCTTCAGCAGACATGTTTATTTTCCCTCCTTTAGCCAAAGTGAATGGGGATTCTTATGAGTGGATACCTGTGGTGGCTTTACAGTCAAACAATACAACAGAGCGCGGCCGCCTCATAATTAATTGACGGTCGCTGGACCATTAGTGGTATCATTTGTATAGAATCTTTACGGTGCTTTGGCGGTACCGACCCAATTTGATATCGGTGCCAAAAAATACCGATCGGCGGTATGCATCCCTAAATAGTAGAGATGTGAGGAGAAAAACAGTTTCAGGTCATAAATCATTAGTCCCGATTTTTATTCAAAATCGGTGTGTTTGCCTCTCTTTCTGAATACAAATGCGCTTATCCCACGTCCACTCTAATACTTGCGTATCTGCCTTTCTGTCTTTCACAGTTTGTGAGGATATTGGTTGTCCAGGTTTTTCTCTGACAGGATGCCATCATCGAGTTTGAGTGAGGGAAAACAGGCTTGGGTGGGGAGAGAAAAGGAGAACGGAGGGGGCTGTGACAGGAAGATGAGATAAGGGAGGAAATGGAGGGTGAAGGGAATGCAGGAAAGATGGTGGAGGTTATATACATCACAACAGTCTGACACTTGTCAGGTAGAAGCAGATTAAATGTTTCACTTAACAGCGTACCCTTTCACACATCTTGTTACAACCCAATATCTTGTAGACACATACACTACAACACTCTTTGCTTTCAATTATGATCCATTTTGTCCTGGGTGATATATATATATATGATGGTGTGTGTCTGTGGTGTGTGTGTCTACACACAGACACACCACTAGTCTTACTCGCATACAAAAGAGAATGATGCAATTAGGTGCAACCTTGGGTTCTATTCCAATTTCACTGTGAGACAAGGACCACCACCACCATATAGTATATATATCTTTAAATTCAAAGGAAAGGTCTTCACAGAAAAGGCTTACCTCACTCAAGTGCTCTCACACGCACACCATACAAGTTTCCATGCGTGAAGTCTGTTGATGTAGGCAAGTGTACACTGGCTGTTTGGCCGTCCTCCATCCTCTTTTCCATCTGTAGCAGAAGTCCTTGTCTCTCTATTGATCCATGCTTATCTTCCCGTAAACCTGAAACACTTTTCCTCATATTTGCCTGCTCATCCCAGACACTCTTCTCCTACCACCATATTGCTATTGATCGTTTTGTGTGTTCAAGAGAGCAGGCAGTGGTTAATGTAAAGCTGAGTCTGGAGGAGAGATGCTTGTGGTTCACCTATTGCCCTTCTCCCCTATAATGGACCCAATCAAGCTCTAACAGACCCTTGGTAGACACATCAAAGCACTCCACTGACTTCTTTCTTTCCTTACATTTATTTCGTGCCTCTACCTTCCATACAAACCCATATCTGCAATGCTACGGCCAATTATAAGTTGATTTCAGTTCAATAGCTCTTATTTCTAAAACAAAATATCGGCCCATTATGCATTCTTTTTTTTTTTTTATTGCAGGTGCTAAGCAGTGTTTGCTTCTTTTCTGCCCCAAATAATTAAACCATTGACTTTTAACACCATTCAATGTCTCTCCAGAGTGTTAAGGGCACGTTCAGTATTTGTTGAGTTAGCAGAGTGTATTGTGAAATGAAAGAGCAAATGAATATTTTTGTTTACAGTTTTAGTCTCTAAATGGTTTAAAATTATGACACTAAATTAACACCTGTCTAATTTAATGTCAGTTCTAGCTACAGTATATCTATGTTTACGTAGTATTAATTAAGAGCTTGGAAACTACATGCAAGTCATTTTTTCAATGATGATATCCCTGTCACACCAGATCTACTGGCTCTGGTCCTTGTGAAAATATGATGCCAAGTTTTGATCATGATTTTTTTTTTTTCCCCCTAATACAATGTAGCTTCTTACACAGATGTTCAAAACACAATTGTAAACTTGTAACCTTGACCATGTCTCCAGCAGTAATGTTGCGAATGAAAGTGAAAATAACTTCAAAATCAGCAATTTGGACGTCAGTCAAATTGATTTCAAGCATGCAAGTACATCTATGTACTATCCATGTGTTTATTTTGGAAACAGATGAGCAGCAAGTCACAATTCATGAATGGTGAGGTTTGTTACAGACATTGTCATTCTGTTCTTATACCTTGCAATAATAATTAATAATTAAATAATTAAATAATTAAATAATAATAAATAATTCTTAAATAATTCTTGTGGTACGGTTCCCTATTATTATCTTATTTTTAAAACTCAAAACTGAAAGTAGATATTTTGGTCTGCCCTGCTGCCCTCACTTACCAGATGATAGTAGTGATGCTGACAATATCGTTGTTGCTACTTTCAATCATTACAGTATCTAAATAATAACAGTGGAGCACTGATCAGCACATCGCCTCACAGTTCAGGGGTGTAGGGATTGATTCCAGCTACAGCCTTCCTGTGTGGAATTTGCATGTTAGGGTGCCTGCATGGGTTTTCTCTGACTCATCCGGTGTCCTCCCTAATTAAAAAATCATGCATTGACCACAGCAAAATATTCCATGGATGTGAACGGCTGTTTGTCTGCAATTAGTACCCTGCCGTCCAAAGCCTGCCGGGATAGAGTATGCGGGTCGGAAGAATAATAAATAAAATAATAATAATAAGATTTATAATAATGATAAAAGGCATGACAATAATAATGATTATGATAGTAATAATGACTAATTTGGGACCCAACCGCAAACGTTTGGGAACGACAATTCTATGATGCTGCATTACTGTTGTGAAAATAAATATTATTAATGCTGATTAATGTTGCAGAAAGTTCTGAGCTATACAAACTAAAATGAACCCTTTGAGAGAAACATTCCAAATTCAGATGCATCTAAATGCTAATATGTCAGGCATCTGGAAAAGTGGGCTTTAACATAGCTGGTAGAGCTGCTGCAGCAGAAGTGCAGAAATCAGTTTGGATGCAGAGCATATTCATATACAGCCCATAGTGGTTATGTGTATTTGTGCTGTATGTGGAAGAGGACCTACTGTATGTAAGAATTACCTAGCATCACCGCAAGAGACCTTTGTAAAACAATAGAGGTGATAAAGAATACAGGATGTAATTCATTCAACCATGTATTGTGTTCAATTTGGAGTTTATTTAACCTATTAATCTAAACCTATTGAACCACTGTGCTTGGATGGTATTTAGATTTTTACCACATTCCAACGACCTATATAAAAACATTTTGAAGAGTAAATTGCTTTTTGTGTGAAAGTCATTGTGAATCTTATAGACAACAGGAGTGTTGTTAGCTGGGATAAGCACCGTTTCACCAACACCTAGCACAGGACAAGAAGGACAGAAAATAGATGGATTTGAAACTTTTGAAATAGCGTCATGCCACTGAGTCACTTTCAGCAGCCTTAAATACCATAATGCAATCGATCCCCCCCATTGAGTCATTGGTAATGGCATCAATGTGTCATCATTGCGTTGTTGAGGTATGTTTTCGATCTTTCTGTCGGAGTCAAGCTAGGTGTAACCTTTCTGCCCGACGGCACCTAACTGGGATCCAGGCCTCCTGACTCAGCGTGATCTCCTGAACTCTTGTTAAATTAAATGCTCGAAGAAAGAAACTAAGGAGATGCTGAGGACACGAAAAGCTGGGGTGAGAGTAAAACGCCTAAACAATTATCCCTCTTCGAAGAACAGTGGGCAGCTTCGCTAATCCAGATCATATAGTGACTGAGGCCGTGGATGCGTTCTGTATTCATACCCTATAGTTGTTTGATATCGAGACAGTGCTTCGGCTGCCTACAGGCATCACTTCTATCATTCCGAGCTGATTAAAGCACCAAAGCATACAGTAGAGAATACGATTCTGTGAGTTCTGAAATACAATGTCGAGAGACGTTTCTTGTTTGTTTGGCTGAACTTGGCCTGGAGGGAGCGATTTCATTTGTGCGCTGGTGCATGAGGAGCAGGTTGTAACACTAAACACTAAAGGGATCAACGTGTTGGGGCAACTTTAACTGCAGTAAAAATGGAAGACCTATTGAAAGTAAACAGTTTTCACTTGATGAATTTCTAGATTTGGGACTTTATCTATGAGCTTGGTATTGTCAATGCATCAGGAAGAATGTGGGAGATAAGGCAGGACTTTGTATCTCCATTGTAGTTCATCTGACAGGAGGTGAGTTCAGGACTCGCAGGTTCTTCCACATCTAACCATGATTTTATACACACTGCTTGGAAGGCTCGTTTTCCCTCTTTTACACTGTTTGCAGAGAAATTATACTGTACGAAACATTTATGATGACCAATTAGGATTTGGGGTAACTAAGAATCTAGTCCAGGGGTGTCAAGCTCATTTTTTTCGTGGGCCGCATGGTAGTCACAGTTTCTTTCGGAGGGCCATTATGTCTGTCAACCCAAATAAATGTATCAGCACCTCATATTATATACAGTATAAGCTACAAACTAACTGACAAATAACTCGTTTTCAAATCAGATGAGTAAAAACTGGTCAAATATAAACAAATTAAAAAAAAAAAAGATATTTTTAAAAGTGAAGACAATTTGTAATTCTTGTAATGACACGCAAATTTAATGCACAATTTGTCTTCGCGCGCTACATAAAATGATGTGGTGGGCCGTATCTGGCCCCCGGGCCTTGAGTTTGACACCAGTGATCTCGTCCAACGCCTGATAGTCTCTCTGTGTCTAGGTGCATGTGTGTGTGCGCACGTGAGGAGTATGTGTCAGCATTAACCATATCATTGTATCATATAAGGTTGAGTGACCTGTAACTGCATCTGGAGCAAAGACTCATCCGAACATATACATGTCTATAGATACATGTGCATTGATGCAGAGAGGAGAGCGCTTTTCCAGCCCAGCATCCCTGGGGCCGTCACTCGGTTCTGTCAGGTTGAGTGCACGGGGGTGTTACCTCCTCTCACTGCACTCACGTGTGCTCATCAACAACGTGGCCGGACTGTCAAACACAAGGTCGAGCAGAGAAAAGGCACTGGCGCACACATAATTTGTCAGGGACATGGGACCGTTTATTTTTACAGACGTCTTTTGTGTTGTCGAATCGTTTTTTTTTTGTTTTTTTTTTAGCAGAGTCTGAAAGTTTTGAATCAAATCAGTCGTCCTTTGCCAACCGAAAAGAAACTGAAAATACTGTATCGAAAGTGGGTTTTGCGTGGGGTTACATAAATGCCTGTGCTATCAATATTAAAAAATAGATTCGATCAATATACAGTCAGTCATTCGATTCATTTTGGTACAAATCTTTTCAAACTGAGGGTATTGTGTTTGGCGTCAATGTGTATATAAAAAGGTTCAAAAGGTTCAACTCAGTGCTGAGACAGTTATCGAGGTACTAACACGTATCCCTGGTATAGAACGCTGCACAAATCACATGCTGAGTTGGCACTTTGCTTTTTTACAAGTTGTGTATTAACAAGGGAGGCAGCTTGATGGTGCACTTACTTTTAAAGCAATATTGTTCAATCTCTGCACAAGAGAGAGGCTTCTATAAGATCCTGATCAGCACTTTCCAGCAGAGGGACCTGGGAGATACTCTGAGTGAGATTAGTTGCCGCGGTGATTGGAGAAAATGGACCTCCAGCGGAATAGATGAGATCCATTGATTAAAGCTGTCCATGAGCACTAAAATGTCTTCACTCAAACTGAAACGAGGAAAAAAAATAATGCTTCACATTGATTGAAGTTTGTTAAACTTGCATTAATGGATTTTCCGAGCCATTTGAAGCGGTGCAAAACACTGAGCACGTAACAGTGACATACGACTGCCTCGTAAAGTTAGTAAACAGCTGTCTTGTTACCCATCCAACTGACACAGACAGGCATTAGCATTGTCTCGGATTTGAGTTTCTGTCACTCTGAGGAGTCCGAGACAATTATCCACTCTACCCTTAACTCTCTTCTGGTTCTTGCAAATTCCACAGGGAAATATGTGACTCTTTATGTTCACAAGCTAATTGCTGACTTTGTCTGTCTGCTTTTAAGTGTTAGAGCATACAGTGCACTAATCGGAGTACAGTTGTGCACTGTTCAGAGGTTTTCGTCTGAAACCGTTGCTACAGTGGTCAGAGCTGCACAAACAGCCCCAAATAGTTTCACACTCTGACGTAATTTTCACTTGTCAGCTCGGGAGAAAACAAACAAACCCAAACACCAACCACATTAGTAACAATTTTGGATGGACGATTTGGTCTCCGGCACCGAATCAAGCGTTGTAATAGCTGATAATGACTTGGATGTAGTATTTATGAATTCATTCAAAATAACTCAACTTTATATATAAACCACTTAAAAAACAACAAAGTCCATAAAATTCCATTAACCATAAAAATACAATATAACCAAAGAATGAAAGAATGAACGGATGAAAAAATGAGCGGACGGACGGATGGATGGATGGATGGATGGATGGTGTGTTGGTTGCCAACAGTCTGTTAATCCATCAAAGATAGATCATCATAGACAGTTTTGATCAGCTACCCCAAGGAAAACGAATGAATGTCAAAAATCATCAAATTATTATCACCAGTCAGTGAGCCACCCATTAATGTTCAAAGCAGCAAAGCACATTTACTATATTTGCATATGATTAATGATTTTCTAAACAGCACAGAACCATCCACCCATTCAAATTCATCGCAAGTAAATGCCACCAAGTTTCCAATTAAAGGATAACTTGTATTCACTTGCCATTCTAATTACCTCAAAGTGAAGCCAAACCTTTCTGCGCCTTTGGAGACAACCCATTTCTACTTGATGAATGTCAGATAACATATCCTATGGGACCGCACGGTACTGCAATTACTGTCACCCTGCAACCAGCTTTTATGGTTCCCCCTTACGAAACTCCGCGGCTCTTCAAGGATTTTCTCCTTTCATCCCTCATGTGGCAAATGCTTGCACGGCCATTCTCTCTCGCACTCGCCGCCTTGTCTATGACATGGTTGGCTGGTCAGGCATGGCCGTCTTATGATTCTTTGATCATCTCTCTGATCTCCTCCATCATTGCCAGGGGCACCATCTGATTACAGATGAAATGGATCTGATTTGGGCTCTGACCACAGGCCAAACACCTGCTCCGACATGACAAAGTGATAAAAAGGGACGTACAAGCGGATGTACAGACGGGATGAAAGCAGTCGGGCTGAGTGTCCCTATCAAGGGACAGTAGGCCGTCTGTGTATGTGATATTAAAGTACATCTTATTTACAACCTATGCTGCAGCATAAATATAGTACACTTCTATCACATTACAAAATAAAAATCTTCTCATGTCATTGCAAACCTGAATTTGTATTTTTAATTCATTTATAATAAAGATTTTTATATGACATTAAAGCTTACTATCATACTGCAATATAAATGCGGCTGGTGAGTCAACAGATATAGTTGGCCCAAATTGTCAATTATACACTTTAATGTATTGAGCTATGTATTGACATGCTAGTACAATATGCCAGCTGTACAATATGATACAAACCAGAGATGGGCAATATAAATGATGGAGGGGGCCATGCATGCTCCTAATATCGTTCATTTTTTTCCAATGCATGGATAAAATACCCCAAAGGGTTCTCTCTCTCTCTCTCTCTCTCTCTCTCTCTCTCTCTCTCTCTCTCTCTCTCTCTCTCTCTCTCTCTCTCTCTCTCTCTCTCTCTCTCTCTCTCTCTCTCTCTCTCTCTCTCTCTCTCTCTCTCTCTCTCTCTCCTTTATCAGAAGCTTTTGCTCCTCTTGCAACTTACCCTCCTTCCCTTTGATCTCTCACTCTCTCTCTTTCTTTCACACACCCACACACGTACTCATATATATATATATATATATGTGTGTATGATATTATATTTATATATTAAATTTATTAAAAACATTTTAAAAAATGGTAATAAGCCATGAATGGTGCCAAACCACAAATATTCAGAGTTTTGCTGTGGTTGTTATTATCCCACATTAATCCCCACATAATTGGTGTGCTCTCCGCCACTTGCATATTGCTGGTCTAAAGTCTTGTCACAAACATTTTGGTTTGTTAAACACTGAATTAGGCTACACCCCGTTCTTTCATGAAGTTTTTTGCTAATAAGGCAAATGCAAGTATACGTTGTGTTATATCATGGGGAAAAAGAAAGCACTCAATTCAGACAGCACGTCATGGAAATGTTAACCAAACCATACAGCAGCTCCAAATCATAAATTTGCTTTATCCAAGGGCTTAAATGAGCCTCTCTTGATAAATGAAAGATTTGCTACAATTTTACTTTTGTGGCTCATGCAATTTAGAGGCAGCTATAATTAGAAAAAAAGTCCACTTTTTGAGCACTGTCCAGATGACCTTTTTTTTTTAACTATTTGCTTGTGTCCATCCGTCCATCCATCATTTTCTAACAAATTAAACTGGATAGTTACGAGTGTGCCGTAATGATTTGATCCAGCTCTGTACACTAGGGTACCATGGTACTTGTGCTTCACTTTTGTAATAATCTTTTACAGCATAACATCCTGCTCTCCACACCTTTTGTGAATTGTCTACACTGTTTGTATTATGTGTCCTCTCTGCATCCATTGCAGCCTGGTCATCCTGGAAGAGGGACGGGACGGTCCCTCCCATCTGTGGTCTCTTCTCAAGGCTTCTCATTTCCCCTGGAAATTGAGTTTTGAGTTTTTCCTTGCCCTCCTGGGAGTTTAAGATCAGGGGATGTTTGAGAATATGTGTCATTTTTCACATGTCCTGAGTGTTGTTAGTCACCGAAATGTTGAACAGAGGCTGTGATGTACCCAAATCAAATTCTTCGTTTGGCACGCTCAAACATAGCGAATAAAAACTCTTGAATCTTGAAGCAAATCGATTCGTCATTCAACGCATAGGTTCATGTTTTTTTTAATTATTATTATTAATGGAAAATCCACAATTGGTTCCGAGAAGTATATAAGTTTAGAAAGAAGTCATCAAAATGCAACATGCAAAAATGCTGTTTGTCCGAGGGTCAACAAACACAACACACCAAGCCAAAGACGTCAACTGTCTTTGAAGTGAACGTCATTAAAGAAAGTTGCATCAAGGAGATACGTCACGTCGAATCTAAGGGAACAACTTGCACGAATTATTTGGTCAGTTTCGGACGTTCACCATCACATGTAAGTAATATGCTTATGTTATTTGTATTTCACCCGATTCGCAGATTAAGTGCATGCAACGACGTACGCAACTGGCGATTTTGCTGATTATAATATAAAACACCATTTGATTGTCGTCTTGAAGTAGTCACTTTGGGCTGGTTAGACTAGCTGAATCCGGATTTTATTCTGAAGGTAAATTCCAAATTCTAGCCTATAATATGATCAAAGCGTTAGTGGCATTGAGCATATAAACTTTATATTATAAAGGTTGCACACGCGCTCGTCGGGGTTAGTTGCCTTTCACTAACCTGTCGTTTGAGTGAAAAGCCCCATAAAGCACCTGGTGGTGTTTTCCATCAGTGCAAAAGTCAGACGCAGTAATAAAGTCCTTGTTGACATTTCTCACTTCACATCTCACATCATCAATTTTGCAGAGAGTTCTGTAAAGTGATATTTTTCTTTTTTCATCCTGAATCCAAAAGTCGTTTGGCTCTGGAATTGAACCCAGATCAGCTGACTCAACTGTACACTTCTGCATTAATAACCCAGACCTAAAGCTGCCAGGCAGAATGTGTGGGATGCTAGCATCCAAATCACTTTTAGGTGTTGTTTTTGAACGTTGGGTGTGTTTTAAAAGCTGAAATGTGATCTAAATATTTTACATGGGAGGGGGAAAAAAAAAAAAAACGTCCTAATTTTTAGATTTATGCCTCAACCTCTCTCTGGGCTTCTGTGGTGTGTTTTGAAACTTGCAGTTTTATAACTGTCAGAGACACAAAAATGAAACTGGGGATGAGCTCAGAAACAAATCACCATAAGGCAATGATTCACTCTTTACGAGATTGTGTTTTGAGCGACGTATCCTGAAAAACTCTACAGCATAAAAACAGGTGTCTGAAACTCTCTTCAATCTGCAAGAGACTTTCTTGCTATGGATGTTCTGGTGATGTCTGTATGATACCTATTTCTCATTCGTTTTACAGATGTCCATTCATTTGTTTTTTAATTGAAATGATTCATTATAAATAAATAAATAAATAAATAAATAAATAAATAAATAAATAAATAAATACAATTTGCGACTTCCTTTGCAAGGTCTTGTTTGCAAATTTGAGAATCTGCTGTGGAAAGTTCACACTCTTGATTGAGTATTATCCTTGATGTTGACTGGACCTCTCCAAATGGCTCAATGTTAAACAGTTTTGTGTTGTCAGAAAGTCTTCACAAGTTGTTTCTTGTTTGCATTTGTGTGTGCATTTTAGGGATGCTCAATGCCACCTTTTTTTCAGACCGATTCCAGAATAGAACAAGTACTATACTCACCAATCCTGATATCGAGTAATCAATACCACTTTAGAAACATAAAATGTCTGTTAAGCCAATGACAAATAGGTAGAACAATCACCCTGCAATAAAAAAAGAAAAGTCTAAAATAAAACACATAGCCGATACATTGAAATAAGGCTGTTATTGCTCCGATAACCTAAATTTTGTATCGTTAAACACCCATCCCATGTGCATTTTAATGCTGGAGAAGCAGTAAAGGATGTCTGGCTGGGAGCGGAAAGGGTAGCAGAAAAGGAAGGAAGAGAGCTGATGCTAGATGAAGTGTTTGTTTTTGAGGGAGGCGAGAGAGGAAGGAAAAGGGTGGGAGTTGCCGTTTAGTGTGTGCGTGTGTGTGTGTGTGTGTGTTTGGTGTGTGTGTGTGTGTGTGTGTGTGTGTGTTTGTGTGTGTGTGTGTGTGTGTGCGTGCGCGCGTGCGTGCGTGCGTGCGTGCGTGCGTGCACGCGATATGTGGAGACCAGCACTGCAACCCTCAGAACGGAGGTTAGGGGTTAAAAGTCAGACATTGGCAAGGCAATCAGCTGGGAGTGTGTTGGAAGAGGAGGGGAAGGAAATGAGTGTCAGGAAAACACATGGATAAAATAAAGGTGAGGTGGAGGGCAGTGTAAAACAGACTTACTGTGACTAAGAAAAAGGACATGAAGACTGAATTTGAAAACCTCCCTCACCTTTTTTTCCCCTGAAATCCACCCCCACCTTGGAGAACCCCCACTATGCTTCTCTCCTTAAGGAGTCATCTTACCTCAAGTACGTGTGTGTGCGTGTGTGTGCATGTGTGTGTGTGCGTGTGTGTGTGTGTGTGCGTGTGCATGTGTGCGTGCGTGTCTGCAAGCACAACCAAAGCACACTTAGACTCAGAAACCTAATCAGACCATGTGGCCTATTTCTGTAGATCTTTTAATGAGCTCTCTTATTGGAGAGTAGTGACTGATATTATTTAGGCTGCCATGTCGCAGCTCATTAGCTAAACCAGCCGCAACACTAGCACCAGCCTCTAAAAGATGATTTGAATGAAGTGACACTGCAGGACCTCATAGAAACAGCGTGGGGACAATGTAATTTCATTAATGGTCTTGGTCATCAGCGGAGACCTTGGATGTATGTCATTAGTTATAGCTTCATGAGAGCTCCCCAAGAGTAGGCTTGATTCAAAGACTACAATTTTTGCTTGTGAAACTGCAACTAAATGACAAATGGTATAATTTTAGTAGTACATTGGTATTGAGATTAAAGTAGTCAATAAAAGCCATTCTTTTAACATTTGGCATTTCTTTTAATTGCCATAAATTATTCCCCTTCTGCTCTGAGCAGCAACAATATAGCTGCACTAAAATTAGAAGTCAAGTCCATTATACGCTTTGGAGTGCCTCGTGTGTTTGTCAGTCCTTTTTTTAGTGTGGTCGGGAAATTATGAAAAGCTATTTAGGGCCTGCAATAGGTCTTGACCCACATTAAGATTTCAGGCTGTTATAATTGAATAGTTATTTGTAATGAATTATAAGGATCATTTTAGAGAATCATCTGAGGATTTACAATTGTGTGCTTCTTTTTAAAGGTCAAAGTATGTTCCTTCTTACACAAAAGATGAGTATTTTTGTTTGGAATTTTGTTCCTTCATTGTGTAGAATGGGAAACAAATAAGAACCTCATCAAAGTGTGATTTGTTTTTGTTTCATTTTTTTTTTTATAGAAGGGGGGCATACCATTGCATGTTCTACTAATCGATTGTATCTCTATTATTCCAAAATATCATGTTGATTTATCGCTAAACTGTTGACCGCTTCATCCCTATTTTAACATATAAGCAGAAGAATCTCAACTGGGCCATCTGCCACAATCTTTCCCTATCCCCCTGTCCTATGCTTTCGTCTTTGCAATGCCTCTTCACTTAATCCAGCCTTCAGGAGTCCCACTTTACTCTTGTTACCATTTTGCATAGTTTTAGAAAGCCTGAAAATTCCTCGAAGCAACATATCTAAATTTGCAATTTTTATAAAGCTCCCCCTTTTTTCCCCATCTCATTTTTAATCTGCTGAACCCTCCCTCCAACTAGGCTACCCGCATGCATCCCCTTTCTCAATGTCTTCTTGGCTCACTCAAGCGTTGCACGCTAAGGCCTCCAGCATCGATCCAATAAAGACGGTAGTGTGCATTTCGAGACTTGCCGATTTCACAGCATTTGAGATTGGTCATTTAACGGCATGTCACCATCTTATCTGGAGGTGTGTGTGCGGAGGGGTTCTCACCCTCTTATTTTCTTCATAAACATGGAATCAATAATCGTCATTTTGTTTCGATTTGCGCTCACAAAAACATGCGCAACGACGCACGCACGCACGCACAGCACCAATACCAGTACCACCAGTGTAGCACAACCATATTTGTTTGCCAGGATGGAAATGTCTTATGCTGTACATATCCTAGATTGGATAGGCTAAAGAAGGTAGGACACAAAACTGTTGAAGTACTTTGCATTCATTTGATTAAAATTGTGTGCTTGTTATGGAAGCTTAAGAGATACCTTAGCCATAGTTTACATTATTGAAACCCATTTTTGCTCAAAATGCAACAGATACAGAATTGAAAACCAACAGAAAAAAGTCCTCCACAGGGAGATCTTCATATTGAGGCCATTTATAGTGGTTTTGGATCACACCTCCTAGTAATTCAACCGGGGACTTTCATCGAGTCTCATTGCCACAGGCACATTAAGCCAGCCAGTCTCTACTTTTACAAAGCGTTGTGAAAGAATGGCTGTCCTATAGAGCTCACTGCATTCAATCACAGATCTTTAATATAGAGCGACTGTTGCAAATGGATGTAGGCGGCATGTATTTGGTGATCGATGAATTGTTTTGCTTGAATTTTCTTAATCATTGGAGCGTGATCATTCACCAAGAAAGATATATTATTAGCCCTCCCCAAACTACATTGTGTTTAGATTTATGTGCTGAGGATTTTGGATAGCATCCTTGGTGATTAAAATGCTGCGACTGTATTAGAAATGACGTTTCAATTAAAGAGTGTCATCTCTCTCCAGAAATGTCCTACTTACTCAAAATAATCTACCAGTTGTAGAAGTTCTATCCAAGAAACAGTCTTCATGCAAAAACTGTGACTTTTTTTCACATTTGACGATTGAAACTTGATTTTTTTTTTATGGTCAACTTTCATTTTATATTGATAACATTTCAATACCAGGTTGTAGTTTGTTAAGTTGAATCTCGTGTTTAAAATGGATGATGACATTCAAGCCACCACAATATGCATGGTAGGTTCATTGGACACTGTATCGAGGTTGTCAACTTATTTTTGCCGCGGGCCGCATCGTAGTCATAGTTTCCTTCAGAGGGCCATTGAAATTATCAACCCAAATAAATGTATGAATGTCTCATTGTATTTATACTATTGGCTCTACACAACAAACTGATAACTAGTTTTCAAAACAGAGACTAATAAAAACGGTTCAAATATTTCAAAAATATGAATGGCAATAACATTTGGTAGAAATATCTCTATTCTTTTAATAATGAAAACTATTTGTTATTTTCATATTGACATGAATTCGATGCGCAATTTGTCTTTTTGGGCCTTGTCAAATTATGTGGTGGTCCCCCGGGCCTTGAGTTTGACATCTGTGCTCTATATGATGTAATTGTGAGTATGAAAGATTGTTTATCTGGCCTGTGATTGGCTAGCGATCGGGGTGGGGGGTACAGGCTCCACCACATGTGAGCCAGCTGAGGATAAGCGATTGAGAATATGCATGAAATGGATGAACAATTTCACTGTTCCTAGCTGATGGGTGTTTTTCTGTCTTGACTTTGCTTAACATTTTGACTTTGCCATAGGGACTCCTGGCACTGGCTTCTAATGCAAACCTGTAGCTGTACACTTGACACGTTCATTAGGTCTAAAGCTGTTCATTTACAGCATACTGCTTTTGAATTGTCCTTACCTCAACATTCATTTCCTAACACATTGGCGGCTGAGCCATTGTCAGCACAATCAACTTTGATAACGTTGCCTCAGTTTAATATACCGCTGCTGAATTGGCTTAAGAAGAGTGCGGTGATAAGCAGTTTCACAGCTTTTTGAGTGGCAATAGCGTTTATTATCAATGAGAGTAAAGGAGGGACACAAGACTTTCCTCCACAAACCTGTAGCCAAAGGTCATAAAACTGTTGATTTTGATGGCGGACGCTTGCACAGGCGCACATTTGCAATTGGCAGTTGTTTTGTTGTTTTTTTTTTTTTTGCATCATTACTTTTGTATAATATTGTGATTTTTATGTCAACATGGTGACCAAGTGGTTAGCATCTCTTTTTACTTGGACAATATTTTTTCTGCATACTCCGTCTTCGGACATAATTCCAGAAAGATGCGTATTAGGTTAAATGGAGACTATAAACTGTCCACTGTTGATTGCAAATGATTGTTTATTCGTTCCACGTGACTGACGAGGAATCAGTTTCGATTATACGTACCTTGCCTCTTAAGAGCCCAAAGTCTGCCACAGTAAACTCCAGCTCATTTGCAACCCTTATATTGTCAAGTGCTATCAAAGATGAGTGGGTTTGTTTTTTTCATTCACCCAAGTCTTTGAAAATACTGTATGACTTCTATATGAATGTGCAAGTTCTATCAAAACGGTTTCTAATACACAACTGAGTTCCTAAAGAGAGTAAATTTCTGCCTCCTTCAAGCTGACGTAGTGTTTCTTTGTGTTTCCGCAGCCTTTTCTGCTCTCCTGAGTCCTTCTTGATCATCTGAGTGAGGTCTCAATCCATCACTCGCTCCATTTCCACCAAATGGGAGTTTACATCAGAGAAATGGCTTGGCTGAAGGTCTTGCTCTTGTTGTCCCTATTTGGATGTGAAAAGTCTCTGGGACTTAACTGGAACCCAATCCCACGCAAGACTGTGCGGTATCAGGGTAAGTGAGCTGTGCAATACTTCAAGGAGTATCGAAATGTTGCATTGAAAAGTATGAACGATACTAAATCCCTTTGTCACAGCAAAGTATCACTATTTCCACTGGATTTTTTTTCATTAGGCTTGGGGGGGTCGGTGTATCGAAGGGGGTCCTCAAAACGATAATGGCGCTTCAATATGTTGTCTCCTGATATGAATGCAAGTTGCGAGGTTCAGTCACCTCGTCATTTTTTACACTTTGTCCAGTTCTGACAAGTTCTCGGCGTGCGGCTGGTTTAAGCAGATGATGTTCAAGTGTGACCTTGGGATGGTTTTTCCTACCACTTAGTAAGAAGTGTGTCACACACAAACAATATTCCCAGTGAATTTAACTGTGGTGTTAGAAAATGATTTGTGTTTGGACAGCCAAAGGAGCTTCTCCATTATCAGGAATGATTCATATCAGATTTATATTAAGACCCTGAAGTTGACCCCAAGTGAAATTAAAACGACGCCAATCTAATCCTGGTTTTAAACTGCATTTGCACTCTTTATCTCTGTCTTCCACTGCAGCTATGGCTGGATATCTTCACTGAACAATGTCAATTGTTGCAGGCATGCTTAGAAATGGTGCCTGTTATAATCCATCAAAGGGGAAGTGCAGCATTCTCTTACTTGGGGGATTTTGCTAAATGCAAATACAATTATTTAACCTCTCACTGTCATCTATCACACCTTTCATCTTATTTATCTAACTTTGAGGCTCCTTTCTCTTCTTTTTGCCTTATATCCTCTCCCTCACAGTTTGCTTCGTATGCTTGAATGAACCCGAAATGCTCCTGTGACGTTTTTACAACGATCTCAGATTTCCTCAATTCTCCAGGAAAGCGATACACTCGTTGTGTGGGGGATATTTCAAAACCTTTTTTGTACAATATACATCAGGGCGGTACAAAAGAATATAATCGACTTGCGATTTTCTCCCCACCCCCTCAATATTGTCTATTTATTAAGATGTTTTTTTCCAAGGTGTTTTTCTAATGTACATTTCATCAAACATAAGCAATTCATTATTACAATCAAGAAAATCATAGCGTATATTCGACTAAAATAAAGCCAAATAAAGCATTATTTAGTATGAAAGTCGGATTATCTACTACATTTACAAGTGTAAACTTCCTCAATGCGTGGATGTGCAGTCTCATAAGCAGTCACTACTACAACAACCTGTGGTGCAAACATAAAGTTTTTACTTTAAATCAGTAATAAATCACAAAGTGCATGTTACAACTATAATGCAAATAAATCTGTGGCTTTACCACTTCAATATTTCCGACGATTTATGCTTGATGACTGCCCTGCTTAAACACTGAACTCATCTAGGTTGTCCATAAATAAATAGTCATTCCACATGCTAAAGTATAGCAAAAGTAAGATTGATACCTCTCGTTATATGATGGAACATCTCATTCCAAAAACAGATTGGCGCCTGCAGGCAGGCATCTAGCGGTGGCTAGAGCGACACGTCGTCAATTAAATGAGGAGTAACATAGTTTAGTCTCTCTTGAGTTTTATCCATAAAATCGTACGAAACAACATTTGACCTCATAAAGATACATTTTTGACTGCTAGCAACTTCACAGTGGCGCCACCATTTTCTGTTTTGATTGGTACAGCGCACATATTTGGATTGTTTCCATTATTTATTCATTTTTTTCTCACGGGGCGAAAAAGATCAAACATGTACAATACTTGCTTCAAGGTCTAGCATTGCAGTCTCTGACTAAGTCATTCCTGACAATACCTCAACATATACTGCCTGACTCACCTCACCTGACTCCTCTCAACGCACTAAAGGACAAGCCTTTCCGTCTAAGTAAGCCAAGTCATCCAGATGTTGGGCAGCAATCACCAATGGTACATCACAGGGAGCCACTGCTCTACTTCTCAAACAAGTGGGTTAAATTCTAAGGCATCGTAGCTCCCATTACTTGTAGTGCAGCAATAAGTCCTGAAATCTGAGAGAAGGCAGATCACGTCACCCTCATATTGCCTATCCTACGTGATTTGACACTTGAGTGCAGAAAGATTCTCGGCACAAATTGATTTATTTTGGAAACAAGTAAGATTATCCTACTCATTGGGAGATTGCTCCACTCTGTGAAAGAAAAATGAGATTTTCAGGCTCCATACTAGGGTAAATGACTGATATGGATGAAGGAGAAAGCAGCAAGATGAAATGGAAAAACAAAGCTGCAGAAAAAGAAAGTGAGCTGGTTCCGGATGGCAATGGAGTGGAAATACTGTATAATGACAAAAGAGCATGAAAGTGAGACAGGTAGATGGAGAAAGACAGGGAGACGGGTCGGACACTCACTGCCTTAAAAGGACAAAAACCTCTGTCTGCGTGTCTATCTAAGGATACATCTTTGCACAGACATGCAAAACCCATTATGTTTGTGTGTGTGTAGCTGTCTCATCATCCTTTGTTTATGTGTGGGTACTGCTTAGGCTGGCAGTATGAAGGATTTGGAGCTCTTGGGCAGAGCAGGAAGGGGTGGATGTCTGTTTTTATGTGTTTTGGAGGGTGATAGTGAAGTCTAAGCTGAGATAGATGCAGAGATATTTACCCCCTCCACCCCTTCCTATCGGCACTTATCACCCCTCCCTGCAATTGCACAAGGAATACACGTAGATGCAGAACAAGAAAATAAACATCCTCTGTTCTGTCTTGCCATGCAATCTATCCTGCTTTTTTTTCACTCTTCAAATGTCAGATTTTGACATTTTAAATGTGGTTAAAGTATTTTTCTTCACAAGCTATTCATCAATTTATAAACACCAAATTCGGAATATTTATCAGCACTTGAAAAAAAAAAAAATGTCTATTCTTTTTTTTTTTCTTGTAAAATGCTTCTGGACTCAACTTGTGTCATTCTGTGTTTGTATTTAGCTTTGTGGCCACAGTGTTGTCTTCACTATGGTGATAAAGGAGTCTGTGTTTAAACTGCCTTTCATGCTTACAGATAAATATTAAATTGGTGCGCTCAAGTGACAGGAGACGTACGTTTAGATACTTTTACTACTTTGAACCTCGTGAGCAATATTATCCTGGAAGTGCACCTGTAATGAATCACTGACGAATAAACTTTAAGTCAACTCTCCTAAGTCAAGTAACGCTTGTTTATATGTCAGATTATTTTTTTTTATTGCATCTTTTTTTCCTTATGTCCCTCAGACTTTGCCTTCTTGTTTTTCTTGTTGTGCTCTTAGACACACACACACACACACACACACACACACACACACACACACACACATACTAACAATTACACACATAGCCAAGCCCAGTGACAAAGACCAGTAAGCCAAAACTATGCCAAACTCCAGGCAGCTGAGGTTAAACAAAGAAAGCATGAGGAAAGGAAAGGGAGCCCTAAGAAATGAGCCCCTTTGAAGCTGTAAGTAAATCTTGGAATTTGTAAATGACAGCCAACGCCAATATACGTATGTCTCTCAATCGATAGATTAATTTAGAAAAACCTGTGGTTTGTATAGGAAAGCCAAAACCAATATTTGTATGCATCTTCTTGTTTTGAAAAATCAGTAGATTGATTCAGAAAATATGTGAGACAAATGGCAAATTATGGGTACGGAAAAGAACCAGGTCTCTGACCGCTCGAGAACCCTCCGTCTCCCCTCTCAATTCTCTCTTCCGTATCTTCGCAAAGCCTCCAATTACAGTAATAAGTAGTTGTGAGCCATGCAGAGGAGGCAGAGCAAGGTTGTGCGTGACTGGCCGGAGAGACAGATGTGGGAGGAGGAAGAAGGCAAATATTCATCACTTGCTTCTCTATCTGCGCTGAGTGTCACTCATCCACCGCCCCTGAGCTGATTGGTCGGTAGAGATTAACAGCCTGGACCTGATGTCACGACCTGGAGTGTGCACTCTTGTCACACTGACTCTGAAAGAGCTGATGTGTGACCAAGTGGGCATGTGGATTAAAGTGAAAATGCCACTCCAGGCTGCTCTTATGTAAAGCACTTCCTTGTAGCAGTGTTAAAAGGGTTTTTACTCATACCCAGATTTGACGCGATTGGCTTTGTGCAAAAACGGAATGGTCCATTATGTCTAGCCTTAAAAGAGTGTGAGGAGTACATGTCTGGGTGCAATAGTGAGATTTTACACATAAAAGTGAATTAAATGTACTGTATGAATCTCACACACTGATGCACATGTACGAAACGAGCAAAAACATGCTCTCACCTGTCGGTTGCAGAGTACCAAATTGTGAGGTAAAAACAAGGAGGGAATGATTTCATTTCTGAGTGGGGTTGAGATATTTACTGTATTTTCCACACCATAAAGTGCACTTAAAAGTCAAAAGACCCAAAGGTGCGCCTTTTAATGAGGTGCGCCTTTAGTGTGGACCGAATTCCAAAATCTGTAACTCGTGTGCTCCTGCCGCCCGCCACATGCAGGGCCATAATATGTAGACGTAATAAGTAGACCTGATGAACCAATCAGAGGATATTATGTTGTTTGTAAAATACGCAGACCGGTGCGGTAAACCAATCAGAGGACTGTACGTAATACGTAGAGCGCGTACCTCCACCGCCTTTGATAAATACAGACTATCGGTTTGTGCAAAGCAAAAACAGCATTAGGATCCTCTAAAATGTCATCGACAAAGACACATGGTTTACGAGGCACAATTAGCCGAAGAGCAACGTGACGAGATTGACGAGAGGGAACTTGTCATGTTTAATGGTGAACTTTCCCAACGGTTTCATTTGAAAACAGAAGATGAGGACTTTGGTGGATTAGCGCGTGAATATTTCTCATCATTTACACAACAATTGAAATTCTGATCACTAGGTACTAGGTCTTGTGTAGTTCGTAAAAATCAAAACATGTCTCACTTCCCCTAGTTTTCCTTCTCATGCTCTCATTCTGTCTTCCGCCTGACGCTCTCCTGAACTCTGTCAATGCAACAGAGAACTGACTTCCGTCCCAGAGAGTTTTCCTGTGTGTATTATTCTTGTATTCTCAGTGAAGTTTCTTTTAACGTGGGTATCCTCTTAGATGAGGGTTTGTCAGTGCTGCATGTGAGTTTGTCTTTCGTCTCGTGGCACTGTGCTATCTATCCAGTGTCTGTCTGTTTCTGCTTCCCATACAGTGTTTGTTACTGCTTCAAAGCGCTCCTTAAAATAGTTCTTTAATCATAGTTTGGTGTGTGAGTGGCCAGGCGGTTGGAAGCTATAAGCAGAGGCTGTATAATATTTATAGCAGACAGGGTGCTCTGCTGCAAGGCTCATGGGCGCAGATTACAAAGTCTAGGATCTGAATGAAGTACAACTTTTCAGACAACAATGAAGCGGATGGATGTGGATCCCCTCGCCTCACTCGAAGACTCCACCTTCAATGTTCACAATAATTTGTCTTTGACTAGGATGGAATATTTTCTGCTTATGACCATTTCGCCCAAATGTCATATCATGTATTTTCTACCTTCAGGCGGCTTCTAGTTTCTGTTCATATGAAAATGGGCATTCATATCTTTTAAATTGAGCCTTTTCGGTTTGGTTGAAATCCATTTTTCAGAGCTGCTGCCTTTAAGAATTGAAAATGACGTTGCAGTGGACATGAAAATGCTATTTGTCATAGAGTATATACGTATGTATATACTACTTTTTTACATTTTGATTAGAAAAAGTACATTTTTAGTACTAAGTTTTCTCCGAGTACTCTGGTTTGCTCCCACATCCTAAAAACATGCATGGTTGGCCGATTGACCGCTTCAAATAGCTTGTAGTTGCGAGTGCGTGTGTGAATTGTTGTTTGCCCCTGTCTGCCCTGATTTTGGCTGGCAACCGGTTCAGGGTGTCCCCCCGCCTACTGCCCGATGACTGCTGTTGATAGGCTCCAGCACGCCCGCGACCCCCGTAAGGACAAGCAGGACAGATAATAGATTGATGGATGGACGGACGATAAAAGGCATTGATTCACCTATGCAGAGCACGTACGTTTCCACAAAAATCGGCTGGCCAATCGATCGGAGCACTCGATATTTGATGTCGATACTAAATGATACTTGTGAGAGTATGAAATCGATATGTCCATCACTATTGCCCCAAATCCTCCAAGTTTATAAAACAGCACAACTTTAAGCAGCAACATTAACATTGTGACTACACGTGTATGGATTTGTCCATACAGTAGGCCATCCTGGTTCACTATGACAATCGCAAAGACATTGCTTCAACCAGTGGAGATTTTTTTCAGTTTCACCAGCTTGTTTAAATCCCTCCACACAGAGACAAAGAGGACTTGTGGTGCAGTCACCTGCGATAGTGTCTCTTTACAAAATTGACCTCACCTCTCTGTTTCTCTTCTGCCTTTCATCTGTATTCTTCCATCTGTTTCACCCAGGACACTTGCTTTTATCTCGGCAGTGGCTCCTTTATGTATTCTTCAGTCTTAGTTCTTTCAGCCAGTTTGTCTGCTAGCATCAAAAGTATAAGTACAGTATTTTTTATTATTATTTTTTTTTTTTTAGCTTGAAAGTGGAGACATTAGATGAATGCAGTACATCATACAGTGCAAGCGTATACTGTATATTTGAGAGCCACATGTATAAAGGTTTTTTTTTTTTGGTAACAAGTTGCGACTTCCACACTTTGAAAGACCACCGGATTCACAGCAGGGTGTCCTAAGGTGACCTACTTACTATTTAGCATGCTTTTGCATGAATGATATCCTAAAATTGAGTACAAACTAACAAAATGAACATCAAAAGAAATCTCTCAAACAGAGACCTTTCCTGGTTAACTTAAAACATTGAATATCAAGCAGAACATTCATCCCATACCTCATGAATAGTTTATTGCCACATTATGGGGAGACAGCCTTTTTTTTTTTACATTTATATTTTCTTTGAGATCATGATGCTGTGAGGAGCGGTTTGTCTTTGACTACTGCAGAGTCAAACTCCAAACAAGACATGTCACAGATGAGGCTCACGTGAACTCAACTTTATTCAGTTCAGCAGAGCATTTGTTCCAAACATCATGTCTACTTTTTGTAAAAGAGAAAATCCTCTCAAACTAAAATGGAAGAGGGGATACTGAGGACAAAGGATAATGTTGCTTAGATGTTGGGCAGGTCAGCTGTCAATAATTTGGACTTGTTTATTACACCCCAAAAAAATATACATCTGCCCATGCAATGTTGACAGTCATTGCACTTTCCCATATTAACCTTGATCAGGAAAAAGCATTGCCTACCCCTGCTTTAGGAGCCTCTTTTTTTTTTTTTCAACTCTACTTATGAAATAAAAGTCAATTTAGTCTCAACTAGGCCAAAACACCACGTGCATAGTTTGGCTTGTCATAAATCACACTACTGGTCCCTCTCTTGAGAATAGCTGCTTTTTTTTTTTTTTTTTTCAAGAAATGAAAATTATTCATTTTGTTGAAAAGTAAATGTCAGTCATTCATTCTTTAGGAATGCATTATTTGCACTGTGGACAAATAATTTGAAGTGAGAATACTGACAACAAGTGGATAATAAATAAAGCATGAGATATGATGAAAAGCAAACCCCATCTATTTTGTATATTGTCCTCCCCCATTTTGCTTGCTTTCTTACATGTGTGCTCTGCTGTAGTTTGTCTTTATGATAGGTCAGTATTGACTAACCTTCGTTTTTGGTTCAGACTCCATGGAAACAAGGCCATCAGCTTGTTTGTACAGATTTATTTATACAGCCTTGCTTAATGGGCGCACCTTATCACACTTCTGACTTGCAGATCCGAAACTCGTCAGATTTTCTATAAAAATGGATGAATTAAATTGCTAAAAGTCATCAACATCACCAGTAATAACTAGGCTTTTGGTTGATCTCCCTCCCTAAATCAGTTTTGATGTCTAAATTAATTGCCACCCTCATCAACCTTAACTTCAAAGGCTGTCTTTTTTTCCACAAAAGAAAAAACTAATTACAACAACAAAGTAATGCCTTTCCTACCTTAACTTTTATTGAGGCTATTGTCACCATCAGGCCGCTGTAAAAAGTCTTTTTCATTTTTAGACAGCGTTTAAATCTGAAGTCAGTGTTTGATTCCAAAGATCCATATCAAACTTCACCATAACGACAGGGCAGTTGGTGAGGGTTCTGTGTACATTTGTTGTTTCAGTTGCATGCAAGACAGAGTCATGAATCCAATCCTTTAGATGCTCACTGAGTTAAGGACTCACAAAATATGTGCTAGAGCAGGGGTGGGCAAACCTTTTGACTTGTGGGCTGAATTGGGTTCTAAATTTTGACCGGGGGGCCGAAACAGGAGCAGATGGATGCAGTGTTTGTGTGAAGTAATATAAAAGACATGTAAAGGTCCTTGCATAAAAGGTTTGGCCTTTAGTAGGTAGGTAGTAAAGCATGGATATTCAAAAAAAGCTTTTTTGAAAACAAATGCGTTTATTAACAGCATAAAAAAAAAAAAATCACCAAAAAACTACTATCAGTGATTCTCAATAAATACGACACCGTTATTATGAATAATCCATCACTTCAGCGCCTGTAGGTCAGATTTACAAGAGATGTTTATCTTATGAGGCAAAATCACATCAAACAGCAAATATTCTGACCAAATCCATCATCTTGAAGAATCTGTGAAAGAATACATCTAAATAAAGTACCGTGCTGGCCCAAATATAAAACGGTGGGGTTTTTTTTTTTCCATTGAAATAAGACTGAAAAAGTGGGAGTCGTCTTACATTCGGGGTCTAGACATTATACCCATTCACAACGCAAGATGGTGCCAGATATCTTTCAAGCGAATGCTGAACTTAACTGCCCAGGCCAAAGCGAACCCCTGTCAAGAAGAAAGAGAGAGATCTCAGCTACTCTCGAGTTTAAACAACTTTGCATTATTTTATTGCAATGTTTTTCCTAATTCAGATTTGTTTCAAGACTACAGTTAGTTAGAGTTCCCTTTGATCGTTAATGCAGTTTTTGCAATTGTGTTGTTTTATCACAGTAGATTTACATCTATTTATTGTATTTATTGTAATGTTTATTGACATTTCAAAAACCAGAAGCCATTCATTTACAAATGTGATTGCACTTTAGTTTACATATTTAAATGTTCAGATATTAAGATGTGATAGACAGTTTTTGCATGATTTGAATGAGGCAAAATAACATGCTTTTTCTCTCGAATATATTGTTATAATCATTTGTTTCAGATGTACTGTCATTATTTTCTGTATAAAAATTGAATGTGGTGTTCAAAAAGTATTTTTTCAAACTTGAGTCTTGAAAAAGAGGGGGCCGTCTTACAATCGGGGTCGTCTTATATTCGGGCCAATACGGTAATAAACAAATCAAAACAGCAACATGGTGATAGATATCTGAAAATCAGAGCAGAGCTTGAACTCACATACACCAGGTGACAGAGGTGAGGAAACGAGAAACACTTCCTTAAAGTCGGCCTTAAGAACTTCAAAAGTTAAGATTAATCGCAAACAGGTCGTGCATCAATGTCCCTGAGCATCCTGCATTGTTTGAAAATGAGAACGGTCGTTAGTTTCAATCCCTGCTATTTGTACAATTTATTTTCAAAATGCATTTTGTTTTGTTTTTTTACAGCAAAGTAGAGAAACATCCCTTCATTTTCAGTGGGAACTATGTTGTTGGTCTCCCTTTTTTGCTAGTGCATCATAGTTTGGAGTAAAATCTGTTGTGGCAATTCTTAGGCTAGAGCTGAGGTGTTGGTCCTTAATGGAAGGATTCCAGGGTAAGGTTTGTGGGTGGCTTCTTCGTAAAACTATCTGAATTACGAGAATGCTGATGTCACAGCCCACACTCGAAATTCGGCACTGATAGAAATAGAGCCCGGAGTGCGGCGGGTTCGTACTACTGAGTACGTACACGCACTTGTGAGTGTTCACCGAGCTTTCTGGCATGGCTTACGGAAGTAAATGCGGGGCGGGCGTTTCCCCATCTACTGGGGAAACGCAGTCATTGCAGGGAAAATGACCAAAAACAATGTTTAACCAAACAATTTATTCAGGTTTGGCGGGCCGGATCAAACGGCCCCGTGGGCCGGATGTGGCCCGCGGGCCCTAGTTTGTCTGGGCTAGAGTCTCACTCAGCATACAGGCAGAAGACATGTTGTTTTTGACTACAGGCAATTTTGCCCAAGATGTCTTTAGACCTTACAATTTTTGTGTGAAATAAAAAGACATGGTGCCAAAGAGCAACATCTGGTACTCATGGTTTATCAGCTGCTGTAAATATGAATGCCTTCTCTTTATTATGGTATCGGTATACAAACCGAAAGTTGAGAAACACTGAATGTGTTTACTGAAACTGCAAGAACTATCTTTTTTTTTTTTCCGTTTATGTAAAAATGATGATGATTGCAGCGTAGGTTGAATGTAGGTGGAAGATGATATGGGCTAAAATTGAAAAGCAGAGTGTCCATCTGTGTGTTGCATAAAAACCAAGAAATGTGTGTGAACCGGAGCTAGGTGGAGAACATGATGTTGATACTGTGTGGGGAGTGGGTTGATTCCAGACTCAGTGGTGTGAATAAGCTGAGACATGGACACGTGTATACCAATTTAAGTATGAAATGTTCCATTCTATCCTGTCATCTGTGAGCAAATGTGGCAAGTAAAATGTTATCATAGCAAATGTTACTACTTTTGTCTTCATCCAGATGTTTTGGACAGCATGGCCAGGTTCAGCATTCAAGGAGTGTTCAACTACAGCATGTTGACACTGTCGGACCATGAGAGAGTTTTGTACGTCGGAGCACGCGAGGCATTGTTTGCCTTGGACCCCAATGATATTAGCAGACAGCTCCGACCACAGGTAACACACACACACACACATTCACGCACACACTCTGAACAATATTAAACTTGTTATTGAGCTCTATATACACGTTAGATTGAATTTGAATTTCTTTGAAAGTTTTCATACATTGTATAATCCCAGCCCTTGCCACACTTCCTTGCAGTGTGTTAATTTAGACACTGCCCTCATTTTATTCTTTTTGGCAGTTCTAATTTCCTGATTCAAGGACATCTGAGAACACTCTTAAAAGAAGTCCTTAATGAAAGTGGAGAATAGTGAAATAATAAATGACATGAGTCATACTAGTTGGGCATTTTATTTGTCAGACCTTTTCGTTCATCAAAGCTTAGGTTTGTACCTGAGAAGCAAACGAGTTACAAACTGTTAAGAATTTTAATTGTTTCTTCGAATGTTTAAGTATTGTCCCTGAAGGGCCCCAATAATGTATGTTGTTAAATGCTGCTGTTTTGCTAAATAGAGAGTGGATATCTGGATGTCACTTGAATCAACTCAAAAGTAACATTGGGTTTAAGATGTCTCTTTTATCAACTGGAAAAAAAACAAAACAATGTAATCTTTACATTGACAAAATTATAGTAAATGTAAGTGCTAGCTTTGTATTACGACAGAGTGCAATCCTTTGAGCTCTTATCTGGGAAGCATTCAATTTAACCTATACATTGTTTACTAAATATACGCTAGTCCAAGTTGATATATTCTATGGTACTGGATGGAAGAAAAAAAGTATTCCTTTAAGTCACCTATGGGACAAAATAATTCTTTAAATAGTTTTATTAAACACAAGTTATTTTCAGCAAATTGTGTTTCTGGGACCAAGCGTTTATGTCTTTTTTTTCCAGGTTATTGCTTCATTTTAAATGTATTTGGCTTAAGCCTCATTCAGTAATAGTCTCAGAGAGCAGCCAAATATTAAAATGGTGATGTGCGCTACGTTTGGCTGAAAAAGTAATGCATATTGCTCACGCGTTGGCTCCGTCCCTCATGCGTTTATTCCATCCTGTTGTATTGGCCCGATTTTAATATCTGGATCTCGTTTTTTCTGAAATGCACTCTTTGGGAATTGTGTTTGTTTGCCTCATATATGGCCGCTCACATATTCAAAGAGATAATGAAGCCTCAGAGACCCAACCTGGTTTGGCATTGGGTTATCAATTGACCTGCATTGTGATCAATACAATTACAGCAGGTGAGTGAAGGCATAGTGACCAAACAGCCCGCAGCAGTTTCTGGATTATTATCTGATTTACCGTAATGAGAAGTTATTACATGAGCACACAGAGATGTGCACACCAGCAGAGTCGCATCATGCAAGCGCAGGCTGTTGGGGTTTATGAGTCTTGCAGTGACGATAAGACCACCTGTTAACGTTCCCCTAGTGTGGAACGTCGAGGAATGATGCCAGCGTTTCAAAGTTTTGCCCTCCACTTCCATCTGCTTATCGCTCCAAATTTGAGACATTGTTTTGTGACTTTAAACAGCCCTTTTCAGGCGTCAGTTATTCAGTCATGTTCTTTAATTGATTTGGTTGAAATGTGTTCAATTATTATTATGGAGCTGAGCTGTCCTTTGTTGTATTTCCTCTGCCTGTATAGCTATAGCATTGACCTGACATGGAGCCAACCGTAATAAATCTTAGAATTTCTACCAGAAAATTAATAAATAAGTTCCACTTCCAGAAAGATGTCTTATGCGCAGCGCATAAAAAATACCAAGCCAATTCACCCAATGACAATGCTAAATCTCACCTGTCATTGGATTTATTTGATCAAAATTGTTTAAACCAAGTCCATCTGTCCTTGACTCTTGACTAAGAAATCACTTGCATGTTTTATGTTCTTTAAATAATAATGGAAAAAAAAACATTTGTGAACTCAATGAATACAGCTACAATAGTTGTGTATTCGAGCACAAGTATACGTTATTTGTCCATGATCCCATGTAACTCTATTCAACGGGTGTTTTAAACTAGCCTAAATAGACATACTGTAGTCCGGATATCTCTAGTTTGAAGTTAAACATCAGTTAACAGTTTTAAATTGTTTACATCTGGTAACTATGCAGCTGTCTGCAATGCATTGTAATGTAAGCACTCCCTTCTCATTTTAAAATAATAATAAACGTAATATTTGAAATGCCCTCAAGCATGGCATATTTGGTATCCCCCCCAGCCTGAGAGGATTTTATTATAGTTTAGTGACTTTGTGTGGTTTCTTTCATTTATTTATATGCAGATTGACTGGCCAGCTCCATTGGACAAGAAGAGGGAGTGTGTCATCAAGGGCAAGAGCAACCTGGTAGGTTGACAGGAGAAGGTATACAAGAACGCTTGGCCTTTTAAAAAAACAAAAGCCAAAATGGGATTATTTTGGATTGAAGTGAGAATGACTCATTGCATGACAACCGCTCATGTGACGTTAGCAGGTTGAATCGTGATCGGTCACAACCTGAACCCTGAGCACATGTGATGTCAGTTTCAGTCAATAGCAAGTGGCAAAATGATAACAGCGGCAGCACTGATTGATTACCTAACTGTACGAATCCACCGCAGCTACGTGAACTTGTAATTCTGACAAGCAATACCGTGCTCGAGCGGGTTCCGTCTGAACGGCACAGGCAAATAAATGCCGGAATAGTGGCTCTACCATTATGCGGCTCGTGTCTCATTAGCAAGGAAGGCAAAATGAACAAGTCAGGTCTAACAAATCCTTCTCCGTCCCTCAGACCGAGTGCTTCAACTACATTCGCTTCCTGCAGAGCTATAACCACACACACCTCTACACGTGTGGTACCTACGCCTTTCAACCCAAATGCACCTATGTGGTAAGAAAGTGATAAACAATCTTATCTGACTGAACTTCATCTTGGCTGTAGTAGAATGGAGAATGCCACTATATAAATAAATTTAATTCTCTTCACCAACGGCTAGCTGAATGCATGTTTGTGTAATTGTGCATATGGCATTGGAAAAGACACTATTTCGTCTATATTGTCATAACAGAGGAATGAACCACCTGCTTATTACTGGATGTTTATGTGCAGAACGCAGATTATTTTAGTCTCAGCACTGCTGTCCTGGAAGACGGGAAGGGCAAATGTCCATATGACCCTGCCAAGGGCCACACTGGCCTAATAGTAGGTGAGTCATTGTGAATGCGTGCATCTGTGCGCTAGCGTGTGCTTGCCGTGGGTGTGTTCCATCTCAGCTGCATTTTGACTTGAGGAACAACATGATGATTTACATCACTAACAAGAGGCATGAAACATGCATCAGATCTCTACAGAGTACTCCTGCAGGCTTTCCATTTTGTTTTGTCACCATGCAGTTAGTTGCACGAAGGGTCCAGAAGTCCAATTTAACTTTTCAGAATTCATGGTTAAAGTAAACCAACAGGCACCCATTCTTCATTTGGGCTAACTGTTGACCTTCGTTATTTTAGCCCGAGTATGATTTGAACCAAGACTCTTTTGTTGCTACAGACAAGGAGCTCTACTCTGCCACACTCAACAACTTCTTGGGAACTGAGCCAGTCATCCAAAGGAACTTGGGCCAACAGCACTATAGTATGAAGAGTGAATACCTGCCTGCATGGCTCAATGGTAAGCATGCTCGGATAAAAAAAAACATTCAAAATGGTGGTGATGCATAATATGACAGAGGAAATAAATTTCAGTGTTAAATATTTCTGGATAATAGCATTGAAAACAGTGAGATGAGTGCCTTAACTAGCACTGGGTAATAAATATAGACAGTAAACATCATCTTTAAATTGGCATTTTCCATCTTAAAAAAGAGCATCAGGAAGGAATTCTAGTCAGTCAAACCTTTTGTCCCAACACATGAGGTTGAATCACATTTAATCTGGCGTATTCTTGAAGTCGCTGCAGTTTCAGAAAAGGTTGAAGCTCTTGTTCAAATAAAATAGCTATGCTCATGTTCCAAACTTCCAAATGCTAAGGTCCCCATTTCTGTTCTCACTATACCAAGCATCGACACCAGTCCTTGTTAGACCAGCAGTTTAAAAAAAAAAAAAATCTAAATATCATCATAACTTAATTTCACAAATATATTTGTCTGAAGCACAAGCGTAAATCACTGCTCACACATGAATGAATGAATTAATCTCATAAAATGAATTAGATAGACAATGCCACCGTGTTTTTTTTGTTGTTTTTTTCTAGACAGATTTTAATTAAGGAGGGGGGAAAAAAAAGCCAGAAATGACAAAGAACAAAAGAGACAGAATGAGTTCAGGAAATAAAGCGTAGCACTTTGGCACCGTCTCGTTTTGTTATCTTTTGAAGGAAAGAAATGAGAAATGTGCAAAGAAATGAATTGAAAAGACGATGAGGTCACTGCAAGTGGAATTGGTAATGAAAGGGCCGACATTACAGTTGGCTAAAAGCCAATAGAAGGACAGGTAATGAGAAATGGTGATGGAGGAAACATACAGATGAGGCCAAGAACTCATCTTAAAGTATTACCGGTACATGAGCTCGAGTTTCAAGATATTTTTTGTGTCCCATTGTAGCTTCATGTATTGTCTCCAGCTAATGGTATGCAATAATAACATGTCAAGATCCCTCACGTGAAAAGAATTACATTTCTGAAAAAAACATGAGCACTCATTCTCAATAAAGAAGTATTAAAGATTAAAGAGATTGTCACTGTGTCTTGTAATCCTGTTTATGTGTGCACAGAGCCAGATTTTGTGGCTTCAGCCCTGGTTCGAGAGAGCAGCGGCAGTAAGGAGGGTGACGACGACAAAATCTATTTCTTCTTTAGTGAGCGAGCACTGGAGCTGGACTGTGACACTGAAGTCAATGTGGCGAGAGTGGCACGAGTCTGCAAGGTAACCCTTTCACCACGAAAAAGATGAAGCCCAGCCTCACGCTTTTTCATTTGCTTTTATTTTCAAACTCATTCATTTGATGTCATGAGGACTGGGTCCGTGTAATCATTGCATACTGTGCAAACTGAAGTCAGAACCATAAAATGTCTATACCATATAAGAAAAGCCCTATTCCAAACTCAATTTATAAACTTGAAAGGTTAAATATGAATGGAAAATAAATAGATAAATGGAATGGCATTTGCGTGAGCGAGCAATGAAATTCCACCATACCAAACTCTTGGAGTTAAGCTGTTGACTAACATTGGATTGCACATGTTCAAACAATTAACTCTGCATGAATGCATTTCCCGAGAATTATATTCTTTAGTCTGCAAAAACTTTAGTCTGACGGCCCATACGTTTGACACACCCAGAGTTAGGACAAGGAAATAACCGGACAAATATGCTGTTAAGTAGTAGTACGGGATGGCAAGATCATTTCAGCTTGAGCAATAATATGAAAGAGACAATCTTTTTTACGTATGAAATTGTGTTAGAAGTGCACTGATTCTTTATTCATGGTGCCGCACTTTGCAAAGGAACGTGAAATAACATTGTGGTGTCACATGCACACAACAAATTGCTTGGTATCCTTCCATTACAGAAAGATTACAATGATCACTGAAATAACTTGAAAACTAATGAGAATGGAATTGCCCAACGTGCATAATGACAAGCCACAAAGCTCGTAGGAGAATATCAATGGGCCTAATATGACAAAATGTGACACTTTTGGCAATTAGATTTCTTTTCAAGAAATATTCGCAGAAAACATCAACTGTATAGCTCTTCCATATTTGGCTTTTTCACTATGTTTTGGGGATCCTTCTCCTGCATGTGGGGGGCTTGGGTGAAATCAAAGCTTAAAGATATCAAAGTAGTTTTGAGCTTAGTGTAGGATGGATGAACTGTGATATACGTATTTTAACATTTTCATGGACTTGCTTTGTGTATCAAGGCCTAACAATGCTGGGCCAGCCGTGTCAAAATACTTTGGTTTATGCAGTGCAGTCAGAAGAAAGGGTTTTCCTGCTATGGCATGTATGATGCAACCACATCATTTCTGATGTTTAATATAGAAACAGATACCGCTGGCAACTTAAATAAATTGCGATCGTTTGTGTGTCTTCCCCAAAATTATTAAAATAATGATGATAGAATTATTAATGAATTGATTTTGACAATGATTCCATGGGTTTAATGTCTACTTTTTGTATATTTATATATGTTTGTCTATGCCCTGATCAAATTCAACCAAAAAGACTACTATGACCAATTCTGTCATGGTCCAAGCAGAAGTAATATTCAACTGCCTTTTTTGCCACCATGTCAAACAAAACCTGAAAGACACAAGTTGCATTACCGGTAAATAAATCTTAGCGTGGACTGTTTTTGCCAATGAGGCAAACGTGTGCAGCAAAATTCAAGATCCGCCAGCATTTCGGCATGCACCGTCTAGGAAAATAGATGTGTGTAATTAAGCAAATTGTAGCTTCACACTTTCATGGAGGATGCCTTATAATGTCTGTATGAAGAACAATAAAGGCTTTGTGAATGCAATTACAAACAGATGCCCACACTTGATGAGCACTGGAGCAAAATGAATAATTCAATGCATCCTGCTGATATTGGTTTTGCAACAATGCGCTGTGTCTCATTCTAACGGCTATACTATCACCATTAACATGTACTTTATCATTTCGTAGAGCACGCCATCACTGCAGACAATGAGAACGGCATTCTTTGTCACAATGGCTTTTCTAAGAGTTATGTCAAATTAAATACACAACTGAATAATTTGTCATTATTTTCCTGACACAGATGCTAATGAAATGTCACAATCGCATCTTTAGCTGCTGATCAAAGCAGCTGATATGACTTCTGCGTGTGCCACATCCAAATCCCCTAGATGCTCAAAACCACTTGAGAATAGCTACAGTATTTATGCGCTGTGATTGGCTGGTGACCTCAAACTTGGAAAGACTCTTGTATAGCTGTAAATGACCTGGCAAATCTCTTCTTCAGGGTGATCTTGGTGGTAGCCGGACGCTGCAGAAAAAATGGACCACCTTCCAAAAAGCTCGGCTGGACTGTTCGCTCCCCGAGCGTCATGTCTCCTTCAACAACCTTCGGGCTGTCTTCACACTGCCCGGCCAGGACTGGAAGGGGACAACTTTCTTTGGCGTCTTTCACGCTCAGTGGTGAGTGAAACACAGAAGGAAAGCAGTATTGAAAATAATAATAAAATAATATCACGTAATGATGATGGAATATCATTCCATTCGCATGATAAGAAATACTAAATATAAGAAGTATTTGTTTTATTTATTTTTGATAAAAGGCAGGATATACATTGTGTTGCCAATATGTAGAATATCCTTGCGTTTTTTAACAAAGTCCCCCTGGCTTTTGTAGTAATGGCTATAATCGATGATTCAAAACATTATTCATTCACGCCATAATTGTGCGTTTTATACATAGGTCAAATCAAATTACTGATATTTTGATGTGCTCTATGAACCAAAAATAAAAGCAGACTGATGGATTGATAGAAGTGTCCTAAGAAGTGCAAACGTCATTTTTTGGCCACTCTACATTTCATGTGTTGATGAGTCATTTGACTACAAAGGAAACGTGATCAAGGGCAGGAGTTTTTTTGGGGTTTTTTTCGAAATGGAGACGATCCCCTGTCTCGAGGCCAGGCGGTGTTCTTTGACTGGAGACTTTTGTATTGCTCGTTGACATATCACGTTGCGAAGAGAACCAACTTTGAACTTAAAGCTGTGATTCTCCATTCATTGAAATGAATCTCAATCCTTTATTCTCTGTCTGATTTGCCGGGGATTCCTTCAAACCCGCGAGCTTCTGGAAAAAAGATAACGTTGAGATAATTTGATATTCCAATAATTAATTACAGTTTAAGGCATTATCGGAACGAGTCTGCGATCTTTTTTCCAAGCTAAGATACCAGCGCTGTTTTAAAATTGAATTCATCATTAAAGCAGGGAATTATCGTCAAATCACGTATCGGTATCTCACCGTGAAAAATACAAAATATTTATAATCCATTTGCCAAAGTTGGTCCTTTGTTCTATCGAGGGATAACGAATAAATGCAAATCCACTAACTTTTTAAATAAAGTGTATGTACATTGTCACATTTGTTAACTGAACAACAGCATTAAGGCACAAGTTGTAGTTAAAAAATTGTCATCATTTAAGGATAAGGATAACTTTTTTTCTTCATCCTTAAACAATGACAGTTTTTCTCATTCTCTCGTCCCTATTTCCTTGTGTGCCACAACTCCCACTCTTCTTGTGCCTTGCTGGGTGCGTTGCAGCCCAGAAGCTTCTTCCAAGCAAAACGTCACATTTTTCACAATAGAATGACAGCTAATCCGTCTCTCTCCTTTTACGCCACCGCACATCACTAACTTCTTGCCTCGCCTGCAATGTTTCAGGGGTGACGTGGACGTGTCGGCGGTATGTCAGTACCAGATCAGTGATGTGAAAAAGGTGTTTGAAGGCTCCTACAAGGAATACAGGGAGACATCCCAAAGGTGGGGGCGCTATTCCGGACCCGTTCCCAGCCCACGGCCTGGATCGGTAAGAAACAGATATTGTGAAGGAAGGAATAATGGGATTCTGTTGTTGTGTGATGGGATGAGGGCAGGAAACAGGTGACAAGGCATGAAAAGCTCTTAGTTAAATGATCCACAATGAGAGAGAAAAGGCACAGAAGTCATGTGGAAGTGTGGAAGTGAAAAAAAAAAAACACTTAAAAACATTTCTCCCTCTTTTTCCATCTTGTCGTTTTCACCACGGCCTCATCCTTCTCGTACCCTTTCTCCTCTGCCTTCCATCCATTTCTCCTCCCTGTCCATGCTGCAGTGTATCACAAACTCAGACCGAGAAAGCGGCTACAACAGCTCTCTGCAGCTACCTGATGCAACACTCAACTTTGCCAAGAAGCACCCACTGATGGAGGACAAAGCACTTGCTCGCCCCCTGCTTCTCACCAAGGGTGTGAACTTCACACGGCTGGTTGTAGATCGAGTTACTGGTCTAGACCAAAGAGCCTACAACGTTCTGTTCCTTGGCACAGGTACAAACTACATCATGTTTCTGGTTTGTCAGTTTCCGCCTAGCAGTATAATTTAGTGGTATGACTTTGATGCCAAAGGTTGAGCAGGATACTAAGATACAATTTGTCCCACTTTTTTGCCATTTTTTTTTCTGGGTTACCATTGTCGGTCGACGGTCCGGGACTGGCACGAGATGCACTTCATTCAGTCCGTTGAGTGCTCAGCAGAGCACGGCTCCAGACTGCACCCCTTAATGTTTTGTGTGCTTCCCTAAAATTTGAAGTGAGTGGTGACTGACCTCCCAGTAAAAAAAAAAAAAAAAAAAAAATGCCCTGCAGCACACCCTGTAGTATTTGTTGAAGGGATGAGCATTTTCCACCTTTGGCAATGTACTTGGACAGGTACTGGCAACAAGCAAGGTGGCAGAAAACAACACACCATCTGGCCACATTTCAGCTGGGTTTCAATTAAATGCTTGATTTGCATGCCGAGACTCATCTTCACGCGTCAAAGGAAATGTCAGCGTATGTGCGACTTAATTAATACCTCTTGTGCGTGGCCATCAGGCCCCCCCCCCCTCCCGTACAGGTATTCTGTTTTGGCTTAAATCAAGCACAATCAACAGCTATGTGGCGATGTGAACGTGAATGCAGCCTGTCTCATAAATTGACGTACCATTCAGATAACTGCAGTGGTAAAGTGACTACTGCATTATGTATGGCGTGTTGTGACTGTTTGGAGGCGGCAGACACCGTGTTTGTGCGGGCAACCCATGAGGCCAACATGCACACATATTGATACACACACACACTCTCTCAGACGCTGTAATACATGCTCGCTTTTCCGGAGCCAAGTGCAAATCCCCGCTCGTTGTGCTTCACAGCACAAACTCAACAGGGCCCTTGGCAGACGTGCGCACATTGTGCCAATTGGGCTGCCGACTTGATTAGCTATTAGCCGCAACATAGCAACAGCTGATGGAAAAGAGAAATGAGCGAATGAACCGCCTGTCAAGTGTTTTGCCAACATTCATTTGCAATCGGAGAGTGTGTTCATACTATGTTCGGTATATGTCCGTGCGTGTTTTCTTCTCGCAAGTATTTGAAAGTATTTGTTGTGACTTCCGGTCGTCACAGCGAGTGACTTGCATGTTTGCCACTGTTTCTATGGCAGATGTCCATTGCAATGCAAACCACACATCTTTAAATCCGTGCGTGGGACTGATAGCCCGAGAATCAAATATTCACTGTCTGAATGAAATGCAGCAATCTGTCAAATGTTTTTTTTAACCATCAAATTTAGAAATTGGCCAACACTTACTTGTCCTTGTACTGCAATAGGGTCTTGTGATCACACCAAGAGTGCTTAATAGTACTTCACGGTCGGACATTGTTGTGTATTCTATCAGTAGGAATTCATTTGGTGTGTCGATTTCCGGTATAAAAAGCTGAACAATTATATTATGAACTGAATGATACATAATGTATCTTCATGCTTGCTAAGTGCCTTTGTTTAGAAAATAATTCATAAAACCTCCTTTAATCCATTTTGCTTTTCCTCCTCCGCTTCCCTCTTGTGTGTTGCAGTTGATGGCTGGCTACAGAGGGTAGCTATCTTGGGCTCTGACGCCCATGTGATCGAAGAAATCCAGCTGTTTGACATCGCTCAGCCAGTAGACAGCCTGACCATATCCCACTCCAAGGTAAATACAGTTTTGGGCTGTTTCCCAAAGGCTACAGCATGTAAGATGTTCTTGTGTGACATTAGCAAAGCTACTACTGTATGTCTGAAAACGTTCCCAGATTAATATCACTGCGATGATATCATCATGGTGCATGCAGGCTGTTATTCAGAAATTCAAAGTACTAATCATTTTTCAATCAAATGCTAGGTCATGCAAATGGGGCAAAATCAAAAGAATATTGCCACATATTTTCCTCATTTTTTTCATGCTGATTTCTTTCTATTTCTGTTGATTTGTCTGTACATGTTGATGCTATAATTGGAAGTCTGACGTCTGCTTATATATAAAACCACTGCAACAATGTGGAATAATTTGAGATGTTGTGTCGTGAAAAAATGGGCATTTGGGTAAATGTATACAATACATAATTGATGTTTTTTCTTAGATATTTGTCATGGTTACCTTAAGATAAAATTTCAAAGAATTTGCTGTAAAATCACTGCAACAATAATTTGGGATTATTCGAGATTTTGTGCAGGGGGAGGCACATAGCATTACACCAATTGAAACAATACTTCAATTTTTTTCATGTTCAACTAAAAATGAAATTCCTGAATTGACTGGTACAAAACACCTGAGCTGCCTTGGACTTCCCGTGCCATGCCATTGCCGTCCTGAGCACTATATTTTTCACTAGGTCATCAACCTGCCCTTTGTTGTCTCGTGAATCCCAAAAACCCGCTCCACAATAACAGTAATTACAATCCTTGGCCGCTGTGGTGAATTGAAACTGTGCCGTGTCCCTGCTGTTTTCTCAGTCTGCTTGCCCTGCGTTGACACTGTCCCGTCCCTAAGGCTCCACTGTGGCTTTGCCCCCCCCCCCTTCTATTGATAGGTTTTGTTGTGTTTTGTTTTGTGGACAGCCCTTCAAAACCACTGTTTATCTCCTTGATGTTGACTGAGCCACACTAAACATTTTAGAGCGGCGTTTGTGAAGAGTGCAGCACAGATTGCACTGGGAAGAGGGTCGTCGGCTAAATGTTATTGTAATTGAGAGTGATTATCCCATTATCTCCTCCAACCCCGAATTGAGTCGCTCTCTCACTGTCTCTGTCTGTTTATCTTTTGTCTTCCTTTTTAACTGCCTCTGATCTGCTCTTCTCTTTTCTCCCTCATTGTTTCTCCTTAGAAGTATGTCTACATCGGCTCTCGCTCAGAGGTTCTCCAGTTGCCCTTAGCCAACTGCAGCCGCTATCAGTCTCAGCCAGACTGTCTGCTCGCCAGAGACCCCTACTGCGCTTGGGACAGCGAGGGTCGAGCTTGTGTTCGCATTGACCTCCACCGAGGGTAAAGATCTACACTAATTCATTCATTTGAATTTCTAGTCTATTCTTGATGTGTTCTTCAAATGCTTTCAAAGTCTACAAAAACCTTTAAAAAAAAAAAAAAGATACTGAAAATCCTTATTGAACCCCTGAGTGTAAAATACTGCCACCAGCAACTCATAGCTAAAGTTTTATATTTCACCAACATTAAACCTCAACCTGTAAGCAATAAAGCAGACAATAGATTATACAGTTGGATCACATTGGATAGTGTTGTTTAAAGTAGATTCAAGCAAAAGACTATGATTCAACTCGAGCTCTGTCCCTCCCCCTTTCAGATCCACGTCTTCTCTGTCACAAGACCTCATGCTGGAGAGGTTCAGCCGAGGAAAAGCAAAGTTTGACAAGCCTGTCTCCATCCCCAGCCCTGGTGAGTGATGGGATGTGCCTCAGCAGTGCCTCCGTGTGGGAGTTGAATGTTATTGCATGGGCAAATTGGTAAACCAAGAGGATGTAGTCAATGTCATGAAGGAATGCATTGAGTTTTAGCTGAGTAAATGATGTGGACTCGAGATAGCTCAGGATATAAATTTAGATAATTACTATTTGTGCTGTCTCTATCCCTCCCTCCTCCTCCTTTCCCCATCTCTCTCTAGAGCACTCTCGCCTTCGTAACGTCACCGTGGTGGTGGGGTCGGACATGGTGCTGCCCTGCCAGTTGATCTCCAACTTAGCTCAGCCCTTCTGGGTTGTCAACGACCGCGAGCTCCTTCTCGGCAACCCCGAGGCCGGAGGGCCACGCTTCGACCGCACCCTCAAGGCTCTGGTTGTCCCTGAAGCGGGTCAGATCCAAGCAGGACGCTACATCTGCTATTCGGAGGAGCAGGGCGTGAAGTTTCAAACGGAGCGTTACCAAGTAGCTGTAGTGGCAAGCGCTCCCGTCTTCATGGAAGCCAGAGCCCCTGACAGCAGCATGGGGCTCTTCTGGGTGCTGGTCATCACCCTCGGTGCCGCGTGCCTCCTGCTCTTGGTCGCAGCGCTCTACCTGCGCAGGAGACTGAAACTGGCACTTGGAAAGGGAGCTGACATGAAGCCCCTGGAAAGTACCTTGGTCTATCCCATCACTCTCCCAAAGGAGCCGCCCACTTTTGTGCCCAGCAAAATGCCCAGCGACGAGGACCGTTTCTGGGAGACTGGCGCTAACTACTACTACTCGGACGGCTCGCTTAAAATTGTTCCCGGTCACGCCCTGGGGCCCAACGGCGTCGCCAGCACGGCGTCACCCAGTGCCATTCCAGGCCAGCCCATCCACTCCCCCAGCCGTCTCAGTCTCACCAACATCCGAGGCTCCGGTAGCAACGGCTACATCCGCCTGAACCTGAGCACAGCAGGGGAGGAGAGGGCTAGCGGGTCTTGCGCTGGTGGCGGCGGGCTGGGGGGCCTGAGCATGGGTGGGAACGACTACTCAACCCCGTTCAAAGAAGAGCTAAGGCGCACTCTGCAGCAGAGGAGCGTGCTGCCTGACGCTAATCCAGAGGAGTCGTCGGTCTAGGCCTTTTCTGCGCCCGTCTCCATTCCCTTGAGTTGGAAAAAAAAAAAAAAACAACCAACCTACCTCCCTCCTTTTGAGGATGCCTGCTCTCCCTCGCTCTCTCGTTCAGTGACACGTTGTCACCTACCAATGCTCTTTCCCTCACCCTGCCAATGCCTGTTTGGCTCACTGTAGACATTTATAGCATGTTAAATATAGACACTCACACCCATGGTTCGCCAACACACTCTCTTACATAATTATTGTGTGCTCTACGCCACCAAGTCTTGAACTTTTCCTGCTTCCACTGTGTAATGGCCATTTGTCTAAAGTGTGTATTTACCCAGGAGTACACCGTAGGCATGGTAATGCAACCCATGGCATTATATGTTGTCTGAAGGGCACGTTTAATTGATGTTGGGCGGACCAAGAACGTCTTCCAGCATCTTTGCGAAGACCAGTTGATGGATGGCAAGAACAATTCCTGTTCTTCTGAGTCCGCTTTTCAGCTTGTACTGCACTTAAAAGTGGAAGCTAGTCTTCCCTTCTTTTTAACGCTGAGCCAAGAGGAGGCTGATTAATGCTGAAGCAAGACAACAATCATATTTGCGTATGAGAAGCTCTGTGAAGACGTGAGAGACAATGAGAGAGCGACTGAAATGAGCGCAAGGGAGTTTCTCAATGAAGGACATTCTCTCTAAATGTTTTGGTCCAATTTCCTTATATTTTATTTTTCCCCACTTTTAATTGAGATATTTCTTCAAAAGTTTTTTTTTTTTATTTATTTCTTAAGGACCGCTGCAGCCTTCAAGTGGTCATGAAGTGACTTTCTACCTTCCGTGAAGAACAAATGCTTACATTCCAGGCTGCAACCTGCTCGGTGACCTTTCGAAGCACCTTCAGTGTACTAAAAGTGCATGAGAACCACGTGTTGTTGAAAATTCACGTCAGATCAGCTGTTTTTGAATCTTTGCTCATTCCCTCGGAAAAGAAAATGCTATTGGCATTCAGCAATAAGGCAAAGACTGCACACTTTTCAACAACGCAAAGACAACAAGCATGGAGAATGTAGTTGAATCATCTGCTGTGGATGTTTCAAAAAGTGCTTTATGTTTTTTGTACGGTGACAGTGGTAAATGTGCACTGCAAAGAAGGAAACTACCACATTCGGTCACACGCCTAACGCTTTGAATGTCAACAAGCCCGGACTCCAGTGTGTGACAGGGCAAGGTGAATGCCCTTACTTAGATGCCAAGAGACCAAGTTGAAGATTTTGTGTTGCGGACAAAGAGACGAAGAACAGAGGGCAACACAGGAGGCCACGACAAAAGGACCAAATGATGATTTCCAAGTTGATAGGCTACAGTAGGACAATGCCTCTGAATCTGTTACAGGTATTGTTTCACTTCTTTTTCATGAACAATGGAACTATTTTTTTGCATTGTTACTCAATCTTCTACAATTTCCCGCTCTTGTCTAAACAGGGTGATTGTTTGGGACATGTCTGCATTGCGCAGGAGAGCAACGCAAGAGCTTTCAACAACATTCAGTTGTGAAACACACTGTGGACACGGGTCTAAAATGTCACGTATCCCAATGACCCCGCGGTACTCGGCCATCAGACGAACATATTGCATGAGCAAGAGCAAAAGGACTGTTCGTTTCCATCACCATTGTATAAACGCATTTTTTTTGGATTGAGCATTTTTGAGGATTTTTTGATATGATACAGTATTGTAAAACACTTGTGCTCTCAGTTGAGCTTTCATTTTATGGTTCAAGGAAAGGATTTTGTCTCATGGCAGTGTTGCTAGTGTCACTTCACCTTTGGGTAAGCCAAAGTAGACTGCAGATGTTCTTCTGTTACCCCCGCCCCAAGTTATTTTCCTGAAACAGATCAATATTGAGCTGTCCGTCCATTTTACAATCCTGAGCTGATGTCTGCCAGCTTTTTGAATATTTTAACTGCAGCAAAATGTTCCCTCAAGAAAAAAAAATGTCTTAAGGCGAATGGATTTTCTGTTTGTTTCCTGTTTACTTGTCAGCAGTGATCTCCTGGACCTGATTCTTGTTTCTATTCACGAAGGCTCACCAATATACCAAAATCATTATTTAATTTGTTAGCTGCCAATAACCAAATAACAAGCTTTTGAGTTAAAGCAGATTAGTTCTAGAATGTGTGCACTTGCTGGTATCCAATACTTAAAAGTTTAAACACATTCTTGGAAATACACTACTTGGTGATGTCTTGTTGAGTATTTCTTTTGTTATCAGGCTTTGCTTTACTTTGCGTTATGAAGAAAAAAAAAACAATCAAAAGAACAATTAAAGAAGTCTTTTGTTGGAGTAAAATGCATGTCTTAGAAGTCTTCAAACTTCACATTTGTTTGCCATCACCACTACAGTGCGGTATATTTTTGTGTTCATTCCGATTGACCTACTTTTGCCTGTATCTTATTGAACTTTTATGTTTGTTTTAAAGTAATTTTAAGTAACTTATTTGTTGTACAAACACGTTGATATTTATTATCATTGTACATACGCCCTTATTTTTTTATATGTGTGTATATACATACTATATACACAAATAAAAAAAGAGATCTACTTGATTTGTGTGTTTATTTTGTCAGAGACAGTCCACCAAGTTCACACTGAAGGTAGTAATCGTTATAAAATTATCACTGGGGACGTATGTTTAAATAAGCAACCTTAAATGAATTTTTTTACAAAACCTAGAATTTTAATTTTTAAGTTTCTATTACACTGCCCAATGTACCGTATTTTCTGCACTATAAGGCACACTTGATTATAAGGCGCACCTTCATTGAATTTTTTATTTTAGAAATTATTTCATATATAGGGCGCACCGGATTAAAAGGCGCATAGAATAGAAGCTACTGCATCAAACTGGGGTTGACTAGGGTTGCGGTATGCATCCATTAGAATCTCATACATTTCTGCATCTAGCTTCTATATTTGCCAAAATGATCCCGCTCTCTACTGTTTAATGCACAAGAGCATGTTGGAACAGGTGACGTCATGATGTTGAAAGGGCTGTCCCTTTCACCCATCCACCTGCTATTAAGTGATAGCGAGATCACTTGCCTATGGATGGAAATCTTAATCACTTCGTGACCTTAATAAGCCACCATACGAGAAAAAAAAGCCCTGCCAGCCAGGCAGGCTGCAGAACAAACTCGTCGCCGCTGGTGTCACCTGCTTGCTCGTTCGGCTTAAGATGTCCCCAAATTTCTTGCGGCCCGGGGAGTAGACAACACCCGATTCTATCGAATCTGAGTTACTCTCTTTATTATACAGCCTCAATATTGGAAAAACATCTGTCAATCTGTGGAGTTGGATTTATTTATTTACTATTCATTCCTCGTTTATGCAATTCGCTAGTAAAAAAAAAAGGACATGTTCTCCCCATTTGGCAGCATCTTAAGAGTTAAGTCTATTTGCCCTTTTAACTTTATGGTTCAACATACTGTGATATCTATAACTTCTGGCGCTTTTCCATTAGCCAGGTTCTACACCGAGACGGCCTTGCTTGGCCCCGAGTGGTTTCTTTTCCGTTAGTTGAGTGTTGTGTTGAGCATTGAGTGTGTTGACTGTTAAGGGCTGGCCTGATGATTGGCGGTTGGAACATCAGCAAAGGTGAAAGTGCATGAGGGGCATTTCATCTTGAATGTTGGTTCAAGTAGTTTGTGTGTGGATTTCCTGGACCACGCATTCAGGGCATTACAAGAGACAGTACAAGAGACAGTAAGTGCTTTCCGGCCACTGCAATCTAACGGTCAGCCACCTCATGACAAGCCAGCAAGCTAGCCAGCGTTTTCTAACTTCAAATTTGACAATAACAATTTCAGTCTTTCTGAAACGTTGCTAACTTTGCTAGTTCTACCAATGTGTATGCCGTTAACTGTGACTTTAGTTTCCACTAGCTAAGGTAAATGAAACTTCCTAAGTTGGCAATTAATCATATATTTTTGAATCAATACATTATTTTACTGTAATTTCCTCAGAGGTCAACCCTGAAAATATTTAAGTGATCCATCCGTCTTCTTCAGCTTATCGGAGGTCGGGTCGCGGGGGCAGCAGCTTTAGGAGGGACTCCCAGACCTCCTCCTCCCCAGCCACTTCATCCAGCTCATCCCGGGGACTATTTAACATTGTCTCAAAGTGTCATTTCTTCAGTGTTGTCCCATGACGAGATATAAGTAAAACATTGCTGAAATGAGAGGATGAATGTACTCACTTTTGTGACAGACTGTGTCTATATATTGATTGGTGTGATTGTTCTTTCTTTGTCCATCCCAGCCTGATCAATGTAGATAAGAGTGTAGTCTGTGATATGATGCCAATTCGGGACAACAACGATGGAGGCTACATCAAGACGAGAGATTATCTGTTGTAAATCACTGCCACCGGATTAAGAATGTAATTCCTCAACGGGTCAGTCGCTAGGCTTCTACATGTCTGGAGACTAAAACAGTGTAATAATTAACAGTATAGACCCAGATCTAGGTTGTGGTGTACTACATTTGTGGTTTGTATTATCAAAACTAATGGATGTCTGTAAAGTCGCATGTGGAGAGACAAGTATTTTCTCATTCCTCTTTTTTTGCGGCTTCCGTTTTTAATTTCTTCCTCTCTTCTTTGCTTGAAAATGGTTAGAATCATGTTTCCTCTGGAGGGAAAATAACCTCGTTTTTTAATAATGGATGTATTCAGTAGTTCATATCTGGTGGTTTTAAAGGTGGAAAAGCATCAAAAGTTGTGACTTTTTAAAAATGAAGGAATTGCTCCACCAGCCATTTCTCTGGTGTGCCTGACATCATGTTCATCGATTGAACTCAACCTTTTATTTGAACACGTCGACCAGTGAGCCGGAGGAGATGGGAAGCTTGTACATTCAGCGAGACAATTTCACTATGGCAACAACGAATTGGCATCTCAATTTATCCCCACTCACATCACAAAACTGCAATTTTTCCCTCTGTCCCTGCCCTGCGCCCTGCCAACGAGGCAATGAAAGGGGCCGCTCGGTCACAAAGTTGTACACACAAGGATCGAGGAACTCTTGAGCAGTGTGAACATTTATTCTCATCTTGCAGTAGGTTGTACATTGTCATTATTTTAAGATTGTCTCTCTTTTATGCTTTCATAATTTCACCTGTGCTGCATCTGCACCATACACTCTGTGCATAATTATGAGGCAAGTGTGTATTTTGACCATATGATCATTTTTATGCATATCTTCAAACTACATGCTGTATAAGCTTCAATGCTTATTCGATACAAGCATATGAAGTCATGTGTATTCCTATAATGAGGGATTGTCAGGCCTAAGGAGATCAACACCCTATATCAGTCTGCATCATTATTCGGCAGCTTGTTTTCCTCAGGCAAAATGGGGCAAAAAAGTGGTGACTGTCAAAAATTGTAAAAAGTCTTTCGGGGGTTTCAGGACTCTTGAAATCACAGAACCATTAAACATTTCATTGCAAATGGTCAACAGGGTCGCAGGAAACGTGAAGGAAAAAACAGGCAAATTAACTGCCAAAGATTTGAGAAGACTCAAACATAAAACTACCAGGAACCTAGTATCCTTCAGTGCTCCCATATTCTGGAACTTCAATCTAACTGGAGTGTCCAGAAGTACCGGGTGTTTAGGGCTCAGAGACATGGCAAAGGTACTGACACCTGACCACCACTGAACAAGACATCCATGTTGAAATGTCAAGACAGGGTCAGGAAATATCAGAATACAGATTTTTCAAAGATCTTGGACTGATGAGAGTGACTCTTGACCGAACAGCTGGACCTGTGGCTGGATCAGTAACGGCCACAGAGCTCCACTTTCAAATCGCCAGCAAGGTGGAGGTGAGGTACTGGTATGATTATATCCCAGGCACCAGCTGACTTTGGGCAAATGTTCTGGGGGCACCATGGAAAAGGATGGTTTGTCAATCCTAAACCCAGAGCACATACAGAAAAATAACCATCCCAATTCACACATGCAGTCTTAGATATTGTTTGTTGATTGAAGGACGAAGCAGGAGCATTCAAAAGCTACACAAACACGCCCCAATAGAAGTCCAAACAGCATTTATGTCCTTTCAGATGTGTTTTTTTTTTTAAATGTGTTGACTTGTTTTTATACTCTGTTTTTGTGTTGACTGTTTTTGATAAGGAGGTAGTCTGACCAAAACATTTGAGTGCTCTCTGTAACTTGCCAAGAAAGCAATGACCGCTTCTAAGTCCATATTTACAAGAAGCAAGTACATAAAGCAGTGCAGTGTTGAAAAAAACAGTAGCCGTGTACATATAAGTCAATTGTACATGAATTATAAATATCGCATATGCAAATGTGAATTACACGATTGCTGACAAAGACCACAAATGGCCGCTAATGGCAAAGCGCTGGCAACCCAAGAATGATGCAAAACCAGACACACAAACACATAAAACAAATGCAGCAGGAAAACACTGCAATACAAAAAAAATCAACATCACAGAACTCAACCAGTAGCAGAAATTGTGATTATACTCAAATAAATAGAAATTATGAACATAAACAAGAATAGTCAGCAGTATTCAATGTAAGAGGAAGTATATTTTCTATTAATACCAATGTAAAAGAGCAAGTCAATATTAATTATTAATAGTGGACGGATAACTACATTTAAAGACCTATAAACAGAATGCAATACTGCGTGTAATAAATATTCAGTTGTGAATGTGAACAACAGCAGCAAGACTAAGGAGCAGCAATAATTTACAAGGAGAAATAAAAAATATGTGGTTGGGAGTGAAAGCGGCAATATTAACTGTCAAAATTGACGTGCCAACTATGCATAAATTAATAATAAATAAAGCATGTGCACAGTCTACTGAGACCCTTGATGATAATGAAGGAAGGACCTGCTGTATCTGTCCTTCACACATTTGGGAGCAAACATTATCCTTCACATCTTTCTTTACATTATCTCATGGGTGAGCATGAGTCTATCCAGGGTGACATGACAGATGTGATGTAATGGACAGGAAGGTCAATTCTTTTGATTTTGTTGTTTACTGAAGGCATTTCAGATGAAAAGGTGAATGAGACAAAGATTCGGATTTGGTGCTTCTATTTCATGTCATTTATATCGAAATGAACTTGAGGCAAAGCATCTTTTGTTGTAAGCCACCTACTTTTCATGTGAGCAAATGTATTAGAAAGGTCATTATGAAAGGGAAAGTCAACTCCCATCTGGTAACGTTCCATCACTTTGTCTCCATGGATACCGTTCACAGCCATCCCCCTGCTACCAAGTCAATCGCCCACACTTGTTCTTGCCTTTCGTCGGTCCACAATTTAAACACCACACTCCAGTCACTCCTTTGTCAGATCGTCCCCGTGAGTTACCCGTTCGTTCCTGTGCCTCGTGCTCTCTGTCTTCCGTCTGATTCCCAGTTGCCGACCCAGTCCCATGTTCTGACCGACCAAGTTCGATCGCCGCCCGTCCAATGAATGCCGCCTGCTCTGATCCACACCCAAATAACGCCCACGATACAGCCTCGATTCTGAGCTACCCAAGCCCGATACAAATATCCCTCCATTAAATAAAACAGTGGGTCACATTTGGTCGCCCCGCTCGTCTGTCATTCCTGATCAAATTTTCTTTGTATTAAAATGTTCTGTGCAGCCCAACTAACCGAAACACAGTGTTGTGATTAATTAATCATTTGCGGGATATGAATTAAAAAGGCACAATCCACCTGTTTTTATCCATCTCAAGGGGCGGCCATTTAGTCACCAGGTCTCCAGTCACAACCAATCATGGCTCACCAGTTTTCTGAGGCTGAGACATTGTGACCTGAGAGCTGAAAACTGTGATGTCATTTTCAGTCAAATTTCACAAATGCAATATGAATCAGAATTCAGTGTTTAGACTGGTGGAGGCACATACAACATATTACTGTAAAGAACATTGTGGGGCTGATTTCACTTTTAAATAAAAACGTAAACTTGACTAACATTTATATTATATTTTATATTTGGTGGCAAAATCCTTAGTTGCGTTAACTGCATCAATCTGGCGACACATTTTCTTCAGCAGACTTGTGCGCTGCAGTCCAGCAGAATGTAACGTATTTTTTCTCAACAGAATGTGCTTGAACCTCAAAGCCTCAGCCAAGCATGGCCCTTTGATCATACATTAGCTTCACCGGAGAAATCGTCTTCTGCTCTGCTAATCTCATCACCCCCCCTCTCTACTGGAAATTAAGTCAGCAGGTAAAACACATACTACTCAGTCAAGCAAGGAACTAGTCTTTCATTTGGGTTAAATCCTGCCTGTAAGGCTGGATCAGTATGGGTGGAGCATTCTGAAAAGCAGGGGACTTAAAAAGTTTTATATTTGAAATATTTTAAGCCAACAGGTATTCTGGGGATAGGCGCAGGTCAAATATTCAAAGCCAAATAAAGGGCTAAGACCTTAGCCGCTAAGGTCAGGTAACTTGCTTCAGATGTGTAAATGAGCAAGACTCTTACACAAACATCCATTACTATTTGAATTATATTCGTTGGAATACAAAGAAAAAATAGGCATCCGTGTGTATGTAAGGATTTTACTTTCCACACAATTTTTTCCTGTCTATACATGAGAAGAGGACTCGTACAAACCACCTGAAGTAAAGAAGAAGAACAAGCAAATGCGTTTTGGATGTCCTCTTTCCCTTGTGCTCTTTGATAAGCACCTGCTTCTCAACTCCCTTTTGCAGAAAGGTGGTGGTGGTGTGTGGGGGGGTACCTGGTCCAGCCTGATTGAGTCTCACACCCCACCAACCAAGTCAAACTTTAGAAATCTCACTGGGTTTAGTGCCTCCCTGCTGCTTGTAATGTCTCATAACTGCAGAATTGTCTCTATCAGATAGCGTGGAGGAGAATGGAGAGGTACGGTACCTGTCTTTTTTTCCCTAAATCATTACCTAGCCATTGTATAAAAACTGTATCTTGCATGATCGTCACGAACACTATCATAGTTTTATACTTACATGAATGCCTTTGAAAAATTTGTCAACAGTTTTTGACAGACCTCTTCAACCAAATAATTATAAAGTCATCCAACCAACCTCTTTCTTTGTCAAGGTCCAAATTATGTGTGAAACAAGTGGAATCATCTCTATTTCGCTGTTAGCTCGGAATCAATTTCACTATCAACTTTTTATTGACTTTGTAAACTATGTGTAGGCGGCACTGGTTAGCACATCCACATCACAGTTTGGAGAATGCAGATCTGATTCCACCTCCGGCGCTCCCTGTATGGAGTTTGCATGTTCTCCCCGTGCACGTGTGGGTTTTCTCCCACATCCCAAAAAACATGCTTGATAGGCCAATTGAGCACTCCAAATTGCCCCTAGCAAATTGCCCCCACTTATTGCCCCATAGCAGCATAAGTACAGCAAGACAACAAGTGCGTCACCACCAGCGCCACCTATTGAACAATTTAATGGCAACGTGGCAGCGAAGGTATCCAGATGTATTTTTTATTTTTTATTGATGGATTATTAACTTTTGTATATACTAGGGTAATTCATAACGTACATGACACATCATGCAACAAGGAATGGTAATTTAATTCATACTTCAATCTCTACAGCTAAACAGGAATCCAAACAGTTCTTGAGGTCACGTGAGACATTGCTGCATTCCCATTGGGCAATTCATATTAAACGAGTTCCTGTATTGCCGGCCGCCGCAAATGCGCTAGAAGTTTGTACTTGAGAAAATACAAGCGTGTGTTATATTGTTGTATCGGGCCATTTTTAACAAATCTAATTTGTGGTAGTCCCTATGGACCGATTTATATTTTATAGCAAAACAAGACGGCAGTTAAAAATAATAATTCTCCGGAGTTTTTTGTTTTGAATGACGTTCTCGGCGGAAGGATCCAAATGCAACACGCGGTGTTGTGGAGGGTAATTTGAAACTCTTGGATTTTATTTTAATGTAATACACACCGGTTATTTTTCCCAACTGGACAGTTTTTATTTAGTGTATATATATATATTCAAATATATATGTATTTACTTTTTTGATGACAGTTACTCATGCTTGTTTTTGTATACATATATTTATATTCGCAAGGTTGGTACTTTGAGTTCTAGCTACAGTCACTAACATCTCGACGTAACGTAAGCTAACGACAAACCAGTCATTTTAATTTTTGAATTTGGCTGCGATAATTCTATCATGCCCCATAACCTTTTTTTGTCCGGAGCATTTTCAATTATGTTTAAAAGTATTCATGAAGTGCCAAGGAGCTAGCTTTTCCTTCATTTGCGCTCGTGTCTGCATTGTTAGCACCTGTAAGAAATCCGGATCATTTTTCATTCAATGCATGTTTTGCCCAACATCAAACATTCATGTTAGGTCTCGCTAATACACTTCCTTGACGTCATAGTGATGCTTGCTGTATTGACATCAGATGCTCCCTGGAATACAAGTTGTAGCATTGTAGTTTATGGTTTATGCAGATGGCCACTGAACAAATGCTCATCGTGGAAAAGGAGACAGGCGAGAGCAAAATGTCCCTTTCAAAGGATCCTGAAACTGTATCAAGGGAGTCTCTTGAGTTTCAGAAACTCACACCTTCTCAGTTTGGCATTACTGTGCAAAGTTTCAGCCCAGTAGCATCTGGAAGCAAAGGTGAGCTTGCAGATACAATACACAGTTGTATGAAAAGGTTTGGGCACTTCTGATAATTTTGAAGATTTTTCTTTATAAACCATTGGCTGTTGAGATCAGCAATTACAGTTATATATGTGATGTTTTTGAGAAGTGAAATGAAGCATTTACAGAAAGTGTGCAATTGTTACTCGAACAAAACTAGTCGGGTGCATTGAATTGGGCACAATGACCCCCAAAAAAAATCTGCAGTGCCGAAACCTTTTCATATTACTGTATTTTAAGAAAGCAAATTTGACCAATCATATCTTTGTCTCTTGCTCCAGAAAAGTCTCATTTGGCAAAATTGAAGGCAAGAAGAAGACGTTCTAATGTAGGTGTGAGAGGCTCACCAGAAACAAACTCGCTCATCCGCTTCATTGCACAACAAAAACTGAAGAATTCCTCCAACTGTCAAACTCCAGAGGTGAGAAGTAAATTTTCAGGCTTTTGATCACCTTTGTATTTACAGTGCCATGTTTCAAGCAAAAGACCAATAACAATTTTAACATTAATATATATTTATTTATTAACAAAGTGACACTTTGGGAATGTTGGTTACATGCATTCAGAGTTGTAGTGGTTTACCATGATTAATCTGTGAATTGCAGAATTTCAGGCTTTGTGTGATACAATTGTCGTTAGGTAGTGACAGAGCTGCGGTTATGTTCAATTAATTTTATATCTACAATAGCAGATTGCATTATTACTACATTTGTCGTATCACCAGCACTGTAAAGGTCTGTAAATAAGCAAGGCAAAACAATGGCGGTTTCACTTTCATAAAGTTTCTTCATCTGTGCCAAAGAGGCAAACTTTCGTTCAAATATAATACAAGTTGATTTATATAGCACATTTCACAACAGCTCCAGCAGCAACAAAACGCTTTACATATAGTAACAATAAATAATGATGTTAATACAAAGACAGTGGAAACGGTAAATCAAAACAAATGTATATCCAGTTATAGTACTTGTTATATACATACGTATAACCTAGACGCCAATACAACAATGACAAGGTGAATGAGGGAATGCGCTCACACTCTTATACTTGATCTGACAATTATTTTATGATCAAAACAACAAACAACATTGGTATTATTTGGTTTTACTCATTTTAGTAATAGGTGTCCTTGTTTTGTCCTTCATGATTGAATATTGAGTTGCAGCACTGAGTAGAATTGTTGTGTCCGCTATCTGAACTCAGCAGCTTGTCAGAGGGAGCCCCTTCCTTCCTCGAGTAGCATCCACCCTGAAGCAGAAAATAGCTTCCTTCCAGACTTTGTTGTTTGTGGAGGAGAGCGAGGTTTGCGATCAGGATGACACCACTGGTGGATGCATGACGACAAAGGATTATCTTTCTGGTAAGTCATTACACCAAGATTAAAACTTTGTTTCTCAACTATGGTCAGTGGCTTTATTGCTGCCAGGGGAGCAATGCACCATGCAAAAGCAATGATTAACCCCAACTTTGGGTGCGAAGTCTCAGTGCATTCCATGTTTATTCACGGCACACAAAAAATATGGTACATTTGTGGATTATTATTAATCACCATTAATTATTCATGTAGGAATAATTTCGGTCTTGACTGTATATAATGGAGGCAACTTCCACCATGACTAGCCAGAGAAAAAGACTTGCCAACCCAGTAGTAAAAGAGAATGATTGATCCAGTGGGGTTCGCCAGTTGTTTTTGAGATTTTCAAGATTCAAGTTGGGGTTCTTTTATTCGCCATGTTTGAGCGTGCCAAACAAGGAATTTGACTTCAGTACATCATTTGTGTTTTGGGATTTTCTCGGATTTAGCTTGGGACCTCAATATGTAAGTTGTGTGATTGCTTTAGCCGCAATAGTTGTGAACCCTTTTATGCATATTTTAATATTATGACTACAGTAAACCCTTCCACTCCATATTGTATGCAAGGTGGAGAACTGGTTAGAATGACAATATTCATTCCCCCAGTTTCTCTGTAATGTACTCACTGCAATATTTTCAAGTTTGTAGAACACAGAAATACAAACACTGCCCCAAATAATTTAGACCACAAAAAAGTCAAGTATTGTTTTTGTGTGCCTTCAAATTTTTTACATTGGCTGAATTTTTTTATTTGAGATGAACACAACCAAGAAGAGAAAGAAAACCACCATCAAGCAGCGTCACCCACACCCAGCAAGAAGCGTCGTGTGGGCCCCCTCAAAGGCTGTGAAGTGCAGATTAGAGTTGCACACACTCCAGACCTTCCCTTAAATGGCAGAGACCAGGAGGTATTATCACTCTGCCCATATACGTACTCCCGTGACTGCCGTCTTTAAATCGGGTTTCTGCTTCTTTCTAGTAAATAAAAAACAAGCACAGGCTTTTTGCTGTTCTACAGATTCGAAGTTATTTAAGTATTCTGTTGGATCCATAGGGAGATAAGGAGCCAGTGGCAAAATGCAATGACGATGTCAAAACAGAACCTGTGCCGTCAAGTGAGACTGAAGAAGAAACGCAACCTGTGCTTCCTTGTACACCACTTCGTGGTTACCGTGAGCGATGCATGTCCTTGGGACATGATGCCTTTTCCTCCAAAAACAACCAACAGGTGTGAGATTTGGTTGTAGACACACATTAGTTAGGAACTGACAAAAATGCAGCACTGACTTCGTAACAGTTGTAAACATCTCCAAAACATGTTTGTATCGTACTTTAAGACGTGCTTTTTGCTTCATGAAGCACCACATTACAAAATTGTATATATCGTTGTTTGACTAAACTAATAACCGTTAGATGCCATCTCGCTCCATACCACACTGAGAATGTTTAGGTTTTCATTGCTACTATTGTTTTTTTTTCCCCCAATTCATTTTAGTTGGCGTCAGTTTGAATTTTGACTATTTGTAGGCCGGGCCTGTCCCAGTCCTCCGCAAATAGTGTGGTTCAACTGTACAGTAAATAAACAAGTTGGTTAAATAGATTGATGTGCTGTATATAAAATTTGACAAAAACAAAGTCAGCAGTAAATGCACGATACCTTTCACACTGAAGTTACTTCACCGTGTCCCACCGTTTACCGAGTGACTATGTCAACATCATCGACAACAGTTAGTAATGCCAATGCTTGTACGTGTGTTAGGTGGAAACACTTGAACTAAGTCCAACAGAAAGGCAATGGAACTTATTTTTTCTCAACAGGAAAATGTGTTTGAATCTCAAAGCCCCAGCCGACCACATCCCATTGACCTTACATCACTTTCACCAGTGGATTCGTTCTCTCTTTTCCAGTTCTCTTCGCTCCCCTCTCAAATTGAGATGAAATCATCCGGTAAAATACACACTGCTCTTGGTCATGCATGAATTTTGTCTTTCATGTCGGTTCCAAATAGATTGACCTTTAAGGTGGCAAGATTAATTGATATATTGAATTAATTGACAACCTTTTGCTGTTTGATTAATAATTTAAACCCATTTTTTGTTAAAACGTGTGCATCCTCGCGCTGCCAGTGAACCGACTTATGTGCATCAATTACGGATAAATAACTGCGAGACAAGTCCCGATGGCTGCTGTGCCAAAATGTAAAAGTTGGACTTGGAAAGATTTGGAGCATCGGACTTCCAGCCGAGTGTGGCCACTTGAAGCAATTTCTTTTCCGATAGGCAGTAGTGAGCGTACCCCATAGGTGGACTTCAGGGTAAATGCAAGTCAAATGAACCCTTACTGATTAATATATAACAACCTATGAACAATTGAGATGACAAAAGGTCTTTGGGATGCATTATGTATACCCATCTTGATTTATTGTGAAAGAAAACAAACAGAAACATGACATGACAGAAACGGCACTTTAGTTGTCCATTATCAATTTCAGCATTTCAGGGCTGGTAGAGGCTGTGATGATATATATTTTTAAAATTTTGTTTTTGTTCTTACGGTTTTGGCAACCAAAACCACAAGAAGATATTTTCCTGCATAAAAGTAGCGGTGTTAATTGCTGGCTTCCCTTCTTTGCCTCCATCTGACACCATGACATCATCATGTTGTAGGCCATAAAGGGGTGGTCCAATAAATGCAACCTTAAAAAGAAAGTTACATTTGAACCCTTTTATCTATTCATGTGATTGGCCTTACAAAAGGCCCGCACTATTAATAAACTTGAATTCTTTCCATTTTGATCATTATTGTGCATACAGATGCAAGTGAGTCATCTGGGGCATCTGCAGAAAAGAAGAAAAAGAAGCGGGTGCATTTTGGATGCCCACTTTCCCCAGAGTTCTTTGATCAACAACTGCCTCCCAGCACCCCATTGCAGAAAGGGCAAACACCAGCTCGAGCCACCACACCAGGTGGGATCTTAAAGAAGACACCGCGGAAGAGTGAGTCTTTTACTCCGCAAGGCCAGCGAGGTCTTTGCACTATGTTTGGTGCCTCCCCACCAATGCTCCATATGGCGGAAGAGGGGGTGGAGAAGTTTGAAATGGTAAGTTACATGTCTTTTATTTATTAATATTCATTTTTTTTTAATACAGCATTCGGAAATTGCTCCGATTATGATGCGAAAATCTGATTTCCTAACTTAACCTTGTTCCTCGAGGGCCGGTTTCCTGCATGTTTTAGATGTCGCCCTGCTGCATCAAAACTGATTCAAATGATCAGAATAGTTATCCCACTTCTGCAGACCTTGATGATTATCTGTGATATAAAGTGTTTTTTTTAACGCCATAAATACAGTAAAAACATGCCAAGGGAGTTTTTTTTAGTTTGCACATTCAATACCTTGTTTTTGTAATTTATTCAAATCAATATACGGTGCTTTGAAAGGGCTTTAGAAATCCTTGTATTGTAATTTTATTTACATTTTACTCAACGTCCCAACTATTCAATGCTTAATATTTTTCTGCATCTAGATCATTTTTCCTTCAACAGAAGACAGTGATTCTACAATTATGTCTGATACAGGTGGGATATAGCATTTTATTGACAAACAGTTATAGTGTGGAGTCAGCATAATTACTTTTTTTTTTCTTTTTTTTCAGAATTGATGAATTATGCTCATCTGAATTTAAATGATGCTTTTGATGATGAGGCTCTTTCTCCAGAGGTACCAACAGGTACAACCTCATATTTGCCTTTTTTATCGATGCAGTTCATTTAGAAAGTATTGAGCCTTATAAAACATTTTCATATTTCTGTTGATCTGCAATGTATTTTTATTTCCATACTCCATAATGACCACACGAAAGGAGAATATATTCTGCTGTTGCATGTTAATTTGAGACAATTTGGAAACAGTTGCAGCATTAAAGGTGATGGGCAAACATTCAAAGTTTTGGACAACCAGGACTCTACCTTGAGCAAAAGATAGGCAACTGGTGGCCCTTGAGCCCACTTCCAAAGGCTCCTTGATTAATTTGTAAAATCTCCAAATTGCGGCAAATTTCCTAATTCAAACCATGCACTGAACTGTATTATCTGTAAAAGTCAATTCTACAAAGCATTATACTACTTGAAGCAAACATTTATCTTCATTTGATATTTTTGCTTTATACTTTTCTTTGTAGCTGTATTATGGTTATATAGTAATAAGCACTTTGTTACAGCAGCAGCAGCTGTTGTGAAATGTGTGATATTCATAAAGTTGTATAGTATTGTATTTCTTATCTTATCTTTTATTAGTAGTAATTAATTAGTTAATTAATGTAATTAGTAGTTAAGCAACTGAATTTCTTGCATTTTTTCCCCTTAGACGTGAAGTCTGAAATAAGCCCAGCCTATGAGTCAAATGCCCTGAACGAGCGTGAATCTTTGTCAGAGGAGAAACAACCTGAGGCTGTCAGTGACGCTGCACCCAAATTGAGGAACTGGGAAAAGAAGGTGATCTGCATTCTTGTTTACTTCGAAAGGTCGCCGTCATACTGCAGTGAAATGTTTGCTTTTCCTATGGATTTTTATGATGCCATCACTGAAGAGTTCCATTAATGGGGATTATTAGACCTAGAAATGTAACAAAATCAGTGATTAAATGTTCATGCATGAGGATAGTCTAGCCAGTAGGTATGACGACATTTTGTTTATTAATGATGATGGCCTGAGTTTATCGTGGACAGTTTTTATCATATGACAAAAATTCAACTCAGTGCCTCCAATTTAACCCAAACAATTACCGTGAAATAAAACCTACACCACAGTGGCAAAATGGAAAAATAAAACAATTCCAAAGAAATTCCAGGAGCTCAGTGAAGTGGTGGAGAACAGAATCAGAGCGAGATATTCCATGAGCAACTCAAAACCTACAATAACCCAGTGAAACGGGCGAGAAGTCCCCATTTTTAGAACTCATCACGGACAACAAAAACAACCCCAAGTTATTTTCTATTCCGTGAGCAACTCAAATCTACAATAACCCAGTGAAAGAGGCAAGAAGTCCCCATTTTTAGAACTCATCACAGAAAACAGAAACAATCCTAAGGTATTTTTCGAACACAACTGACTTGTCTTTCATCTGGGTTCATGTTCCTTCAGAACACATTCAATTGAGTCTGGGGTTCCCCAAAGGTCAATTTTCGGTCCAATTATGTTTAATCGATACATAGTATGCGGCACCTTGGGGATGTCTTCAGGAGGTACAGTTAAGCAGATGACACATGGCTGTACAGTATATCACTGTGTCTTCTGGTGACAGCAGGTAGCCTTCAGAAGGCAGTTCTTAACTCTGTTTTACATACTAAGTCATGGATGGCTGTGAATTTTCAACCGCCAAAAGTGAGATTTTAGTTGTTGGTCATGAAGGGAGAATGTAAGAATGTATCTGTGATGTGTTTTTACCAGTTTTAAGCTTGTATCCACTGAGCGGCAAAGGTTTGAGAGTGTGACAAACTATGCTACGTTTGAATATGGCCTGTTCAGTCTCAAATACGTATTTCATTCTAGCCACAGTTTGAACCTGGAAACCATCAATATTTTTATCAAATACTATGTGAACTAAAACCTCACCTCAGAAGCCAACCAGCAACACTAAACAGTTCATTCAGCTTTGGACGTCCCACTGTAGCCTAATTCTTACTGGGTTTTTGTTTTTCTGACCTCAAAGTGAATGTCCCTCATTGCAGGCAGCAGCAGAATCTGAATCTACAAATGAATTTCCAGCTGCTCGTACTCGTAAGAAGAAGGTATTATGACTGCTGATCGCGCCATTTAGCAGACATGATTTTCTTTTTATCAGTCAGCTTTATCTAACAAGCTGCCAACAGATCTCCTGTTTCATTCCAATGAATGTAAAAGTAATCCCATTTCAACATATCCACCTTATGTGCATGCATATTTGAGGAATGGACCGTATCGTGTTCATCATCTTTCTGCCAATTTTTGCTTTCCTTTAGCTACCTGAAAAGAGCCAGCCTGTGAGGAGGTCGACACGCTCTGCTGCCAAGCCTTCTGAGACGATCAAAGTGAGTTTATTGAGGCTCGTGGTACAGAAAAGGTTGTTGTTATCTTTATTTTTGATTTTAAATCCATGCCTTTATTACAAACATTCATGCCCCATAAGGAGTACCTTTCAACGAACAAAAGATGTGTTTCCAGTCGTGGTAATATGAGAAAGCTAACCCTAAGGCCTGGGTTGATCTAAATTATGTTAAATATGTATCACGATATACGTGAGTAACATTTACCAGTACAATGAATGAGTGTGTATTCTTGGAGACAGACAAATAGTCCTCGTCAATTTGTAACAAGAACTGTACTCATTCCTTCTATTAAAAAATGAAAAGGGTCTAAATGGATCATGCACCCACCCCACTATCACGCATCTGCATTAATGTTGCAGACGAGCTCACGTGAATGTGATGTGTTCACCCAGACATACCAAGTTTCAGAAAATTGCCATGCATTTTACTGTATGTATCCATCAGGCCAGTAATGCCACACTTGGTTGTAAATTAATTACTAATGACTCCCTGTGAATTACAAAGTTATATTTGAGTTTTTCTTGAAATGACATTCATAGAGCACCTTCTGTCTCCACAGCTGGCCTCTAAAGCAGGAGCAAATCGGTGGAAAAGGGAAGTCAACCTTTCTCTTTACGGCTCTCGAACATATGCGTCCAAAAATCCGAGCCTCAGTCCCATCACAGAGTTGTTGCAGTCAGTAGCAGCACAGCGCTGCCTCGCTACTAGTTGTGCAGGTAAGATGTATGCTCTTCTAAACCCGGTGTAATGATTAAGACACACTCAAGTTGATGCCTATATTGAAGTAAAAGGCCTGTCACATCTATAGCTATCACTTCAAGGAGACATGTGTTCACAATTTATCACTGTTCTCAGGCGTTAGACAGTGAAAAGTCTCTCTTAAAGATACAAACAACCCTCTTTTTTTTTTTTTTTTTTTTACGTATCAAATTAACTTAGATTCTATGTTCGATTGTCTAAATTCCAAAACAATTTTAACCATTGATGTACGACATAGATAACATTTTATACCTATTTTCAATCTATATCTAATTAAGATTTGTCCTTAAATGTTAGATAAAAAGATTTGTCGGCCCTTTAGCATATGATCGCGATAGCCCAGGCACGACCAATTGAGCTATGCTCAATCCAACAGGTACACTAATGTAATAAGTGAAATAAGCATGGGTTGATTGGTGGTACCTGCAGAGTGAGGCCCAAGAATGACGTAATAGTAAAGCGACTGTTGTGTTACCATCTCTGATGCGACATTTGCGGCACAACAGAACCAACACAATTCCCCACAGAGGCATATATCTATCTATCCTCAATGGGAGTTGACTAATTATCAGCAAAATTTCCTCTTGTCAACATTGTAATTTTCTCTGGGATTAAACCACTGAAGCCACTTTTGGTTCCACTGAAGCAATTTCAAAGCACATTAAATTTGAAAAGCACGAGGAGCAGGTTCATGCTGATTTATTTTGCGTAACTTTAGCATACTTGCTGGGTAACTTTGGAGACAACTTGTTGCATACAAACAACGAGTACATTTTTCTTTACATGTCCTATTTGAACTCTTTAAATCTTGACATTTGTGAAGCCAGAAGTCGTGAAGTTCCTGTTGTGCTGTTGATTTCTCCCAATAATCCCAGATGAAAGTGCATACCTGAAGAATAACGCCGGTGAGTCAGAAAGCAGTGGCCCCGGGACTTCAGCATGTATTGGTGAAAGTTCATCAGAAGCGCCCTTGTCCTCTGGCCAAAAAGCCTCAGGGTCTTCATCAAGACCCAGGACCACAAGGCAAGGATTCAGGAAGGGCAGAGTTTCAATACACGGCCCGCTACGTGTGGAGCCTCAGGTGCAGACCGATGAGAAGCCGAGTAAGAACCATGAAGAAGAGGTCGCTACAAACACGACTGGGTCAATAGACGGCCCATCGGAACAAGTGTCGGATGACTCTGAAGAACATTGCACCCTAATATTTGCTGACACGGCCAGCACACACGCAGATCCAAATTCTGATTCTTGTCATTTGGTCGTTGAAGGCTCCACCTCACCCTGCTTGTTAGGAGGAGAACAAACCAGTACAGTGGCCTTGACAAGCACGTCCCCCCGGACAACCCAGCAGGCTCAAAATATGTCAAGATGCTTGAGGCACTCTGTGAACCCGGCAGAGGAACAACCTCAAGCGGAAGCAGAAACACAGGCCAAAACAAACAGCAATTCATCGTGTGAATCTCCTGAAGATGATACACAAGTCGACTGTGGCCCGGCCTCCTGGATGGCTGACTTCAATTTTGAGGATGTCTTCAAACGCAGGGGACAGCGCTCAGTGCGCCGCAGCCTACGGAACCAAAGGAACGCAGATAATGACTCAGGTCTGGCCTGGGTGCCTCGGATCTCACCTGAATTAAGAAAAAGAAGCGTCAAGAAGATGCGGAGTCGCAGATTCAGTTCAATTGTTTAACCAGTCGCCACTGTCTGAGGACACTCAGCATACCCACCACTTGCTCGTACTTTGACAGTTTTTGCATTCCCCTCAAATACTTACATCATTCTCCACTTACATCATGTCGTTTTTCCTTCTGAATTCATTTGCCTGTTTTGCAAGCTTGTTGTTTTATGGGATTAAAGTGCTGATTCTTTCTCCTTGACCAATCATTTGCAATCTATGCAAGCCACTCAATATACAGAGAGCCCAATCATTTATGCTGACCTCCTCTCGATCAATATCCAACCACACATTTCCCCCTCACCCTCCGAAGTCACTGGATCCAGTCTCAATGAGTCAATATTTTCTCTTAGTAGATGGATGAAGACGGCCTTAGTGCAGTACCAATCTGTCAGACGAGGTTAGAGGCGACTGGATTAATGTGAAAGAAATGGCAGGAACGGCTAAACGAGCCCTTGAGTCATTCTCTGCTATTGGAGTAACTAAGAGTCGTGGTGGAAACTAAGCGGAAGGAAGGAATAAAAGCAAACTTATGCGAAAGTAGACTAAAGTAAATTCATCATCTCCCAAATTTGACCTGCGAAACTATTTTTAAAACCATTTTCATAATACTAACTCGTAGGGTGGAATTAATCTTCTGAAAAGGGTTTTCTCTTGTGTTTAATGATTGACTTTTTTAATTTAGCTGTTGAAGTAAAACTTTATTCATGCAAAACTATTGAGCTGCAACTTGGAAAAAAAAATCACAAATGAATAGAGAGCAAAAATCTGTGCTCGTTTTGGTCGACTGAAAGGAATTAAACAAAAAATACATTGAGTGCTGACCTCTCTAAGATTCAAAGCAGCTCTCCCACAAGCAGTTCAGTCCACATTCGAGTCATTTTAGCAGACAGGGTAGAAACAACTTGAGTTTCACATTCAGTCCACACAGGACAATTAACTTCTAGAGATATGCCCGAGCGTGATGTATCCATCACAGTGTAATTGTCTCTCCACTTTTACATCAAGCTCGAGTCACTTCACTTGCCTGAAGGACACCAAGGTCCCCATTTTGTGGTTGAATGCCAAACAAGGCCTTGCCATCTGCAACTAGACGAATGGGCTCTGATCTTCTGACTGTGACGCAGCAGGACTTTAGTGCCATCCAGTGGCTGTCATGAAGTGCTGCGTGTCGGGCTTCACATCAAGTGAAAGTCAGAAAGAAGTGAATGAAGTGCAATTCATGAAAATACATCATTTCATTTGTATGAGTCAGTTTATTCGATTAAAATAAGATTGATTTCTTTTTTTTAAATCGCATCATGTGTGGGCACCTTTTATTGGCTGGGTCAAACTTGGCACGACTGCAAACAGGCTGCTGTGTTGTGAAAGTCTGCAGGCATAATGGTGCACCTCTATAGAAGCCCTTGTGTGAGTTAGTGGTGTGAAGCCAAAGCCACCATCCCTGGCAGACGGGCATAGTGAAGACGGCTTAGCACAAGAACAATGGGGTCCTTTGAGAAAGACGACGCCCCCAAGACATGTGGCCTCCAGTCACCGTGGCAACCCCCCATGGGACATGGAGAGGGTCTGACAGCTGGAGAGAAGGACTTTCAGAAATTCACTTGCTTTCTTTCTATTGCTTCCCATACATGGAGCATGTGGATGGCCAAGGGTCCTGACTATTTGGAGTTTTGTGGCCTCTACGCACAAAAAGTACAGATAGTTGTCGAGAACAAGGTGAATTGAATTACATTAGTAATGACTAAAATTAAGCACAAAGCTGGGTAAAAAAAAAAAAAAAACAACGGGGAAAATGTTGTTTCCCTTCAATAAATGCCACTACTGAAGTAAGAAATCATGTGGCAAGCTTGGTTTTCTTCATGCAAGAATGTAAGTCGTGTGAGACTTTGAAGAAGTCAGCACACTACGTTCCCACAGTTTTACTAATGTTGAGATAGTTATAAGGGCAACTTACTTTAGCTTTCAGCAAAACACGCAAAAGCACTTCCTCGTGTGATTGAATGGCCAAGAATATTATTGCAGAGCACTTCAAACGTCTAAAATGTCCTTCATCAACTCAAAATGCCATCACAGAGGCTACCAGTGGCAAAAAAAAGCCAATGTTAAGAGTTTGCTCTCTTTACATGTCATTTAAAAATAAATTATATTCATGCATTTTACTTTTGTCTAAAAAGACCAGCCACATATATATATTTTTTCCAGGTCTTAATTTCCATCCTTTTTAATACGGCATTATTTTAAATTGACGTAAGAGAAAATGCACTGGCATACAATGAATCAGTTATTATTCCGTTTTGATCCGTACTGTGTCAGAAAATAGATCAAATGTTGATCATTGTTTTCCAAAATAGAAACAGTTGTAAATTTGTTTTGATTCAACACAAAGATGCCCACAAAAATCTTATTTACTGTCATGAGGCTGAATAACCGAAGACTGGACAGTTTTAAATTAAACAAGGTGTTTCAACGATTAATCAGTGATTACAATGATTTTCATCATATTAGTTGTAGATTATTTGTTGTACCTATTCACAGTCCTTCTATGTCCTTGGGTTGTTGTTGTTTTTTTTGTCTTGCTATTTACCTCTTTTGTTATATCGTGGAGGATGAAAAAAGTGGAAAAGCACAGGAAAATGAAGGGAGTAAAAGTAAAAAGGCATTTGAAACAAAGTCTTGAAAAATTAACTACGGAAATGACGCACTTGCAAATTACCTCCCTATCAAATCATTAATCATGACATACTGTATGAGATGCAACATTTCATACCCTCTGCACTGTGTACTTTTTTTTTTTTTTTTAATCGGTCGCATGCCGTCTGTTCAGACACAAAGACGTTTAATCGGTTCTTTGCCCTTGCAGATTTACAGACCCTGGCCTTTCAATTAGTTAATTAGTATCTGAATTGGTATTAAGTTGTCCTGCCGCCCCAGTGCTTTCCATGCAGCGAGTCCTCCATTATTGATGCTCGGAGCAGGGGCCGTACACCCGGCGCAGCTCTCCTGCAGGGCCTAAGGCAAGCAGGAGGAGGCAAACAAACAAAGGCGAGATGACAACACGAGCGTCTCGCAGTTACTGTTTGCTTTGCCGGCCGGCCCAGTGTGTCTGCAGCTGTCTGAGGTCTGCTGCTAACAGCTGCGTCTGGACGTCTCGACAAGGTGTGCACTGTTGTGCCTCGGAAGGGAAGTCGCCCTTCGTATTACTGTGACTTGACACGTCAGGGGGATTAGTGTATATAGTAGTGTCACATTATGAGAAAGAAATGATCCCTGATTGATGCATCAGTTTGATGGTACACTTTTAGCAAAATTAAGGGAAATTTATATATATATACACACACACACACACATACACAATAAAAAGCAAAAGATATGCAGCATTCATTAACAAACTTGTAGAAAATATTTTAAATGTCTTAGCATGTCTGAACAAAACACACTCATGACTGATATGGTGTGTTCAACATGAGTGACTGCTTCTTTTCACATAAACACTCAGTGGCTACTGGGGTTGCAGCCGGAATTTTCCATGGAATTTCAAAATGATGTTTTTCGAGCCAAAAGGCATTGGACTTTTTTTTTTTTTTTTTTAACCTTGCGCTGTGCGTCCTTCACTCGAATGTGTGCTGCTTGTCACACCCAAGCTTTGCATGCAATTTCTTTGATCCCACACATGAATCATTTGAAAGTCATCCGTGTCTGTTTATCAGGGCGATAGCTGACCCAAAAATGCATTGGAAAAGAAAAAATGTAACCCAGATTTTCCCCCCCTAAATGCTTCATTCAATATTCTCCATAAAAACCAAACCACGAGTACGTGGGGCCCACTGTACATCTTAATGAGGTCATTAGTAGGTCACATCATAAGATGCCTTTTGTTATTATCTGGTCCTTGCATGAGTTCATCTCTCCTCTCAGTTTACTCAAATCTGCAGTGGATCTATGCTGTATTCTGTCTTTTCCTCCCAT